>NW_011967219.1:1312395-1403057 GCF_000949405.1 Vollenhovia emeryi
AGAGAGAGAGAGAGAGAGAGAGAGAGAGAGAGCGCGCCGTCCGATCGCGCTTGTCCGAAGACGAGGCGAGCGAAGGCGTTCGCGGAGTTCGCTCTCCCTCTCTCTTTTTTTTTTCTTTTCCCGTCCGCGTACTCGCCACCGTGGCGATCGCCGCGGGGCCCACGGCGGCGCACTTTGGCGGCGGCGAGAGAGAGCTCGAGGGTACTCCGACATCCGCGCGCGGCCGCCGGGACGTGCCGCGGGGATAATGCCGCGGGAGTAGCGCGCGGCGGTGTCTCTCCATAACCTAGAGCCGATCGCGATCGTGCGGAGGTAAGGCAGCTAAGGTGGTAACGCCGTCGCTTCCCCGGAGGCCGGGCGCCCCGATGACGCGGGCCGGTTCCAGAGCGTCGTCGCTCGCGCGATCCCGCGCCCCCCCCCCCCCCTTGTCCCCTTACTCCCGGCGCCGTCCCCGAGTGACAAGTCCTTTCCGCTTCCCTCGCTGTTATGGCGCGAAAAAATCACGGGCCTGCCGAGGACCGAGCACGAGCACGTGTGTGACTCGACGAGAGTCTTCTCCTCTGCCTCCTCCTCTTCTCGGCCGTTGGCGCGAACGTTCCGCGCGGGGCAGCGCGGCGGAGCGCACGGCGAAGTTTGTAACAGGTCGAGAGAACGCGAGTAATATCTTCATTTGTCCGGGCGCGGGCAGATTCCGTTGGAATCGGGCGTTTCTAGGGTTCGAATGCGCCGGGTACACCTTGGGGGGGGGGGGGGGGAAATTGTGCGGCTTTGCATTGAAAGAATTTGTTTCAATGCGTTAATTCATCGCTGGTGACGTGAAGACGAGTTGCCTTACGATTTTCTTGGTGTACCTTGCGAGCGTTTGTCGTACCGCGCGTGCAGATATCGCGCAACTGTGTGATTAGCTTTTTCGATGGATAACCGAATGCTCCATATATTGCAGACATGCCGCCGACAAAGAAGGGGGACCTGGACAAGTTAGCATGGGCCTGGGTAGAATCCGTTAGTCCAGAGGAGATTGAGAAGGTACACTTGGAGACTGCGTATAGGATCGGATTGAAGAGCTGCAAAAATTGCAAGTAGGTTGGAAATGGTGTTCTGCAGTGCGAAAGAACATTCGAACGTGTCGGCTGGGACGTTTACCGTAAATGTGTATTTTCATTAAGACACGTTAATCGGTTTCAGACGCAATTGCACCTACAATCCGCAATGCCTGACAGGCTTAGGGGAGGAAAAGTATATGAAGTCGCAGCCGGCCGAGGTGGTGTCCTTAGAAAGTTCCTTATCCGAGTTACGTGATCCGACACAGTATGTCGGCTTAAAGAATCTAGGTGCTACTTGCTACGTCAATAGTTTAATCCAAATGTGGTTCCACAATGAAGACATGAGGTACGTGTTGATTGAAACGGAATCTTTTGTGCGGCGCACTGTCCGTTGTCTTAACAAACTGTATGCCAACAGGAGAATAATATACAAATGGGACATTACGGAAGATCCGGAGGAGAAGGAGGCGTTGTACCAGTCTAAGAAAGCAGGAATACCCTACCACCCGGTTACCGCGGTTGGCCAATTGCAGTACATTTTTGCAATGATGCAATTCGGCAATCGGAGCCTCCTCGATCCGATCAATCTCGCTATCGCGTTGTCCCTGGACACCAGAACGCAGCAAGACGCGCAGGAATTCTCCAAGCTGCTATTGTGCCATATCGAAGGAAAGCTCAGAGAGCAAAACTCTGAGCTGAAGCCGATGCTGCAGAGGCTGACTCAGGGAAAATACAGCTATATCAATCGGTGGGTTTTCTGAAGTGGAACAATGAGAATTTTCCTAAGCGATGATGGTGCTGATGATCTTGACGATGGCAACATGGTAGGACACGTTGCTCGTTACAATGACTGGCGCGACCAACTGATCCGGCGGAGAGAGGGGTGACTTTTTAGTCGATAACGAGAATTTTATGTCTGATGCAGTTGCTCCACGTGCAGCACTGAGTATCCAACGTCCACCACGTTCTATGAATTGGATCTGCAGCTGGCGGCCACTTTGAGAGAGGCGATCGATAATTATCTATCGGAGGAACAGCTGACGGGGGCAAACCAATACCATTGCGTTACTTGCAATGATAAAAAGGACGCCAAGCGATTCATACGACTGGAGTCTCTTCCGGAAACGTTGAATATTCAGCTAATGCGCTTCGTGTTCCACAGGTGAGTCCTGGGCTTTTGTGAGTTTTACGCTAGACAACAAGTTTGATTTGTCCGAAATAATGGCGCAGTTACTCACAACAGAGATTCCGGGCAGAAGAAGAAGTTGAATTCGTATATTCAGTTTCCCGAAGACCTCGATATGTCGGAATACGTTAGGTGTCAGCCTCAAACTCATCTCTACAGTCTCGTCGCTGTATTGAGCCACAAGGGTCCATCCGCACATTCCGGACATTACATCGCGAATATATGTAATTCAAGCGGCGAGTGGTATCAATTTAGTGATGATAAAGTTGAAAAAATGCAGAACAAACGAATCGAGGATGGCGTCAATGGTAATTTACTTTTCCATCAAATACTCCGTGTTTAAGAAGGAGAAAATTTATGATTTTTCCCATGTGCGAGAAGGCAGAAAGTTAATTTTTCCTTTTATATCTATATATATATATACATAGATAAATCGATGAAACGTGGACGTGTTCCAAAAGGATTCCTGTCATCCAATACGGCTTACATGTTGGTTTATAAAAAGCTAACTACAGATTGGCGAACGAATGGTACGAAGAAAGTGAAATTGAAGAAGCCCGATGCAGAGGTGATTGTCTCTAGCGAGACCGTTTTCTTCGACAAGTTCACAATTAAAGAAAAATCGGATGAAACGGACGAGACGAGACAGAAGCGGGACGTCGAAGATGCGCCATTAATTCCGGAAGAAAACTCTAAAAAGACGCCGAGTGTGGATGCGGAAAATACCATAGTAAATATCATAGAAACGGATGAATCTGCGATATCCAAAAAGACTGATACACCTATCACGGATAAGAGTGAAATTAAGAGTGAAACTACAAAGACTGTCGCTAGCACAAATGGCTGTAAAGACACACATGACTCTACCGTGGAGCCGTTACAGAATAAAGTTCACTGTCTAAAACAGCCAGTAGTAAAAGTTGTTAAGCTCGATTACAAACGACTGAACGGCGATGCGCACAGAGCTATGAGTTGCGGAGAACGTGATTTTTATGAAGAGGTAAGATTTCTCTAGATATAAATCCTTTTTGACCCCCCCCCCCCCAGACTTTTCGTGTAACGTGTTTGATAAAACGTGTTTTTTTCTCTCTCTCTCTGTAGATGGAATTTGAGAATTGGCAGGTAAGCAGCACGATGCGTGAACTTGTCAGACAAGAGAACGTTAAACACGAATTGAGCTTGTTAGCCGTACAGCAAGAAAAAGTAAGCAGATACCGACTGTATTGCGTGTAAATAATTCTGAAATTATTATACTTTTGTTATGTTTGCTAAGTTATCTCTCCTTCTCAGCAAAAAGAAATTGAGGATCAGAATTCCAAACGGCAACTTATAATAGACGTGTATAATATAATCCAATCTACGGTATCTTGGAGTGATTATTATTGGATACCAACGGATTGGCTGTCGAAGTGGTTGACCGGACATTCCTCTGCAGTCGACGTTCGTCCGATCGACAATACCAGTTTAATGTGTTCGCACTATCGGCTCGATCCATTGAAAGTTAGCCGTATGAAATGCGTGCCGGAAGCAGCAGCCCATATGCTTTACGACAGATATCAAGGAGGTCCGCGATTAGATCAGACATTCTTGTGCGAAGTTTGCGTGAAAAGACGCTGCAAATTGCTGCGTTTCAAATTAGCGCTTGAGCGAGATTACAAAGAAGTCGGGGAGTTGATTCGCACGTTTAAAGAACCGTAAGTTCCTTGTAATTGTTAAAAATTTGCCACGATCAAAGAAAAGTGATGCGATAAACACTAACGAGAATAATCGATATTTCTGTCGCTTTAGTGTTGAATCGAGCTATATAATCGGTACCGATTCGCTGCGTTCTTGGCGAAGATTAGCCATGGAAACGTTTCAAGAGGATGTGGAACAAAAGGTAGACGATTGTCAGGATACTCCGCCGGAAGAGAGTAAGAACACGGACAAAGACAGCAACGATTGCCCGAAGGAAGTTGAGGAGAACAAGGAGAATGAGGCTATTATAAACTTCAACGAGGACTTGCTGTGCGAGCATAAATCTCTGAAAACGGCAGACTCCAGTAGGAAAGTGATACCCCAAGAGGCATGGTTGATTCTGAAGAAATATTTTCCGGACTCGAAGGAATATCCCGTTGGCTCGCCGTCCTGTTCGATCTGCGAGGTGGATAAGTCTCTCACATGTGCGAATAAATTATTGGAATGTTTTTTAGGTGTCTTTCAATTACATCTGTGTATTGTTGATTCTCAGGAGAGGATGGAAAGTGCGCAAAGAGCGAAGAAAGACGACAAGATAAAGGCGAAGCAGCAGAAAGACAAGCTCACCGACTTGTACTACGGAAGGAATAGGAATGAAATCTCCAAGTGCACTGATCCCGAGAAATCCTTCTACATCGTTGAGAAAAGCTTTCTGGACAGTTGGCGCTCCTTCATTCGGTGAGTTTCAATTCTATTTATTTCACAAAATAAGTAATTGCATTCTCGAACATGCTACATGTGGACAATATATTATTTTATTATTTTGTTATTAAAGTTACGAGTTTTACGGTTTTATGGATTAATTTTAATAAAAGAATGATACGAGTTTTATGAATTAATTTTAATAGAGGAGAGCCCTCTATTATGAGATAGGATCCTAATATGGGATAGCGGGGTTCCTGTTAAATTAGTAGGCATCATCAGCTGATTCCACCATGTAATTGATTGCCCTTGGAGCGAAATCTGTTTAGTGGTGAATTTATTGTTAGATTGTATAATCGTTACGAAAAAAGATTTGTGATTGAATTTGGGTGTTGAAAAACTGCTATCTCATATTAGAAACTTATCTCATAATAGAGGACTTTCCTCTATAATTCCGGATTTTGACGAAAAGGGAAAGCTTTTTTTTTAAATTCCCCCTCTGCGGGGGGGGGGCGTCAAAAAACTCCGTCAACCGTTAGGTTATTTATCGTGAAAAAAAGAAGGGAAAGCTACTATACACAAAGTAAATCTCCCGAGATGAGTTACCATTTGGTGGTTACAATGATGCTGTCGATATACCAATTAGATTCGACGTTATATCACTTGGCTGTCGGTAACTAACGATCGGACTATTTTTTGTCTGCGTTCGTATGTAGCAGTTGAGATGGCGCTAGTTGTCTCGAAAATTGCGTGCGCGTCATTTTCAATCGCCCTTTACGTAATGTTTCTTCGATGTTTTTTTCCCCCCTAAAACATCGGTGGATAAGATGTGAGAAAGTACTTCAAAATTTGTTAACGTAAATAGAAAATGCCATTGAGATAAAATTAGTGCGTATCGAGAAAAAATGGATCAAATGCTCTTTAATTTAAACACATTGATGCGTCTAGAAACAGCTGTGCGCTAAATTTCAAGATTACATACGTGGATTCTTTGCATATTGTTTATAGTATGTTCGCGTGAACCTTTTTTTATAGAAACAATATATTTATATATTTGGGCCTGTCTAGAGGATATCTAATGTTTCCCCAAATTGTAATTTAACCTGTTTATACAACTATCTATTTATGCTTTCTTTTTCAAATACTCGGGCGCAAAATTAGTATCAAATGTTTGCTAGGTAAAATTAAAGGAGAGATCGAGTTTTCTTCAATTTCAGATTTGCTTGAATTCTAAGATAAACTTTTCAATTCTAACATGTTGATGCGTTCAGAGAATATGTAATGCTTTATTGAATCACAGTTTAACCTGCCCTGTATAATTATTTCACGTATATTCACGCTCTTTTTCAAATAATCTCGTGAATTCTCTCCTGTGTCTCGAGCGCGAATTTTTGCCTCGACTCTCCTCCTATGATCGCGAGATTTTTGCGAGAAACGCAGTGACGAGCGCTCGATCTCGCGCTCGTCGACCGTGGTCGAAACCGGTTGTCGTAAACGTTGGAAAGGGTGGGTGAACGGGAAGGGTAGATATATCCGGGATGTATTAACGAGCTTTTCCTAATTATGAGAAAAAACTGGACCGCGCGATTAAGCTGGATGGCGGTGGCGAGCTCCTCTCTCTCGCTCTCTCTTTCTCACTCCCTCGTCCCTCGCTCGTGTGGCTGCGGGGGAGAGCCGGCACGGGAGAAAACTAATTGAAACCGCTTAACGACCCGCCGGCAAATGATACATCGACCCCCGACGAAGGGCCACCGGTGTCTTAATATCGTTTCGCCTTCTTCCACGGTCAAGACCGTAAATGCAATTTGGACTCTCGCTCGATCTTCCTCGAGTTTCCACTTTTCTGGTGTCCGTCTCGCCCTAATCTACACTTCACCCAGGGAGAACGTCCCAAAGGCACGCACTTGTCAAGTACGCGCGCCCTCGTCGGGAATAAATCCGAGCTCTTTTCGTTCTTGCTCTCGGCCGGTTGATCCAAAATACCTGCGAGTTTAATAAAACATGCAGCTAAATACTCCAGATGCCTGTACGATGTTTTACGAACTGCAAAATTTATTATTTAATTGGATCCGTACAGCCAACTTAATATTAATTATCTGAGCGCAAAGAAAAAGTTAAAATTTCTTTTGGTCATAGAAAGATACGTTATGCAGCTGTTCTTTGCTCTTCGTTTCTTTTTTTAATCGCAGAGTGAAAATTAGAGGCACAGTCTCACCGCTTTTATCACCGCGCGTCTTTCACACAAAAAAGATCTTTTCTCTAAATATTTTAGAGGAGTATTAGTAGATTTTGTGACGCGACACTCTGCTCGAATATGATCTCGTAAATACGAGCGAGATCCTTCCGACAGTGAAAAAAAGTCTTTTAACATCCAGAACGGCATTATCTGTGCCCTCCCTTATTATACATTCTCTCGCGCGGCGCGACACGTCGGCTGGACACTTCGGATTGACAGATTCAAATTCGCCGGGGCTTAAATCTCGTGGATTCAACGGTGTGCGAGCTAAACCGGGATCAACCCTTCTCGCGGATTACACGTTTGTCGTGTCACGCGCGATTTCGGTGTACATGGTACGCAAAGGGGTATGAAAACCACGAAATAAGTGGTCGGGTCCCCGTATTAAACAAGCAGCTGCACGAGTAAGAAGGAGGATATGCTGTAACCGTTCTTCGTTTCGTGCGATACAGATGAGTATAGATTGTTACACTTCTACGTGATAAATTCTTAAACGTTGCCTTGGAAAATAATTCATTCTGGCGTTCGTACAAGAGTTAAAAAATTCCATTCTATCCCATTTTGGCTCGGAGAGAGACACGTGGAAAAACGATAATTCGCTACCTCGTCCCCACTTCTTGAGATCGCGAGTGTCCATGATCCATTATCGAGAATTTGCTATTAACCGAGGGAGAGAAAATGTGAAAAATATTTTTCCGGACCGCTGGCATTGTCTTCGACCAACTCCTTTGTGACGTCGGTGATTAATTTTTCAGCAGGTCGGGCATGCCGCCCTTTTTTTGCGCCGCCACTGCCAGTATAATCGTTCTTTGTATTTTTCGAACAAAACTCCATAGTTCGTTGCTTCCATTACACATAGTTATATTATACAGTACGCGCATAGTGTGTTTTTTGCAATACTTGGAATATAAAATTATTATTATATATATATATATATATCTTGCATATTAAATTTTCTATAGTTATACTATTCTAGGATCACATGCACAGAAAGCGTTTTAATTTTTTTTCATCGCGCATTATCATATTTGAGTAATTTCAAAAGGTCATTTTGTTTGTCTAAAACCATAGAGAAGCAGTTTGGTGGCAAACATGTAATCTTTCTTACTTTTCTCAATTCCTCTCTATTTTCGAAAAGTATAGAAGTCTTATTTCTCTTGTGACGGGCACTCGTTTACTTCCTATACTACCCCTTTTATCGATAATTAAGTAAGACTCGCTAATCGGGCGCGCTGGAAGCTTTCGCGCCCTTAGGAGAACAAATGGTGGCGAGAATTGCAATCCGTTTAACTAGCTTCAAACAAAGTCCCCCGCCAATCCGTCAACGTCGCTCGGATGGATCTTCGAAAGGATTAGGATTTGCATAAACGATCATTCAACTTCCACTTGACGCCACTCATTCTTTCTTTTGGCGCGTGGATATTCCCCGACATTGGTGATTTAAAAACCTACACTTCGTAGATGAGCCGTGAGATGGGAACTGTTGATTATAACGTTACTAATCCTTCATTCGAGATGCATTTTAAACTACCCTCTTCGATGCACATTGGGCATAAAGATATAATTAATTACGAAGCAATAAGCGGGACACTCAATTTTATATTGTACAAAGCCGGCTAGAAATATGCCGTTTTTTAATGACATACTAAAGTTTTACAAATTAGTGACGAATATTAAAATCATTCAATTTTTTAAACAGAAAGGATGTCTGTTACAGAGACAAAAATATTCTTGACGCATTTATATTTCTCACAACCTCATTTAGTATAAAAATAAGACAATATCAAAATAAAATCAATAATTCTTATTCTTCTCTATCGAATTAAAAAAAATTTACTTACTATATTGCGACAAGAGTAACTTTATATATTCTTGCGTTTAGAATAAATTTTCCCTCCGTCTTACAACGCACGAAGTTGGCACCACGCTATTCGACAAAGGACGATACATACTATCATTTTGTTCCAGAATTTTTCATTTCAGATTAAAATATTCCTTTCTCATATAATAAATATGATTGGCGCTATATCGATCCTATTTTATGATACATTCAAGTGTAATAGCATTGAATCCGGAAATTTTTTCTGTAGCTGTACATCCGACATGTTAGCGATAAGCTACTCTATGTAGATGAAATTTTATTCGTGAAAGATCTACATTCATTTTCCATTCCTTTGACAAAGCTCACGAGTGCGACGCTTATTGCACCTGAATGTATGCTCCCTCGTGACGTCGGCGCCCACCGGGCGCACGCGTTGCCGACCTGACTTTCGCACTTCGGTAAATAATTATTAATGATCACGCTCGGGGAAAATGTGACCGCGATCCTGTTGACACCGCATTGTAACACCGCGGACAATAGTGCCGTCGTCGTCGCCGTCGTCGTCGTCGTCGTGGGTCTCGGAAGCGTGCGCCGCGAGGCTGACGTAGAAAGGTGGAGGAGGAGGAGGAGGAGGAGGAGGAGGAGGGGGAAGGTGGCCGGGGAAGGGCAGAGGCCATAATTAATAACTGGGAATTGATTAAGGTGCCAGATAAGTCCATGGAGCCGGTAGCTTGTGTCTCTCGTCTCTCCTCGTCCTTCTCGCGCTCCCTTCGGCTGTCTCTCGCGCGACGCGCGTTACGATATGATTAATAATTTCAAGATAACGCCGTCGTCGTCCCCGCAGAGTCCCCAACATCGTCGTCGTCCCTCCGCGAAGGACCGATTTGCGGCCCCACTTACGGTCTCATAAATGACTAATTATTCTCGCCGTCCTTCGTCCAGCTCGCCCGGTGGCCATTTACGCCGGCTGTCCGGCGCTCGAACGCAAATCTTCCTTAAGCGCGCAAATCCACTCGGAGGACCAATTTTCTCCTGAGAGAGAGAGAGAGAGAGATGAGAGAGTGCGCGACGTTTTTGCATCGCGCTCTCGCTCATCGGTCGACGACAATCGGCCGATTCGCTCTCACGGAAGAGCGCGAGTCTGCCGCTGTTTCGATAACTCGACGCGGCCCGACGTAGGTTTCCCTTTCCTCTCCAGCGAGGGGCGAAACGCCGAAGAAATTCCGACTATTTTGCGTACATTTGGCAGGAGGGTGCCCGCTGCTTCGAGGCGAACGCAGCGGAAAGAGAGAGCGCTCTCGGCGGACGGGGTGGACGGGTGTTCGCGGAAGGAAAACTATAAATCATTCGACGAAACGAGCCACGTTAGAAAAAGAGGGGTGAGTCCTGGTATTGGAGTAGGGTGGCTCGTAGTCGTCGTGCATCGACTCGCGAAATCCAACTACCCTTAAATAAATTGATTCATTGCGAGAGACCTCCGCGCGCGCCTCACCACCATAAACTCGAACCGTCCCAAGCTCTCTTCCCTCCTTCGGCCTTGGTTGATATTTCGCTAATTTTCGACAAGTCAAAGTCCGCCATCGTCGCGATAGGATTCTGGGAAATTGCGCGATCACTCACGTTCGATTTCCCTCGACGAGCCTTCCAACGTACGTTGGAGTCGCGTGCGAATACTGTCGGCTTAATGTTTATGCACACTTTCTCACACACGAACGACACGGACGTTGATGGTCTTTTAATCGATCTGTATTATTTTCGTCGATAATTGGATTCGCACATTCGCGAACGCTCGACGCATGGAAGGAATTCTTTCGGAATCAGGATATGTCCTCCCTCTTTCTCTCTCTCTCTCTCTCTTTCTCTTTCTCCACCTCTATTCCTCATTCTCCCGGGGGTGGCCAGTGTCTCGGGGGCGGTCATATATCATCCACCCTTGGGGGTGGCCGCGGGGGAAGAAGCAAAAAATCTTACCGAGCAAAAACTATCATCAGTGCTCGGTAAAGCGAGCTGAACGTTTCGCCCGCCTCTCTCTCTCTCTCTCTCTCTTCCCTTCCCTTCGTCTTTCCTCGTCATATTCTCTTCATCTAAGGTCTGCGTGTCGCTATTCGTACGTTATTCTCGCAGTTTTCTACAAATATAGTTAAAGTAAGTTCATATAGAAATTTTATCAACTTGTGATGCACGTTTGTTTCTAAGCACCTAACTTACGCTTCCGTCGATGCGTAAATCATTCATGTTGTTTGCGTAAGGTTTGACAAGCATATTCGGTGATTTGGAATCGCTTGTTGTCGAAGTCGATTTATCCATAATTTCTAGCGATTTTTGGCGACTGTTTGGCACATGTACCAAAGTGTACCGGGGTGTACACTCAGCGTCATGAATGCCTTTACACACCTGAAGAAAGATGCTAAAGATATCCAATAGGAAAATTTGCTTTAATAAAATTAATTTTAAAACTTGAAGATTTGTTTAGGTTGCCAGTAATAAACAACAATGGATACGTTTAATCGACCCTTTCTGGCTATTATATAATATATTTAATAAAATTACAAGATGTAATGTGCGACGTTTCGACCCCCGGTTTTGGGTCCTTCTCAAGCACAATTCTTAAAATTCCTATGTCATTGGACAGTCAAGTTTAAAAAAAAAAACGGTTCACTTTTGATTGTACGATTAACTATTAATTGTGTCATGTCATGGTTATAAAACGGTGTTAGAAACTATGTCCAATATCTATCATGGTCGGTGAGTGAAAAATTAATTTTTCTAGCGGCATATATTGAAATTAACGGCTATTTTCGGGTGAAACAAACGCCAAAAATCGCCTAATACCGAGTAAAACAGTGTTAGCCTTCCTGAAATCGCAAGGATATTAAAAGCTCCGAGTCTTTTGAGCACCGATCTTGATCTCACTGGGTCGTAGATACAGCGTATAACCGTTGTTATCTGGGGGTCGATTTCTGGAACTTACGAAAATTACAAGAGTGAATGAATACTAAAATATTTATAATTTCAACCTATGAGTTCGCTCACTTCAGTAACTTTCACAAGTTTCAGAGACACACAATCCACCTCCTCATCTTATTTGCGGATCGGACATATCGAGTCTGCTCTCACGAAAGCTTCGTGTATATGACATCGAGGGTTGTTCGTTCACAGCGCTTCCAGTGATTCTTTTCGGAACGAATATTTTTCAAAAAATATCGGCCCACTCTGATTACGGGAGTTCGGTCTTCTTATACAGGCTTCATGATTTTAAGGAAAGTTGGAATTGACGTGTTGACCGGTATGGATGACGTTAGCAGACTGAACATCTATATTCTTAACGTAATAAAAATCTTGGACACTACAACCCTGTCTAGGCTCCGAGTCCTTTTTATCGTTCGATTTTTATCGTACGAGCCGTTGTTAATGTTAATTGTTATATTGTATAAAACCTGGCCGTCTTGAACCTTTGGTAGAGCAATTGTTTTGAATGAAACGACGGTTCTCGTATATTTTTTATTCATAATTTATCTTTTTCTTCATTAGCACGCATCTCATCTTTTCTGCACGTCGCTTCGCACGTATCTTCACTTTCGACTGCCTGCCTGTCTACACTGGCTCCGAAATAATCAATTTTTCGAAGGATCGTGATTTTATTTCGGGGGGGAGGAGGGCTATCGGGAGGGCACCTTCATACAGCTGAGCGTGCTCTCTCCGCAATGGTGCCAATGTAAATAGACGGGAGCGACCAAGCATGGCGGGTGGCTGCGTTTTTCGTGGTGTATCGCGGTAGCCCAGTGGTCACGCCTGGCTAGCAACCTACGCGTGTTGTTCTCCGATCGGGAACGCTTGATCGGTATTGAGAGATCCGGCAAAAAAACGAGCTTAGCCGGCGCAACGATCCGCCTTGCAGGCAGCGGTGCCCCGCGCAAGTGTAATACGTTGAGGAAACGGCCAGAGTTAGTGCGTATTGTAACTCGCCAGGCAGACGCATTACATTATAACTGGCCTATGGAGTTATCAACGGCGGGTTTTCTTCGCTGTTGACTTCGCTTATCGCCGGACCTCCCGCCGGGCGGGAGAAAATTCACGTTTACAGGAACGACGTAGGTGAATTGAATTACAGAAATTTCTTTCGTACTCCCCTACCTATTAATTCATCTACTTGTCTTTGTGGAACGGGTTAAGCACGCCGCGCTGTACGATCGATAGATTCCTAACTTCTGATTACTGCGAATTAGCACGAGTTTGCGTTCAGCTATTTTTCGCTCTAAAATCCCTGACAATCCCCCAAGATCTTCCAACCTCCAATCGGTTAAAGCAACGAATTGTTATTTACAGCTACTGTAGCGACGGCGATTTTTGATGATCGATTACCGCGCGCTGCTTTTTGCTCGCTCTTTGCTTTCCACCAATTAAACACGTTGCATATCTTTGCGCCTCTCGATAATAATGTACCCCGGCATAGCGAGGCCTGGCCGCGGACAACCAGAAGCGGAGCATCCTCCACGGACCCCCTTTTTATTACATCGGCGAAAGCCTCCGGTCGGTCTTCTTGTTTGCTCAGAGAGGGAGAGGATCTTCGGTCGCGCGGGATAGTCCTCGCGCGGGGCAGGGGAGGGAAGGGAAACAGCGTGGAGAAGAAGAAGGAGGAGGAGGAGGACGGTCTGAAGTTACACCGGCGGTAGTCCTGTTGACCGACGGACTGCGGCAGGATGTCGATTATCGACGGTTTTTGCCGTGATTCCCCTTTTTCGAGCCGAGCGCATAATTAGCTTTCGTTATTCTAGCGCGCACCGCCGCGCCGTGCCGTGCTGTGCTGTGCTGTGCTGCCGAACCGAGCCGAGCCGAGCTGTGAGCTGAGCCGCGCGCGGCCGGCCGGCTTCCGCCCGCTGACAACGATCGAAGGCTCCTTTGGTCGCATTATGTTCGCCGCGATCTTCCTCCTCTGCCTGGCTATTGTCCCCCCCTCTCTCTTTCTCTCTCTCTCTCTCTCACCTTTCGCATTCTCGCGGTATTATGCCGCCGCACTGCTCGCCCCTTTCGGTCTCGGGCGATTTCAGCGGTCGCGCGGCACTGACTCCGGATCACTTAACGAAGGTTCAAGCATTTCCTCCGGTGATCGGACAGCCTGGAGTCGTGATGATGATGATGATGCGCTTTTCTCTTTCCGGGAATCGCGAGAGAGGAAGAAACATGTAAGATGGTAGGATCTGGATGATTCTTTTTTTCTTTCTTTGAATGTTTTCAATCTGACACTGATATTTCCGCATTGAAGAAACTGCCGTCTTACTTAAATCCACCGTTTTCCAAATTGGGGAAAATAATGTCCCTCTATCAGGTGGAGATATGCGAATCAAGGATATTCTTATATCGAATCGAACTTCATTTCCCTTTTTTTTATTGTACGAATTGAATCGAATCAGGTGAGATCTCTGTTATTAGGCCGAGAATGAATATCATCGTTACTTTCGACTTTTAAACCGTGACTTCCAAAAGTGCTGTTCTTTCTACCTTCTTAGCCGGTAGCTCACAAAATGCGAATTGGCTATACAATTCGCATACCGTTAACGAAGTCTCGTTACAAAGTAAAGTTTGTAAATACCTTAGCGATAGAGGAGAAGATCGGCTCTTCATGCCGCGGGCGCGTCACGAACTTGGTCGGAATGGCCTGTATTAAATCACTACGACCTCCTGGACGAGTCCGTCGAAGTCATGCTAGATTTTGCAATTACTCGCGAGCCGCCCTTTTTTTGTCGCGTTCACGTTTTAGAAACGAAGCCGCAAGTTACGCGTCATCGTCGATCAATCGCGAACGAAATACGAACGCGTCTGCGATACGTCTTTTTCACGTGCATTATGGGGATCCTAAAGCCGCTGGCGAACTCGATCAGTGTCGATAGGATAGGAGACGGGATTAAAAATGCCAATTATCGACATTTTTAATTTCAAGTTCTACTCGGTCCGAGAAATTTATAGCCGATCACTTTGCAACTGTTACGAAAAAGCAGCAATTTTATTAGCCACACACAGCTCAGACCGAGATTTTGGATCGAATTCTAGCGTCGTCAACACCATGGGGCTTTACTGACAATCTAACAGACGTTTGGCAGCGATCTCTCTCGAAAAAGCCTACAACTATTTCTACACGACATACTGCTCTTTTTCTCTTCTTCTAGACTTGCGTTTATTAGAAGTAATCTTTTTTTCTAGGCTATTAATCTTAGTTCTAATTGCACGATGTGTTCTTATATGGTGTCCCTAGGATATGCTGGTCTAATTTTGTGTGTATTTATTGTAGAATTCTTGTATCAAATAAATATTGTCGTCAAGTGCACCAAAAATTAGTAAAAATTTTTTTTGGTTTTCGACATAAAGTCGATCAGCATAGTCTAGATTTTACCGCGTGCTTTAATTCCGTAAAAGAGTTTTGCATATCTATAAAGCCAATTAAAAGATTACTTCTAACAAAGAATGTCGATAAAACAGACGGCTTTAGGATCCCCTCACTGAGAAAAGAAAGTTGTTAAAAACAGTTAGCCCACTTGGGATCTTTCGTAGAAAATTCAAACGTTACGCAGGATATGACATAGGATAAATTTAGATGCTGTTTTTTAATATATTTTGACTTTTGCTTCTGGCTTCTCTGCCGACTGAATTATTATTTTCTTTGGAATCGATATTTACGCGTGCGACCGCCGGAAATTTAAGTCCGCCGGAGGATATTCGGCGACGGGGAAGTCCGTTGATGTACATCAACGGTTTGTCTCGTCGTGTCGGTTCGTTTCTCATGATCAGCGTGGACATACGCGGGCTCGCAACGTTGTTCTCTTATTTTCCCCGAGTGTCCCGCGGTAACCGGCAGCAACATTGTTTTTCTCTTGCTCTGCTCTTCCCCTCTCGCGCTCCGCTTCTCCTGCTCTTTCGCCATCTATCTGACGACTAGCTTTTGGGATTCCTTTTTTAATACTCGGACACACCGAGGACCTTTTACCACGGACACGTAGGGGCCCTCTTGTAATGACCGCAACGCTCCAATGCACTCGGCGTCCGGAGCTGCATAACCGGATGCTGCAGCGGACGCGTAGGATGCATCTTGCAGCCTCTATCGTTCGCTGAATCTCGTTGACATTTCATTCTCGATTTCTTCATTGCAGGCATAATGATTGGAAAGATATCGATCGTGTTTTCTCGTTAGAAATAATAAATAGCAAATAAACGTATTTAGAACTGTAACGTAAAATTACGCCTAGGATATAATGACCGCGGCGAAATGTAAATTGTACGTAATTTTAGCTTTACAGTTTCGATTATATTTCTCTACGATCAAGTTGCAACTTAATCTATCGCGGTATTTACTTGCGAAATCTGACAATTGATATTCGGTGGTGGTAATAGCCGTCCCTTCCTTCGACTGATGTATGTGGAAATTTGTAAGCGTTTGCCCCGAACCATTGGTTCGCCTCTCCCGAACGCGGCCAATAATGCGTTGACAAGAGCGGTAATCTCTCTCCGGAGAGATCGAGAATCATCTAGTCAAATACTGACGGGTGGAGCGCTAAATCAGGGAAAACCTAGGGACACTCGTTTTGGGTCTCGGGGTTGCCCGGAAGACAAATGTCAGCGGAACATGCGGGGAGCTTGGCTCTCGGCCTCTCTTATGCGTGGAGATGCACGGTCTGCGGCGGTAAATCAAGGGTGGTGATATTAAAAGGCCGCTTATACGCGAAAACATAAGATTTATTTCTGTTGGAGAGGAATGCGCGCGCGAGAAGGAGCTGGATAAAGGCGGTTCGTTTCGTCGAACGAGCGAATGCGCGAGGAGCGAAAGGAAGGCCAGACGAGAGAAAGAGAGAGAGAGAGAGAGAGAGAAAGAGAGACGGAGATTATATCGGAACGAATTTTTCTTGGCCCGTACGTACGTGCGCGAATAGAAAGACGAGAGTAGAATCCAGACAAGATAAAACTACGTACGCATGAACGCTTGTCATTGAGTGGCCTGGACCAATATTGCAATGCGAGAGACAGAGAAAAGAATGACCCTCGAGAGAATGGAACAGAATATAAAATTGCTAAAGAATACGTAATTTGCAGTTAATGTTTTAAATACTTTTTTCTTGATTTTAAGCTCGGTTGTACAATATTTGTTGTAATATTATGTGCAATATATTATTTTCTAAAGAAGAATCGAGAGATATTTAATTATATTAATGAATCGCCTCGACGCCTCTCGGTTTCGTCTACATTATTTCAGCACATTTTCTTGTTGCGTTATTATAATCCGGTTCTCGGATTGTATCCGTGTAATGATTCATTTTCTTTTGCAAGGACTGGCCCACTACCGCATGAGATTCGGTCGTCTCGGTTGATTAAGGCCATCCACAATGATGCTGTCACTAGGTTCGTTCGTGCATAGAACAGGATATTATGCACCGGTATCGGACAATAAGTTGCCGACCACAATGACTCGACTCGACTGTTTTTCCCCTGTCGAACGATCCGTAACTCGTTCGTTCGGACCTTGCCGCTACTGTACGAACGCCTTCGTTAATTCTTTCGCTACCGAAGTCGACTAACAATTCACCATGACTGTTCTCTGTATGTCAGGAGCAGTTATAATTGCTCAAGTATAACCGACATTCCTGGGCTCGCCAAACTCGCACGTTTTTGCGTGTTCGTACTTCTCTCTGCTCTCGTTTCTTTTTCCTTTCTATATAATTGCAGATATGTGATTCAAGCATCTGGAAACACGTCAAGCCTACACACGTAAAGCCTTTGCCAGAAATGCCGAAGATTTTTGCGAGCGTTTTCGCGCACAGTTACGTACCCGGGTTGCATCCCTACGTCGCGTCGTCCAAAGGCCAGGAAAGTCCGCAACCGAATCCTGTTTTCCTCCTCCATCTCCGCGATCTCCGGGGAGCAATAATCGTTGCGGGGCGGAAAAATTTCGCGACAGAAGTTAAACAAAGCCTCGAAGCAGAAATAAAAAAGCGGGGACGCGAGTGAGAGAGGACGGGAAGAGAGAGACGGAGCAACGTAGGGACATAGAAACCGGGGGGTGTCCCGGCTACGACCGTAATAAGGGTGACCACCTCCCTCCGCGGCTCCATTCGCTCCTGCCGCGCGGCGTTCCTCTGTTCTACTGTTTGAACAAGGCTCATAATTAATACGCGCATTCGCTTCTGGAAAACGCGCGCCCGGGGTGCTCGGGGTGCGCGGGGAAAGGGACATTTTTAAACTACGGCTTCGGATAGCCGCCTTTCCGCAAAGCGCGTCGATACCTCGCGAGTTCTCCGAGGGCTGCTCCGATCTGTATCTCTGATATTTTTCATCTCGTTTCAAGCTTTCCTTTTTGCGGAGCCTCGCAAATCCGGGATATCCTCTGCGTTTTCGATGGCACGTCCGTCGCTTGGATTTGGATTTACACCTTGAAACATACGGAAACAGGAGATTCTTATAAAGATGTTTCAAGATTTTTTTATGTTATATCCTATAATTTTTAATCTGTAGTTTTGACCAAATATACACTTTCCTCTTCTTTAGATGAAATTACTTGCAGTCTGAATTAAACGTTCGTAATTATTCGTCAATTGATTTGACTTTTGAGACTGCATCCGTTCACACTCTACAATTTTTCGAGTGAAATTTTTACTCGAATCATAGTGTCACTGACCACTTCACTCTATTCGAGTGAATGTTTACTCCAATAGAGCGAATTAATTCACTCTAAGACAAAAAGTGAAGACGATATTCCGCCACTAGGTGGTCGCCGAACTCGCAAGTGAGGTCACTATAGTGCGGCATATAAGGGACCCCGTCACGGGCTGGGATGGTTCTTCCTTGACAATCAGCAGAATATGCAAAACTCATATAAAGTTTTCAGTACTGCCTGTGAATATTAGAATACAGTTTCTGTAGCGAACAAACAATAGCGAAGCTCTCTCGTCCATGGATTTCCTACTGCTAGCAATAATCGACTAAAGTAAAACATGGCATTCTTCTTAGAGTTGGAGAATCAATCCAAGTAAAGAGTGAATAATGGCACTCTTTCAAAAAGTGAAATTTCACTCCATTTGGACTGGCAGTATTTCCATTATTTCGTCGAGTAATTTCTTCACTCCAAAAAATTTAGGGAGCAGAGTAATAAAATTGGTTCGCAATGTTTTAATCGAATTACGTTCCATCTATCGTTGGTTTTTTTTACGTATCGTGGCACGCAAATTCACAAAGATTCCCGTTCTATTCCCGTGGTAGAGTCGTGTGACAGCGTACCTGGCTCGCTTCGCGAGAGATATCCGTCTTTAAGAGCATTATCTGGATGGTCGTCGGCTAGGGGGACGGCAAAAACCATCCGCCCCCTTGTGGTATGTGAAAAATGATGCACAACCCCGTCCCCTAAACATCACCTCCGGAAAGTCCCGAAGGAAACGTTCGCCGTCGTCGTTCTCGTTGTCGTCTTTCTGGTTCGTAATCCGTGAGATCGTGTCACGGACGGCTCGGCATTATCGAGAACGTTTAACTCGCTCGCAGCTACGTGGCTGCCATCCGGAGACATTGGACATTTTTGCGCGGACCCACGGAGTGACAGAACCCAGAAGCACGAAAATTATTCTTTCCGTAATAATTATGCGAGATAAAGTACCGCAAATGAGTTGTAATCTATATTAATTAAACAAGATTAACGATGGGTTATAATCACGTGATTAAGGATGTTGGATAATTATAAAAATAGAATATTATTTGAACTATTATTACAAAGATTTATAAGATAAATCTCTCAAAGCTTATACATTATTTTGTTCGCAAGACGCGCTTGAATTATTCGCCGCAACGCGATGTCATTTCTGGTTTAAATATAGTTTAAAATAGTTAGCTAACGTTCTCGTGTTTATTTCTTGATTGCAGATACGCGGAGATCTATTCGAGAACGCCACCGGCAGGCATCCAAAACGCGCCGCTCCTCTGCGAAGAGCATAAAGGATTCCTGCATAAGCCCAGAATTAACAACGAACTGTAAGTATCTCCCAGAAAACGTATTTGCTTGAAATACATGTTGCATGCTGCCTCGTTACACTCGCGCGCGAGGCCTGCGGCGGAGAATCGTATTTCGGAGGGGAAAATAAAGTCAATCGCTCGAGGGACACGGAGAGTGGCTCTCCGAGGTTTCGGGCACTTTTCCTTGGCGGGAATTTCTCGAAGGACACTATATTATAAAGCGAAAGTGCGTGACCTCCTGGCACGCCTTTCTCTCCTTCCTACGTGCCTCCGTTCTCGTTCCTCGACCCCCCTGACGTGATGGATACGCGAAAATGTCACTCGCACGCCCCCGGGGCCAACGCGCCATCCAACATCCCCCGACCATTATGCTAAACCATTGTCCACTATCTGCCTAAGATAGCCGGCGGCTTAAGTCGTCCGCTTTTCCACCGTCTCGGCGAGACCGTTAAAAAATCATTTTTGCCATCTTGTCCCTTTTCCCCTCCTCCCTCTCGCGATGGCGATTCTCGTATCTGTCGGGAATATCGGCGAATATTCGCCGATCTCTTCCGTGAATTAGCACACCGCTGTAGTTAACGCTGTATTTGAAAGTGCGATTGACCTAAATATGAAACGTACGACGTGTTGAAATCGGTCCAAGTGACAAAAAGCAGATTACTCCAATTTTTTGGCCAGTGCACCTCTCGATTCCTCTGGCAGACAAATTTACATAAACGCAGTACTTTCAGCGTCATTTTGATCACATACTATTTTATCCTACATTTAGTACCTCTTACACCTTTGAACTCTTATGTTAGTTACGTTTAACAATATTACTGCATCTGTATCATTTTGTTTTATGTATGAGGAATATAAGATTACGTCGGCGGATTATTCGGGATGAAGACGATGTGGTAAAAACACGTGCTAGAGAGAGAGAGAGAGAGAGAGAGAGAGAGAGAGAGAGAGAGAGAGAGAGAGGGAGAAAGAGGGAAATTCGTGAAACGCTGCGTAGTCTGGCTAGTATATATTTTTTCTACTTCGATTTCTCCCCTCTCCTCCTCCTTTCATCGTCTCTCCTCGATGCATCCACCATTATTCGGGCGTTAGGCAAATACACAGGAGAGACGACAAGCTCGTCCGCGCGTTTTTGCCCCCGTGAAAATTCAAATGAGACCGCGCGGCATATTGCGCTGAATCGAAATTAATGTCGCGCAACTAATTATCGGTCGAGTCATCATCGCTTCGTGCCGCCCGGGCTTCTCTTTCGTTTTCGTATTGCGAGTCGCGTTGCTGTATAATTGTCCATCGTTCCACCGAGGGACAAACGATCGCGCCAATTACCGTCTTAATCGCCCTTGATTGATCGATCATTGATACGATACGTCTCGCATGGCGTATTTTTTTAATCAGTCGTCATGAAATGTAAATTGCGAGGAGCCTAGACCGCACAAGTGCTTTTTCACACGTTGCAGTTTATACTTAATTAATGTGTGTACGATTATATAAATTTCACCAGATCAATTAATAATAACTCGCGAGCGTGTAATCTCGGCGCTACTCCGAGGATAGACAGTTTCGAAATTATGGATATTAATAGCGCAGCAGTTCGCGAAATATTATTGATTGCGTACTAACGCGAGATTCTCTCGCGATACGAGGTTCAGGAACCATGCCAGGATCGAGCGAACAATTGCAAGGGCAAAAAGCTGGAGCCGTGGCACAGCAAGAAATTTCTAATTTGCGGTATAATTAAGGGAGACGATGCAAAAAGCATTACGGATTCTACGGCGTTGTCGGAAAATCGCAAATTCCATCTTGCAAATACGTCTCTCGTCCAATCGTGCTTTCTCCCTCTCTTTCCTCCTCCCTGCCTCTCGCGTTATGTTGCTATGGATACTTTGTTATAAATATCGAGAACTTCGCTGTCGGCAGCTGCGCAAGCATCGCCTCTCGATCACAATTGCAGCGGAACGTTATTTAACTGTTGCAGGTACAGTATAGTAACCGCGGACGAATGGTCGAAACTCGTCGAATTCTACGAGGTCGATTATCCCATTGTCATAAAGAAGACTAAGGATGACTATCAGACGGATCCCGGTGAGTACAAGTACTTTTGTAGTACAAGAGATAAGATAATGTGTTGGATTGCTTATTGGATTGCTCATCGATTGTTCGCGATTTAGACCGCAAGCTGGTTTCAGCTGCGACACTTTTAAATATCGCGATATACTATACGGATTTTTGAAAAATCAACTAAATCAGTACAAGCCAAAGATATTCGATTAACAAGCATGTTTCCGATAGATGGAAGCACATAGACACCATGTATTTGCCTCCTTTTACCGCTTCTCGGCACTTTACTCGTTAAACGACTGCCCCGACGCGTGCGCGTCGGAGATATTCGCCGATAATAACCGCGATATAAAAGTTGCGCTCGGTTCGGATCGTGTTTAGCGATATATCTTATACAGATAAACGGAGAACCGTACGTGTGTCGCTACCATGAGCTTCCTACTCCGCCTCTTTCCCCAACCTAACCCAAGGAATAATGCCAGAAGACATTAGCCGCCGATTTACATAAACCCTGCCTGCCTCCTCCTCACCCCGCCCCTTCGTCCCCATCTTCTCAGTTGGCTTCTCCTCCAGGCCCCAAAGTGTCTCATTATAATTAAGAAGTATCCTGAAAATTAACTGGCAGAAAAAGCAGCGCCGCGCCGAGGGATACGGCGGGTGAGACGGCCGCAAATGGCCCTCTCAAAAGTTCCTCACCCCCTCCGTTTCACGCGACGTCCCGTTCCCGGAGTGTTTACTCCTTCGACGTCTTTGTTTCCCCCGATCACGCACGATCTGCAGAGTATAAGACCACTTTGTATCAGGCAAACTCGGTACGGATGGTCGTCGTGAAGAATGGAGCGCGTACGTTCTGAGGGGCGATCGGGATTCATTCAGGTTCTTCGGGCACGTGTCGCGGCGCTTTCTCGGACGAGCGATCCTTGTCGGCCATCTGGCAGGCAAATTGGGTCCCGATGATGCGAGAAGGGGTACGACGCTCGCGTCCTGCCTCGTGCTGACCGCCGAGGCCGCGCCGGTGTTTATCGTGTGCGCGAAGGACCGGGATCTCTAAACATCCCATTGTCTTGTCCGTCTTTCGGTCGCGAGTGCGCCACCTTTTTTTTCAAGACATTTGTCAAGACGCTCCCCCGGTTCCCTTGGAACGGCGGGAAGCTACGCGGCCGCTGCCGTCCGCCGTCGTTGCTGCCGACGACGACATCTGAATTGCAAAACCCTCGCCTCTCGTTGACGGCGAATCGAATGGCCGGTATCACGGTCGGGACACCGACAAGTCCGCCGGCCAAATGGAGATGTTCGGAGTTAAAACGACAATTTTTGCGGCCGTGCAAATGCCGAGCTAATCGGACTAAGGCTCGGTCTCACCGACGTCGCTTAACTTTAGTTTAATTCCTTCTTTGTCTCTTTCCAATTGTTACTTTAGAAAGAGACAGACACAAATTAAACTGAGATTAAAGTTAGGCGACGTTTAGCGAAGCCGGGCCTATTCTCAACGCGAAGCTTGGCTGTGGTTAACTGTACGATCAGTGACTCGAGCAGCGTAAATGTAGAAGAAAAGTCGAATGCTTGAAAAGACGATTTAATGAATTTTTTCAGTATATCTCTTGTATTACATTTATTACATCAATTTTCATAAGCGTATTTCTAGCGTATGTAGCTTTATTGCTCTCCTCGGGGTTACAAATTCATTTCCACTCGTACACTCCTACATTAACGCTGCCTTAACCTAACTAGATACGTATTTCTAGCGTTTTTACCGAATTACCTTCGCTTCTCGATGTCAATGATATTCGAGAACGCGAAGCGAGGAGGAATTACGGACAAACGGGCGATTTAGCTTATTTTGAGGACGCTCGTTGCGGACAGGAAGGGCCTCAGGGTGGACGCGAGAGAGAGAGAGAGAGAGAGAGAGGGATTGCCAAGCGCAAAAAATAGGGGGTTGCTTTTGGTGACTGATACGGCCCTGACTAACGAGTCCTAGCCGGTCGTGCTACTCTTAAAGCCTCCAAGGATCCCCTTTTCTCGCTCTCTTTCTCTCCCTTCTGTTCACTGTCTCCCTCGATCGTGGAGGCACATTAGGCACCGTCCAACCTCGTATCAATCACCCGGCTACCCCCGATACCCCCGTCGCGGACCGCCCGCTCGCCAGTTGACAGAACCGGAGGTGACGCGATTGAATACCACCCTCTACGCCTCGTTGCTCCTCCGACCGGCTCGATGACGACGGCGAGATGCTGGAAAACCTAAGCGGAGGGAAAGAAATGTTGCCTCATAGCTCGTTTGTTAATGCCTCGGTAAAGCAAAGGCCGATCCACGTCTTAATGTGAGACATCGTAATCGCTGGCTGAACCTCGGCAATTCTACCTAAGTCAAGACCGATAATTCGCAAGATGTTTAAACAAATCAAGCGGTACGTTAATTAATGTACGCTAGAATTCGTTCCGTGATTCGTAAGGTCCGCTTTAAACCCTGAGGCGACTCTCATGAATTATCGAGTTTTGTTCTTGCTTCGGACACTTCTATTGAAACTCGAAACTGTCGTACCGCGTATTTTTTTAATATAATCTGTAAAATAGATTTTTATTTTTACTTTCCGGTGATACGCATACAATACCCTCCATAAGTTTGGAAACACCCTATATTTTACAGATAAATAATGGCATAGCAGCGATCTGTGCACATGTTTGGTATAAATATGTCATAAGTCGTTTAAATAACGATATATTTACGATAAATAGCGATAATTATATAACGATATAACGATAAAAATAACGTAAAGAGCGAATTACGTCTGTCTCGAAGTGCATCTCTAGGAGATTTTCCAGCAAGAATGGAAACGTCTCCCGACTGAGTCTCTGCAAAAGTTAATCCATCGCATGCCGCGAGTATGCCAAAAGGTGGTTACTTTGGGGAATCTAAAATTTAATTTAAATCTTTATTAAAAGCTTGTCGTATGCACGTATGTATCTTCTGTTTTAGTCTTCTTTAGTTAGATAAACACTTACGAAGCAAAATACATGGATTTTATTATGTATTTCTTTCATATTACACACTTTTATAGTATTTCCAAATTTTAGAAGGTACTGTACGTACACGCAATTATTATGAAAATACTCTTCAACATTTGGGAGAAAGTATGAGATTTCAAAGAATGAGGAGGTTTCTTCTCGAATCGCGCGTCCGTCTTCCGGAAGGCCGCTTTATACGGCAGATTGAAGTTGATTCCAGAAACGCGAGCGGCGCGTTGCCGCTCGCCGTTTCGTTTCTTCGAAACGTCGCTCGTAAATATCGCTTAGGCGCCAGGCGGCACCACAAATCAGGCGTGTTCATAGCGTAGGTACGGCACTGGTTGTATCGCAAAACCGATGAGGAACGAGTGAGCAAGACCAAGAAAACCGTGCACGCGGGGCAGACAGACGGGGGCAGAAACTGGCGACGGCGGTGGCGGTGGCGGACGACGGGTAGGAGAGACCGGCCTCGAATTAATATTCGGACGGCGATTTAGATTTAGAACACGAATTTGCTGATTAGTTCCCTCCCCGAGAATGCGGTCGCCTACGTTGCAGCGGACCGTCCGTCCTTCCATAAACGTGCGGCTAGGGCGGGGGCTGGAACGGGCCTGGATTCGAGATTTAGTTTCCTGAGGGGGTTGAACTTACCAAGGGGTCAAACGATTCAGGAGAGACATTTGTTAGCCCCCTGTCCCCACTCTGCGACAAGTGCGCCGGACACGTCTTAATATATACATCCGCTGACCAATGGACATGCCCTTATGAGCCGCGCTGCCGTGCGGTCAAAGTCGCTGCACCGTAATGGATACTGACTCCCGCTCTTGCAACTTTTTCGCCCGAAAACTTACAGCCCCGAGGCATGCCGCCGTTAGAGCGCTGTGCCATTTGATTAAGAATTTACTTCGACGCCGATCCCATTCCCTCGCCGATAAACGCTCGAGCTTTCACTGAACGGAAACTGGGAGTGCAATCGTGATTAATCACGCGTTAACTTCACCGAATGAGGTAACCTTCTCAACTATCTCGCGTGTTGAAAGAGGAAACAATTCTGCACTTATAACTTTAACCGTTTCGCCACGGTTTAACTAACTAATGGCACCTTTCTGCTTGTCTACTATTTATTTCATTTGCATCGCTCCGAGCGAGGATCGATAGCTCATTTTTTATCAACGCGTAGATATTTTCATTTTTTTTTTTCACGACAACCAATATATAGGATAAGAAAAGGGAGGTTTAGCAAAAAACATTAGCGTGCGGGAAACGGAAAAGGCAGCGTTTTCGCGTAATCGCGCAGGAAACGAGTAGAGTCGGGCAGGACAAATTTCGCAGGGACGAATTAGCGCATCCTGCCGCTGGGTTTCTCGGTGCGCTCCCCCTCGCTGCTTCTGTTATCCCGAAGGAGATCCCCACTTGTCCGTGGACCTACGGGGGGTCCTTTTCCTCCAGGATTAAATGGAGCGCCTAGATGACCGATGCTCGTCCTCCAGTAGCGGTGGAGTGCGCGGAGCGTGATGCGAGGGTGGAGAACGGGGGCGGGGAGGAGGATGGGGCGGAAAACAAGATAAAACAAGGATAAGGCTCGCTCCCGGATCCCCTCTTCCTAGGACGCGTCTTCCGATCCCGTCAGAAGGAGACCCTCGATAATCTGGAGGTGTCTAATCGTCTATATCGCTTGATTTAAACCGCCGCGTTTGTCTGCCGTCCCAACTTGGTCCCCTCGCGTTGCAGAAAGTTTTCAAATGGTATACCGTCGCGCGTACTTCAATCGTCGTTCGTTCCACCGTGTGCAACAAAAGGGATAAGATGAAATGACTCGGTGCGGCGAAACATTAACGCCGCTAATTTGTCATCGCCGCGTGACAAATTTTCCGACTAAGAAAAATATTATCTTTGCGTTCTGCTCGCGAGCGAGCTTGAAACATACGCACCGAGGAAAACCGGAGAGCTCGTTAGTTACGGCAGACACACCTCGTTGCGTGTTCGTCGCTCCGAAGCCAGCGATTTGCAAAGTAGAGGCGAAACATCTCGCGTTTAATTAACGAATTCGTTGATCATCGCGGAGTACTTGATCAGCGAACGCAATTCGCGTCGCAAGAGACAGCGTCCTTCTCCCTCCGCCCCCCCCCTCTCTCTCTCTCTCTCTCTCTCTCTCTCTCTCTCTCTCTCTCTCTCTCTCTCTCTCTCGATCTCTTCATTTGTCGCAGGGTGACAATCGCATTTTGCGGATTTCAGGAGAGACGCGTAATGCCGTTGAATGTCCTCGCTGCTGTTGGCTCGGTGTCATCCCGTAAGAGGATTAGATCTCGACTTTGTTGTGGTTCTCGAAGACGTTCGTTAGCGAAATCATTATTAGCATGTCGATCTTTCTCGGTTACCGCGATGCTGCGCGTTGGAGGCGTCTGCACCGAATCACGTTTCAGAGATTCGACTTGATTTTGGCTGCCAATTACTGGCGCTCGCTAGCGGGCGAATTGGTCCAAAAAATTAGCAGCTCGAAGTTGAAATCGGAAGATATATTCTACTTGTTGTCATTTTTGTACAACGGCTGTACCCCGTTTAATTATACGACCGTAACTAGCTTATTATTATATCAAGCACATCTCGACTGTTGGCTGTTGCTGAATTCAATTAATTTAACAATACAGTTGACAAAACACAAAGTCATTATTTACTCTCTTTTACTGGGGCGAGCAGTTCTTCTTTTCTCTCTCCCGGAAACTCCGAAGAATTCGAAACATATTTCGGGAAGGGTGAACGCTTCTCGTCGTCGAGTCACGACGGTTGGGGGAACATCAATCTTTCATTCACGGGGTGACTCGGGAGTTATGAATGAAAGTCGTTCAGCCCTTTTAATATAATAGCGAACCCGGTGTCTTTTCGCTTAACGCGCTTTCGATTTTGATCGAAGAGTTTTCCGGGGGACTCCGTGCGTCTCCTGTCTCGACTTGAACTTAATTCAAGTTCAATATGCTTGTACTTTCATTGCCAAAGATTTTATTCTTTCATTTGATTGTAGGAATCAATTCGAATTAAACGGACACACAAATAATCTAGTACGGAAATTCCCAAGGGATTCAAGTCCTTCGATGGCTATCCGCATTAGCAATATCTCGTTTCGATTTAACGTCCGAATGTTAGCGCCCCTTCGTTTCACGATTCTTCTCCGTCCGTCCGCCGACGGTTCGCGCTAAATGAGACCTCGTCCTACCGATTCGCCCACTCATTTCAGCGTATCTGTAATCACGGTGTAATTGCTTTCCTTGATCGATGATAATCAATCGGTCGAAGTGTGATTAGCACGATGATTAGATGGCCACTCGACTCGTCAATGCCGAAGAAAAGACCCTGGACATCTTAATTAAACGTAACTAATTGGATAAAATTCTCTCTAGCTACTTGTGTGATATATTTTGATTATCGTGAGCCAAAGTTTTTCTCTTTTTCACTGTGTATAATGAAAATTGAAATACGATCTTATTCAAACTTTTGCAAAAACGCAGATATTAAAATAACTTTGAAGATAATGATATTAATAAAACTTCTGCTTACGATATTTGATATTTTCTAACGACGAAAACTGCACTTATCGTTCATGTATTTATATTTCGGGGATGCGAGATCGCGGCGTAATTTGACGCTCGTTTGCCAAAAGTTTTACATTCGCAGTTCCAAGAGTTCTGAGCGCGGGCCGTTTAACCGGGTCTAAATAAAATCCGAAGGCATCTGACTCTTCGACTCTCCCGAAACTTCTTCCACGTCGACATCGCGCAAGTTTCCGCTCCGTTTCGACGCTCGTTTATGGTTTGATTGCTCTTCGATGGCACTTTAGGGAAATACACCGGGTCTTGTTCGCATCGCCCGTTAGTCTTACACAAACCGTCGGATTTTTCTGTATTATTTGCCAATAAAATAGCCCCTCTGCCGACTCGTCCCTTGAAACGCTCGCGCGAGAGCATTCTTATGACGAAAAGTCGGAAAGTTTATGCGAACGGAATGTAATTGATCGTACCTTGAGTTAGGCGGGAGATTGGCCGTTGTCGGTCGGCTGGAAAAGTGTCGGCCAGCATTCTCGATAGGCAGGCACTGTTTGTAGTACGTCTGAAGAGATTTGCATTCGCGACCCTACGAATCTCTCATTAGCTTAAGCTTCCCGTATTTCCGATTAAACCCGATAGCAAACGATCCTATCGCACGGACATCCCCGCGCCGGCGGGTAATTAGGAATTCGACGGGAGGACCTTCGAATTCATTTGGCGTGCGGGTCCTTCCGTCCTATCCTTCGTTACCGTTGCGGGAAATTAGCTGCGCGAACGGACGTTCGTCGTTCCCGATCCGCCCCCGCTCGCGGCGACAGGGCAACGATCAACATTTATTCTTCTCGTTTGCGAAATCTTCTCTCTCGCCGCGAGAGAAAGTATATCGAGCGCGGCGCTCCGCGTTAATCTCCTTGACTCGTTAATGGGCAAGTAGCTTCTTACAGCGCTCTCTTATTGGCCCCTACGAGCCGGTAATTAGCGGTAACGCGGGGGTGGAGACGCGAATTCGCATTCAGCCGGGGTCACGATTCCTCCTCCCGCGTTTCCCACCGCCGGAAAACTGTCTGAACATGACGTAACACTCTGAGAGTAACGCTCGGATACGAGCTTTGGCTCCGGACCGGCCGAAGCGCTTTTTGTGCTGTCCGGCCAGCAACAATGGCCGCTTCTTACGCCACCCTGGTCACCGTATATTATTAATTACTGTATTAATCTCACCGGCCGTAAGCAATCTATTATACATGGGATAAGAGCCACCACCGACATCGCCGCGCCATCCACCCGCCCGCCCGCCCGACGCGCACCCTCTAACTTGACTTTCTAACTGCCGCCCCGGTCCTCTCTCTCGATGAGGGCTCGACGAGGCCAACGAAATCTGACCCCCGGGGGTGTTAATAGCGGCGTGGCGTCGCGTCGCGTTGGACCGCGTCAAGTTTAAGTTTCCGTATTGTTGCGGAGATCGCATGCAGCTTGATGTATGTATACACGGAGAGAATTTTTTCCGTAAAATTACTGTAAAACCCTCCAAATTGGGACTAGAGGTTTTAAATAAGAATATAGTTTGTATGAAACTTTCGCGTTTATGTATGGGTGTGATGTATTGTAGATGTGTGTCCGTGTGGTTATATAGGCTGCGTTTCGTGTTTAGATGGCGCACACCATCACAGGTGAGGGGTCCTCTTAAAGGAAAGAAGAAGGAATTATCAAGGTCTACATCGTGATGAAGCAAATATCTAGAAAATATTTGCTCTAAAAAATAATAAATGTTTCCAAACGCATCGAACGTCACGGTAGTGTCTTTTGTTGTTTCAGGCCTGTGCTCTGCCTGCATGTTAGCGAGGTTCGAACAGGAACGTCTAGAAAGCTTGAAGTACGATAGGGCGACAATCTACGTCAAATGTATTGACGAAAATGAGGACTCCAAGACGGACAACGATTACGAGGTAAAGCAAAAATATTTTAAATAAATTATTTAAGAAATTACAGTACGAATAAAGATTGTTAAAAAATAATTAAGAAGGCAATTTGAAAGTTCGGCACGTATGACCGGATGATCGTCACTTCGGCATCAATTCTATAATATACATGGGGAGAGAATTTTCTCTTAAAATTTATCCTGAAAATCATGTAACCGTGGGACAACATGGTATTTTGAAGAACTGTATGAGAGCTTTTTTGAAATTTTACCATACATTTTATTAGTAATTATACTTACAAGGGAACGGTCGGAAGTGTCTCACCGATTTCGATGCGCTTCGCATATGTTCTAGAGCATAAAAAAATATTAGATCCGTATTTTTTTAGCGGTTTTTCTCGACGTTTAGGGGGTGAAACAGCCCCTTGAAAATAACCGATTTTTTTCATTTTTTATGAATATCTTCTAAAATATAAGGTGTATGAAAAAATGTTTTAGACAAATGTTGTTTTTAAACTTCTGCGTTGAAAAAAAATTTTAATTTTTAAAAAATAATGGGGTGGGAGTAAATTAAAAAATTTGACATTTTTAAACAATGTGATTACGCTATTGTGAAGACTATGAAAAACAATAAAACGTTTGTCTAAAACAGTTTTTCATAAACCTTATAGTTTCGAAGATATTTATAAAAAATGGAAAAACCCGTTATTTTTGAGGGGCTGTTTCACTCCCTAACTGTCGAGAAAAGCCACTAAAAAATACGGGTCTAATATTTTTTATGCTTTACAACATATCCGATGCGCATCGAAATCGGTGAGGGACACTTCCGTTCCCTTGTTAGTATGCATTTTATTAGTAGAACGTACGGTTTTCAGAGTAAATTTTAAGAAAAAATTCTCTCCCCGTGTACAGTTACGTTCAATTTTTCATGGAACGATACGCTTTGTAACATAATCTGTTATCATTGTGACAAAACGGTAATGTCGCTTATTCCTTTTTCTCGCACGCGATACATGTAGTAAAATTGAAAATCTTATATCGCGTATATGTGCATGTACGAGTTATACTCGCTCGTTCGGACGAAGGAAATTTTGTTAATGGGCCGACGTGCCGAGTCATCGAGTGTCCTGGAAGCGGTCGTCTTTCCAGATTAATTCTAACCGATAACGGCGAGTTGATGCCATCTCACGCATTTCACGATGTAATAAGTATTATTACGTCTCTGCTCAAAGTGACCTTAAAAGATATCTGCTTCCTTTTACGTAGGCTCGCTTTTGATTCACGCTGATTTAGAAATCATTGTGGAGAACCGCGTTCAAACGCGACTAACTGAACTATATTCTTTCTTCTGTGTTCTATATTTTTTTTATGTGCGAAAGTACCAACGAATAAAAATATAGAATGGGAGAAGATATTTTATATTATATTCGCGATTACATTATTACATTATTTTATAACATTTATGTTAAAGAGAATATATGTATTAAAATAGGACAAACGTCGTCAATGTTTGACATACTAAAAGATGTTAGTCCTGCAAACGTTTATTTAGCTAGGCTTTTGATACGATCGGATTTTTCGAACGTTTGCCATAGGTAGCGTCAAAAAAGCCGAAGATGGAAAAGGCACGTCCGTCACGAAGTAGGAGAAAATTAAAAGGATCTCACGAGCTCAAAGTGTCTTCTGAGATTACTTTGAAAGAACTCAAAGTAATGGTAAGTGTTTTGTTAATATATTTATGTACTGCGATATATGTGACTGATTTAAAGCTGGTATTTATGTAATGATGAAGGCTTAGTATAGCCGAAACGTCTATTAATTCGAAGAATAAATTAATTGTAAATTTTTTAAAATAACATCTATTAAGGCTCGTCAATATGGCCTGTTATTAGTTTATATTTGTTTTTACAAGATACGAGCGGAAGAGTCACTCTCTTATTATAATTAATATATTTAGTTGTAATTTAGTTGTAATACCAATTTTGCTACTTACGAGATAAAAGACAAGTATCCGGAAATATATAAAAATGACACGGCGTGATGTGTCTTGAATTCCGGATTCAATTTCAGATTTCTTTCGTCCTATAGAAAATTGCATCCGACGTAGATCTAGAGGGGTGCAAAAATTATGAGTAGCGGCGCGGTGACAATTGCTCGCGTGAAAGAAATCGGAAAAAGTCCATCCGATATCTTGATCTGTTTGCGCTCGCCACCTGCCGAAAGCGGACCCGGGATAATCAATCAATTTGCGGCGCAAGTATTTTACGGCGCGGTCTTATTGTTCGAACCGAAATGGGACGAGACGCGAGCGCCCGAAGCCGGCCGCTACCCTCCCGGCCTGGCTATCTCTCGGTCCGGTTGTCCGTTCTCCGACTCGTGCTGGACGAAAGAGTAGTAAAGCGTAGTTATGGCTGGTTAGCATATGCTCGGGCCCCGGCAGTGTGCTTAAACTATTAAGCGTATTTATATTGCGAGGCCGTAGCCATCTCCTCCTCCTCCTCCCCCTTCTTTCCGGCGGAGCCACTGGCAAAAACCCGAAAGAGCATAAACCTCGCGCTAATAACAGGTCTCCAACTTCTCCACTCCACTTCACTCCACTTCGCTCCACTCAACCTTCCATTTGACTCTTTCTCCCGGCTCGGTCTTTCTCCCTCTCTCTCTCTCTCTTTCTCTCTCCCTCCATCTCGCGCGCGGAGCTCCTCTCTATCTGTTCACCGAGCTCTCCTTCGAGCTCCAATTTTTCTTCGTGCCTCTTTCACCCCGTGTGGAACACACGTCCCCTTTTAATACCCGCCCGCGAGAGCGGCTGTCGGCGTCAATGGAAATACGAGACCCCGATCTCTTCTTCTTCTTCTTCTCATTCATTGTCGCTTTCCGTGTCTTTCGACTTGATTTCGTCTCTCGTTTGACGAAAGTCAATAATCAAAATAAGTCGTTCGATCGAGCCGAGATCGTCGTTTTAGCTGCTGCAATTCGTAGGAGCGAAATCTCATCAATAATGTTGGGAGGGAAAAATGATACACTTTGAAAGCGCGCAAAGGACGTTTTTGTCCCATTGGAAAATCCCGCGGCGTCACGATTCAAGGGTGTCACTGTTTGCGGATTGGTTCTCGCACGTTTGACAAAAATGCGGGCGAGTCACGCCGCGCGCTCGTTGTCTTTTTTTTACCGTTGTGCAAAAAAGCCGCCAATAAAAATGTTTGAGTTTCATGGTCGAATGCAGTTATGTCGCGGAGCTAGCGGGCAAGCAAATCGGGACAATAGCGGCTACCGCTGATCTTCGCCGGCGCGCGGGCAGGCTTTACGTAATCGCGGTGTAACGCCTATGAAGTGTGGCTGCCTGTAAATATTACTTTCCAGCACATTCCGTGTCACCAGTTCCATTTTTTTCCCCCGCGCCGTTCGGTACCGCTCGATCACCTTTCTTACTCTCGTTGCGCCGCGGCACGGACGCCATGGCATCGGGACGAAAAAACGTTCGTCCACGCGGATAGCTCGTTCCACGGGAAAATTACGGCCGGCAAAAACGCGGCCGAACGGCCGCGTCGGATTTTTCACGGGTAGATTGGAAAGCAAATCGTAGAAGTCGTTGAAGAGAGAGTGAGAGAGAGAGAGAGAGACACAGGTCCTAGGGAGCTCGCGTTATCAATTGCAGCTGTCGAGATTATATCCGTGAGGTAATCCGTCGTCGCGGTTCCGGCTCCTGATGAGTGGCGGATCCTTTCTCCGTCGGGATACGTAAATATCAAAAGTTGCTCAACCCCGGGGGCAGTTTGGCCTCCCGCCGCCGCTTCGCAACCTTGTTAAATCCACCTCTATTTATCGCGCTCGTTGGGCGCCTTCCTTTAACGAGGAAGCCTCGAGGTTCTCTGACCCTGATCACCTCTTCTTGCACTCCTCGTGCCCGTCGCTCTCTCTCACACACTCTCTCTCTCTTCTGTTGTACAAAGTCCGGCGAGACATTTACGACATATGAGGATAACGCACACTGTCGATCGAGCGACGATAAAATCCGCGACGACCCGTGCCTCCGTTTACGTTATTTCAACGGGGAATAATTTGACGAAAAGTGATTGTTGCACGCCCAAACACGCGCGATGCGAGCGCAATCGTGCGTACGCTCGTAATCGTCTTTTTGTACACCCTAGCCCGCCCCCTCGGTCGCTTCCCGGCGCCCTCGCGGTGCCTCTCCTCTCGTTCCTCCACCCGGGCTCCTCCTTGGCTCGGCTCGGTTCAGTTCGACTCGACGATCGTAAAACAGAAACCGAGATACACGTTCTCGCACCGACGCCGAGGACAAGCCAGCGCGGCGCAAGCTATCCCTCCACGCAACATTACGCGGGTTCCACAAATTAAGCAATTACCGAGGCTCACGCTCGTCTCTCGCGCACTCTACCACTTCTAGAATCTCAAATAGCCCGCCCCGCATCGTTTTTCCGCACGGCCGCAAACTTCGCTCTACGAGCTACCTTTCGCGTTCGTGTATTGAAATACATTTCAGGTGTCTTCGGGCGTAGCCAATCCTGACGGGAAACAAAAGCGTACGTGTTGTCGGCTTCTTAACGGAAGTAATCACGTACCTTTACGTTTCGTCTGAAAAGACTAATTATTTACGCTCGATCGACATATTCATTTGAAGAAGAACTTAGAGACCGATGAAATTGTTTTCTCTTGTTTAATTGTATCGCGGTTTAATTTCATTCGGTATAAGTAAGATGAAATTCTGCCTTTTGTTTCAGACGATGCAGATTTGCGGGGCTGGGCCGTACGATCAGCATTTAATGCTAGGAGAACACGAACTCATCGACGACAATTTGAGCCTGGCCGCACTCGGAATATTTCCTGGAGCTTTACTTACGCTAAAGGTAAGTTTCGATTTCACGCGCGTGTTTACGCCCGCTATATTTTTCTCTCGTCATTTTGATTCTTTTATCTCTAATCTATCTTTTCTATAACGAAGATTCAAGCCCGATCTAAAGTCCGATTTTAGAATCGTTATGTGATTGCCCTACACTTGAAAAGGACCGGAATTCACGGTCGAAACGCTATGTTTTTAACAAAGAAACACTTTTGCCAGTTGCGTCGAATAATTTCTTAACCTTTGTTGTTTTATTCACTGACGAAGAAAAAATTTTCAACTTCATATGTTTTATCTTTTTTATGTCTGAATTTTACAAGTTGAGCACAGATCGAATCGGGAGAAACAAAAGTTGTCGCCAAAATGAAAGAAACTACTTTTCGACAATCTGATCGATACGAGTCTTTTTTGTAAAATAAAATTACATAGTGTAGGAAAATTGATAACCGACACAACTGGCTATTTCAATTAGAGACAATTTATTGCGAAAAAATATCACCTCGGCCAGGGTTTGGACCTGGACTTTCCTACACTCTAGACCGGCGTCCCACCAATTCGACCACTGAGGAATATTATTATATAATTATAAGAATTCAGGGACATTCCGTGCGCGAGTGTCCTCGAGCTCAATCAAGCGTACGCTTATTAAGTTTACGTTATTATAAATCTGCTTTCACACGCGGCGGCACGCATTGATGCGTGCTGATCTCTTCGTAAATAGAGAGTAAAAGCACTTGGGATTCTACGCTTTATCGTTTAATGTTTTACGATTCATTCGGCGCGCCGCCTCGATGGTCCGCAGCGACGTCTTGATCGTCGTTACAACGATACGTTTGTTCCGCCTGACTAGCGGACAGTGACAAACAGATGCAATTTAGATTTAAGATCTAGCCACTGTTTCCCTTAAGTTCGAGACAATGGATAAGTAACCGGGGCCGGCAATGGCCTCCCAGATAACGACGCCAAGAGCAGCGTTTTCGCGCCGGGATTAACCGAAAATGCCTTATTTGAGATTAGAAGTGTTAACTGCCGTGCCTTCCCGCAGCCTCGGGAGAGAGTGAAGTCGTTAGAAATTGCAGCTTATCCCGAGAAGGAGCTTATACTCCGGCGAATCTACCTGCTACTTCCGCCGGTGTGCAAGCGCAAATGAACGTTACAACTCGTTGTAATATTCTTTGCCGATAAATTGCAAGAAAGTCTTACAGTTCGCGGAACGTTATCGTCGTTAACTTGCAACTTGATCGCCAATCGGGCCCGGGCGTCCGACTTGACTTTATACGTGAGAAACGCGCGACAATGATATCGCGTCTACACGCTTATCCATGCCACGTTGTTTTCGCACTCCTCGTGCGGAACGCGCTGTCCAACCCTCGCGGGTTTTTGCCGAGAGCAGCCGTCTGCGAAACGGCGCGGCGTCGCGGAGAAAAATTCTCGGTGCTCTCTCGTTCGGCGGAATAATTCCAGGATTCCGATACATTCCTCGGTTCACAGTCGACTAACTTTATGAAAGCAACCGGTGAGCTGAGCGAGCGAGCGCTCGGCATCAGCGACAGAAAGTCTCAAAACCGTTAACCCAAGTCGCGCTATCCTACGTTCGGGAAGAACAAAGAGGGCAAGGGGGGAAAGGGACGGAGAAAGAGAGAGAGAAAGGTAGAGGAGACGCGGCCTCCTCGCTGGACTGGTTCACCGGTTGCGGTTGCACTAGCTGCGAATTCTAATTGCTATCTTGCCTCGGAGAATCCAGTTTAGTCAACCTGCCGACGTTTCTACCGATTGAAACGCTCCGATGGGTTTTGCGGTTTCCAGAAAAATTTCTTCCCGCATCCCATCGCGCTGATTACCGTCGACGTGACAAAGTTTTACGACAAATGGCTTATCATTCTCCTTCCCCCCTGTTTTTTTTTTTTCGAGCAATATAAGTCCGATCGAATCGGCCGTGATAAAAGTGTTTAACTTTCGCTCTGCGTTTTGTTCTCACACGGATCTCGCGGTTGGTGTAATTGCTCCGGAATTCTATATGTATACCGTACGAAACGGCAGGGGACTGTCGATTCTCGTGGTCGGAATATAACGACGGTGATAAATCCCAAGGCACGTCTAGCTGCTTTTAACTATCGTTAACCATAACGTGACTGAAAAGTACATAACGGGCGGGTAATTATTTGCGGTTATGCGAACAACCGTGGGCCGACTGCCGATGTGCAAGAAGCTCCCTCGAGAACGAGATTGTTTCGCGAAATCTTCCGTCGTAAAATCCGCTCGTTCGCCGGACGACGAACTTAATGTGACTCAAAAGCATAATGTATAATCGCATAAACCGGAGTTAGGTTGTTCCGATCGGCTGTTCCCGTACTTAAACCGTATCGTTCAGGAGAGACTTGCCTTTCCCGGGCAATCGCTACGTTCCGTTTGCCCTGAAAATCCCGTCCAAGTTGCTTCATTCCGGGATATATGTATGTACGTGCGAAACTGTTATCGAGAGCACAGGAAATTTCAATTTCTTATTTAGTCTGAATTTTTCGAGAGAAGAAAGCGCAAGAACACAATGGATTCGGAGCGGCGTTGAGATTAAACTCTTCCGCGCTCCTCTCAGACCTGCCTCGCGATATCAAACGATATATCGAAATTGTCAGGATGCTCTATCTGCGGCGGATAGACCGGATTAAAGCGTTTCAGGCAAGGTTAGTCCTTGATTTTGCTACCGGTCCAGCACCGTGGCACGCACAATGATCGGGATGACTTGCGGCGTAGATCGGTGATCGAGTGTCTCGCGAGATATCAGCTACCGCTCCGTCATCGTCCGTGCAATAATTCAAGGTCGTCCGAGTACAAAGTTAATATATCTTGCCACGTATCTACATTATATCACTACCTTTTTTTTTCGGTCGATCCGGTCGACCGAAGGAGATCAACGACATTACGTCGCGCGAGGTCGATCGTCTTTCTCTTTTCTTTCATGTCACTTTCGCTCTCCCTACCGTTCCCTTTCCACCATCCGGTTTGTTTGCGCGCTTTTATGAGCGCGTTACACGTCATGATTAATCGATCTTTCTTCGTCGCAAATGGATCTCTCTTCCAAGTAGTCATTGTATTCGGTCTTAGCTTACGTGTGCCGTGAGCGTTGTGCAGCTTTCGAAGCTCAATTGTTAATTGCGACTCGGAATGAACGCACGAAATTCTTGACGCAGCTTGACAAGGCAGATTGCATTTTTGTTCGATCCGCGATTCGCGCGTACCTTTTAAACAAAAAAAAAAGCGAGCCGTCTCGCGTTAGAGATAAAGATATTAAGCAACGGCATGCGCCGAGCTATAATTAACGCGCGACGAGATATTAATGAAGACACGTACATTCGTTTTCGCTTTGACGAAATAAACGTCGTAATCGAGGACAAGGACGATAAAGGCGATAAAGAATAGCAACAAAGTTGTGCACAATGTCGGACGGCTAGGCTGTTTTTGATCCACCCTTAATTTTTCCCCATTTTTTTGCAATTCCTCGTCAGACTGCTCTTCATGGCTGATCGACCGGGGTCTTTAGAGTCGGTCGGTCGAGTCTCCAACGGGCGGCACCCGCGTTTGATGTCGTGTGACGAATGTCCGCGTTGGACGCGCTCGCCTTCCTCCTTCTCCTCCTCCTCCACCTCCTCCACCTCCTCCCCCTCCCCCCTCCTCTTCCTCCTCCTCCTCCTCTTCCTCCTTCTCCTCCTCCTCTTCCTCTTCTTCCTCCTGCCCTCCCGTCCCGTTTCCCCGCTTTCTATGCTCCTCTTTCTTTCGTACCCGCGTTTCGTTCTCGCGCTCTCCCTCCCGCCTGTCTATTCTGCGATCCTTCCATCGCGGTTCATCCCGCTTCCTCGTACAAGAGAGAATCCCGTATGACGGACTCGGACGAGTCTCCCTTCAGGAGCGCCAACAGAAAATTGGAAACATCCGATAGGGCCCGGCTGCCGCCGCGCCGCGGCCACGATAAAAAGATACGTGCCGCCGCTCCGCGTCGGAACCGGCCCGCAAAATATGCCGATCCGTCGTGGATCCACGCGGAACAGTCACGCGGTCGGGCTCTATGCGCTTCGCAGACCCGTAGATTTTCGCAATCCCGTACCTCCAGCCGGACGTTTCGCTTTAACTCGCACCTCGCCTTCGTCGACCTTAGAAATTCATTATTTCCTCGATTAAATTGCCGCCTCTTAAATCCTCGTTACACGGAGGTTGAAAAATGAAAGTACGATTTGTAGCAGTAACGAGCAAAGATGAATTTCCGTAACGCGATCTGGACGCGGCGAGCATACTTGCTGGTAAGTAGTAATTAATCATAATCAGCGCGCGCATATTTAACGACTGGTTTAACAATGTCGAGTGCCATGTTATTCTATTAAATGTGCACTTTTCATCGACTTACGCGCCGATTTCTCCCTTACGTTTGTCCTCCTGCTGGAAAAGCTGGACACGTGTTTATCCTTACTTTTCTTCTCTCCGCTCCCGCTCCGCCTGCTATATTCTACCGACAAACGAGAATCCCGTTTACACGAGAGGTCGAAGCAAGACCGTTCCGAGTTCTCTCCAACCAACGACAGTAAATGTGCCCTCTCGTGCAGGTAATGGCGACAATTATCCGCGTCGGTGAACTCGGCATTAAAATCGAATCATAACAACCAGGCCTGACCGGCCGAAAAGTTACCTTTCCGATTCAGTGTGCTCTTCAAGATCCATAAATCCTTATTGAGTCTTCCTGCATAAACCACAAAGTATCCCAAGTAATAACACTAGACGCGCACGTTCAGTCTATGATTCTTTCATGATTATTCTCGTTTCCGTTTCGTTTTTGAGGAAACAAGTACAGCAAATCTTCCATTTAACGAACTAATAGGGGGAGGAGGAAGGGTGTCTGTTAATGCCGAAAGTTCGTTAAATTAAATGTAACTTAGGGGTTTTACCATTTTAAAAAATGTAAATTTATTTTTTATGTAAAAAAACTTAAATACAATATTATATTTACTCACTTTTTTTGACAGTGTAGTTGAAGAGTATTTTGGAAATTTCTTGATTAGCTCCAATTTCTGTGCCACATTTAGTTTTACATATTTTATTAAATCTGTCAAGTTGGAAATTTTTTTAACTGTTTGAAATTATTGATTAATGTACTGTATTATCATATCGGAGTCTGTTAAATCGCGTTTACTGTATTTCGAAATAGATTGAGGAATAAAGAGAAAAAGTCGGATGATTAATAAGAAATCATACATGGACGTGACATTGACGAATACCGCAGAGTTCTCGCCGCGACAAGGCTTTAAGAAATTCATGCCGTTTTATAAAATTAATGTAAATATGTTTCTACGAAGGATATTAAAGTAAAATGACCGAGGTGAGAAACGAGTGTCGTGAAAAATTTTAATAGCGCGCTATCGACATTTGGCCTTTCCGCGCGGCATGTAGCACGCTAATAACTAAATAGCGGATCTAATGGGCTTTTAATTATTCGCCTTGAATTCGTAAAAATTGACGACTTTTGTTCTCTTTACGTCGACTTATTGGGAAAGGTTGTGTCATTGCATTTACGTCTATTGAAGAAATTTATGAGTCTTTTAAAGACACAGACTAGACATGCGATGATGAGAAGAGAAAAACTCGACGTTTGCGATCAGATCGAAAATAATCGTCCACAGCCGCTGGTTACAGTGACATCGGCAAGGACATCGAGATATTACAACGTTACATTAGGGACGATTATCGTTGGCACCTCATTTTTTCTCACCAAAAGGCCGGTAGCCAGAGGTCAGTAGCCGGCACACCATAATTATCGCCCCTAATTATTGATGCTTCGCAAGATAAGATCGAAGAAAGGGCTGCGGAGAGTGAAAGAGTCCTTCGAAAGGACTCGGCTGGCTACGCTGCCCCTTTTTCGCGGCGTCTCGTCCCGCGTTGGACCCTCTCAGAAATAAATCAATTAAGCCGACGCAGGCTCAAAAGGCATCGTCATCGTCATCGATTTCGTTCCTGAATGCTGTTGAAAATAATCGAGGTAGACTGCGGAAATTCCGGGCGATATTCGTCGGCGGGAGAGTTTAACGGAGAACACGGTCGGTCGTCCCATCTCTCGCGTTTGAGACATTAGTTACGACAATTATAGCGAATCGCGCCTCATTTGCGCTCGCGCTATTTCACGCCGCTTTGCCTCGATTCTTGATTATTACTTGAGACTTCGTGACGTTATCTAGTAAAAACGCCCCGCAATCACTCGTCAACTCGGCACCTATTATAATTTACAATCGTTTACATATCGCGCGTACAAGCTGTACTTGATAACGTTATGTTTTCTTGCGTCGATCACCGATCCTGCTAACGGTGCGAGGCGGCGAGAGCGTGGACCGTTCGACGACAGGTGATGCATGCCGTGATACGCCGGCAAGAAAGTGTGGCTTAATAGACGTTGAAGAATGAAATGCCGCAAGAAGTTCAATATTGGCTTCTTCATTATCGGCCTTCTCCAGCGCTAGATACCGCATAAAAGCCACACATATATATGTACATATATATACATATATATATTATCATTAGTTATTGCCGGCGGTACCGTACGATCTTTCTGAATAGGAAGTAAACGAAAACGATATCGGAATTTTCGTGACACGCCGCTTTTTGTCGGCCGTCGTCATCGTCGGCTCGAACCGCGAACATAAAACACGTGACGCCAAGTGAAAACGGAGGCGGCCTGCATTCGGAGGATCCGTCGAACGGTAATCAATTCATGCCTTCTCATCCGGCGAGGAGCGGGAAGAGCGGAGGTGCAGCGATCTGCTCGCGCGGATCACGCGTCTCCCTGGAACTTGGGCTCTTCCATGAATTTTTCGGGACGCTGCCCAATTCCCAGCTGCGTCCTATATGAGATTCGCCCCCGGGCATACGAGATTTTTTCTCCCTCGCCCCGTTCTCCCCCTCAGGCCGCGATCTTCCTTTTTTCCTCCGTCCGCTCCGTTTCGGTCACTCGCGATTCTCGCCTCCTAGGCTAGCCTAAGTTAATATTAATGGGGATATTTATGGCGTTGGGTCAACGGCGGTCGCGAACCGAGCCACCGCCAGTGCGGTTAGAGAGCCGCTGATAAAAGGAAATCTGAAAATGCCGTGATTTATGAGCCTGATTCTCCTCCTCCTTCTCTCCGACGTTTCTCGTATCGTATCGGACTCCCTTAAACGCTGAATAAGTTATGATTGCAGCCGGAGGGCGGATGCTGCATTCTTATTTTGCATCGTGTTGCGAATAGGTACACAGTGAGCAACTATGTGCCTCGAATGAAAGACGCTTCGAGGAGGATGGAGAATCGCCCATGTTCTCGGGGCTATATTCCATATTTGATACAACCGAGATATGTAATAGCAATTACACCAACTGGATTACATCAAACGTGGCTGACGCTTGAGATAGGGAGCGTCGATTTAAAACCCAAGGCCGCTTTCCGTGTAGCGTGTGTCGTGTAATCCTGTCCACTTGAACCTTTCGCCCTCGTAACAACTAAGCTTCTGTTTGTTGATACTGACGGCTCGCTACGGCCGGCCAACCCACCGTCGCGTCGGCGGGTTTAGCTTTCGGCTTCTCGGTGGCCTCTGCTTCTCTTCGTCAGCCGTCCTTCTCGATGCGTCCCCTCGGTTCCCTCTCTTCCTGCCCGTCTCTCGTCTCGTCTCATCTCGTCTCGTCTCGTTTCGTCCCATCCCGTCCCGTCCCGTCCCGTTTCGTCTCGGCAGATGACGTGAGGAAGAGCTACTCTTTTCGCAGAGGGACATGTGGCGGCTCCTGAATGAGGGCCTCCTGCCGCCAGAAAGAGGGCACACTTTATTACGTCGCTCCCGAGGCATTTCGCCTCTCGACGTCCTATGAATTCCGCGTACTTCTCAGTCGTTCAATTAATTGAATTTCGATAACGTAACGATTCATAAGTTTGTAAACTTCGGGATCGGCAATCTCTCTTCAAGAGAAGGATTTTCAAAAGCACCCTTTTGCATGTAACTTCATGCGTGAAAATGTCTCGGAACGAAAGAAATCGAATGCCCGCCAATCGCGAGGGTAATCGGGGCAGTTTGAAACGGTGGAGGGACAAGACCCGGTTACACCGGGCTTCCGCGGAAGCTTTCTTTCATCCCGCATTCGGAGCGCGCCGAGTTACGGGGAGATATTTATGGAAACGCGTACACGTGTTCCCATACATACGCTTCGGTTCTATGTTTGGCCGCGCGCGGCTAACCCTGAATTTCGTCGCTCCCTCCTTATGGCGCACGCACTTGGTATGCCAGCCTCTACAGGTTGCTCCTTCGAACAAGTGGTCTTGGGTGCGTGCCGATAATACCGGACACGTGGATCTCGTTAATCTCAGCCGCGGAATACTTCAAAACCCTCGCGATACGGGCCGGGAGGTCCTCCGCGGCACGAATACGACTTTTCGACGATACTTTAGACGTTTATCAAAGTGTTGACACACGTTCTCCCCATATTAGCACAAAGCTATTTCATTATTCAAGACGCTTAAATTATTTTTTTCTATGATTTTGTATAATATAGTTAAATAGCAATTAAGGAAACGAAAATATACGATATTTTAAACGTTACGAAAACGTATTAGTGAGATGAAGAACTGTTAATGTGCTAAAAGGAAACTTTTTCATTAGTAGATATTTATTAGAGGAAATTGACGTTTGAAGAACAATTTTCTGATTACGTTCAATTTTCTAGAACACTGTTGTGTGGTGATATATGTAACGATAGGTTAAGTAATATGCAAGGGACATAACTTTCAATTTAATCTACAGCGGCGTGTGATCGAATTAACAGACAAATCGTGCGTGATGACGTTTCGCTTGTAGATAACTCGTAGAGTGGCCGGTCAATGCAGGGCCAACCGGACAATCCATTCTGTCAGCGTGTGCGTCGCCTTTCGAGTCGCGGGAGTGCCTCGAGAGAAGGAAGATTTGTTCCCTAATGTAGTCACTGAGCCTCGGGGACGACTCGGTGGGGTTTGCAAGTAGGCGTCTAGAAAGTGAGTAATGCTCACGACAAACGCAGCCCCCATGAGGTCTAGCGCGGTAAGGGAGGAAGAGAGGCTGACGTAAGCGAGACAGAAAGAGGGAGAGAGAGAGAGAGAGATATCCGAGCTCCGCAGGGGTTGGCCCGAGAGAAGATCCCTGCAGATAGGGTGCTAAGCGACACGCTAAGACCACCCTGGACTATCCGAGCGTTTCCTCGAGGGGTGATTCCGCCGTTCTACTCTGCCTCGCCGCCTTCATCCGTCTCTCTCTCTCTCTCTCTCTTTCTCTTTCTCGTAGCCGCGGAACTAAATCGCGCTCGCGATCTCTAACGCTCTGCAATTTGCCAGTTCTCCTCCCCTTCTACGTTACTTTGAGCATAGGATACCGTATCGCGGGGAATAGCCTGCTGTTATTAGAATCGATGCGCAACCCCGGGAAATAATAAATACTTATTGGTCTTAAATTAAATATTTATATTTTGATAAACGAGTTAATTATTTTCTATTTGATTTTAATTATTTGTTTTATTACATAAATTTCATTGCATTAAATGTGCCTATTAAAAAATAACTTCTCTTGCTTGCCAAAATGTATTTCATGCTTGGTTTTAATGGCTTATTTTCGTAAAATATCTCTACCTGTGTGAATGGACTCAACAAATATTTACCTAATCTTGCATTTCGATCGCAATTTGAAGTAATATCCGTGAAAATGTTTCGAAATATGAAGGACTTGCAAACATTATATTTCGTTACTGCATGACTTTTATTTCTCAGCGCGCGCATGTCTGACATTTACTCGACTCAGAAGTCTTGGCGCAACGCGCCGATCGGCGCGTTGCTCAATTTCAACGAGTCGGGAAGCGCAGCGACGAACACGACGGCAAAGAGGACGGTGCCCGGTGATGAAGGCAGCCTTTGTCCCTGGCGGAAGCATGGTCCGTTCTTTATGGACGATGTGGCCTAAAGTGCCGCGTCCGCGACGGTTCATTCGCCCGATCGGTAGCATATCTCCTCCAGCGTTCTCCAATTTAGGCAGTAATCCCTATTACCATTTGTATCGAGCTACGAATTCATTTCACGGATTTTTATCTCCATCATCGTCGACACTAGTACTTTTATATCTACACAAGTAGGATCTGCAAGATCTATACACGATCGAATGAGTAAAGTTCGTGAAATTATTTACGTTAACATCGGCGCGCGTATGAAATTGAAACGACAGTCTTCACGTTTGACGCTTCGAGATCGTTTAGCATTCGATGCCGCGTCAGGTCTAGTCGGGATTCAGGTCAAACGTCGTCGTGTTGCAGGCGAGAGGCTGGAAAAAATCCAGAAACGGGCGAGTGTTGGCCTAGCCCGTTATCCAATCGAGCGGAAAACTCATCAGTCACTTCTCACACAACACCTCCGCAATGTCAGTGACCGTCTAAAAAGCGTCCCACCCCGCCTAATCTCCACTTCCTTTTCTATCGTCTACAGTCCTCCTTTCTCTACGTCTTTTTTCCTTTTATTCTTCACGTTTATATCGGCGTCACGTTCGCGCTATCATGCTGCGATGATAGATATCCGGAATTACATTCGCGTTGTTTTACGAGAATCGCCGATATCTCGTGCAACGGTAAAAAAGATAATAAAACATTTTTTAAATCAATTTCTCATCCGTGAGATTTAACATTCATTCAAGATATAATTTAAATTAAGGATGATATTGTCCGGAAACGCGTGGAACTTGTCCAGGGGACATCTCGTAGTTACGTTTTGTTTGTACTTTACTGTCGGCAGGACCGCTGCATCTTTTCTGTAGCCGGTAAATGTAGGAAGAGAGTACAAAGACATTCGCCACGTAACGAATCCGGTTTACCGAAAAGCGCGCGGCCCTTGAAAATAATTTGAATAATTACCGGCAAGTTTTTCATCGAGGATGCTAAACAGCTGTAATCTGCCGCCTTTCTCGGTCTTTCGCGGGACGAAAGACAATACGAAGTACCCTTAATTTACTTAAAAGACCTTCGGAAAGCTGCTTTTTTTGCGGCGCCTGTTGATAACGTTTACCTTACGTTTCCTTGGGTAACGGCAGTCGAACGAAAACGAATTTTATTACTTGCGTAATTACGTCATAACAAATACAAAAGCAAGTGTTTACGTTACAGATATATTCGGACAATTTATAAGTATTACCGATTATCTCTTGTTATATCGGGGCAATTCTTAGCGGGACGTCCCGAGGTTCAAATATTAACAGACGCGTCGCCTGGAATCCTCTGAAGCACGTACGGTTTCTATTAAAGACAAGATACCCCCCTTTCGCAAAACACGCGAGTGCCAGTGGGGATGACTCGAGGCAAGCCCCCGGTAATAATTCCTCCGCCGAATTAGCGCCATAAGTTTGGCGCCGCGACAGCCACGGAGACAATATTAATCTACTTTGAATTTATGCACTCCGCGGTTTTCCACCGACCTAGCTTGTATTAAGTCTTCCTGCCGCTTTTTCCCGTTTTTCCATGAAAACCTCCTATGACGCAAAAGTTTTCTTCGAAAACAAATGAACCGAGATATTACTCGCGGGAAGGTTTTCTTGATCTCCCTGTTGCTTGGCCGCAGATATATATATATCTAGGTTTTGTAAATAAACGTCTCGATCTTTGTACATATTTTAACATGAATTCTGGAGCGTTCACATTTTTTTCGATTTGATTGTAGAACTTTAAGAACATATAACGGGTTTTCCGTATTTTCTATTTCGGGAAGGAATGCGATTTGAAATGAATTAATTTTTCTAAAGCTGAAGGAAGCTAGGTGCACCTAGACAATTGCTACGTTACGTCGGTTTATTAACTCTGCGGCTCGTACTATTAAGACGTGGTTGAGCAGGCGGAGGAGGTAAGATTCACCCTCACCGTGCAGACAGATAAATAACTCAGGACAGCCTGGGAATAACTTAAGACTTCCACTCTAATGATATTTGTGTAAATCCAAAAGATACTCGTAGCGAGAATGCTTGATATTCCATGCGTCTCTTATGTCTGAACGTATGCATTTATATAGATACATCGCGAAATTGAGTATAATAATTCGAAAAAGAGAAAAAAGAATAGAAACGTACGATTATTTTTCGAAACGAACCAAACCATTGTTACAACATTAACTTGAAACGCGTATCTCATCGATTATCTACAATGTTAACCCTTTAAAGCATACATTTTTCTATTAAACCATTTTTTATGAAACTGTATACGAGGGTTTTTGGGGTCGCTGATTACGAATCCGTTATCAGATTTTCATAATTCAAATTGGCGGATTCTAGATGGCGGAATTCCAAACTTAAAAAAATAACATTTAACTGTAACTTAACTATGCTAAGAAACATTATTTAGATATTATTAGGAGCCATGGAATTTAAATTTCAGTTAAAAATTCTTTTACAATATAAAAAATAGTATGCGCGAAATGACGGATGCAAAACTTGAAAACTTAAAAAATTCACGTACTTTGCATCCACCCCATTTTGAATTCTGAAAATCTGACATCAGATTTATAATGAGCGACCCCGAAAACCCCTTTGTACAAAGTTCTCCAGAAATAATCTTAAAAAACTTAGTCAATAATGAATTTTTCCGAAAAAATTGCTGTTTTTTCATTTTTGTTTAGTTATAAGACTTACAATAAATAGTAAAGACTACTCAACTTTTTTTATGTTCTTTTATCGCTAAGATACCCAAAAAATGCAAAAACCCGACCTAAATGCGGTAACTAGAAATGAAATGGCCAAAAAGTAAAGAAGTTGAGGTGGTAACGTGGGTTGCCACCATGCTTTAAAGGGTTAACGAATTATGTTTTTCAGTGAAACAAACCTTTTGTTCACGTACCCAACTATTCTCACACATCTTAATTATTATTAAGATATATTTATTAATGATTCCCGCGTCTATACTGTTCCGTGGATCTTTTCTTTTTGATCGTAAAACATCATGACAAAAAGTCGCGCGCATTCGCTCTCTAAAGCGACGCTAGAAACACGTAAAGCATGCGATAACCCGGTATCTCGATCCACGGCAAGGAAAAAGCGCGCATTGCAACCGTACCTTAAACCGTGCATTAACCTGGAAATAAACGGGGTGCCGTTCGACGTAGCACATACATTATGCGCCGAACTGCGCCGCGTTCCAGCATTTAGCCGCATCTCCGCGAGACCGTCAGCTCGCGTCCGGGGCATTTCTCTCGGTAAGTCCCGGCCGGAAAAAAAAGTTTTATGTTAAAGCCGAAGACCGCGGGAGCGGGCTCGCTGCCGGGGATTAAGACATTCTCGGGCTAATAATTTTCATGCCCGGCCATGAAATGTTTTGTCCGTGTCCGCCCTGCCTTTCTTCCGCGCAATTCGCGGCCGGCGAACGGCCGCGGGCGCGCGTTCCGTGTCGCGGCGGGCCGCGAAAATCGGCGCCGGGCCCGGGCGACAATTGGACCACCTTCCTGCGCTCGTCGACGAGCGATCGCGACGGTTTTCGGACGGATCCGCGGGATTTTCTGCGGACAATAGGTGTCAGTCGGGGAGAACGTAGTGCCTGAAGGTGCGCGGTTCGAGCCCCGAGTCTACAATTATGAGCCATACCACGTCGGGGCGAGCCTCATAACGAACTCACTATATTGCCGAGCATTTCAAAACTGGCCTTATACCCGTGTAGAGAGAACGCTCTTTACCTGGTTTCTCCCTTCCTTCGTCCTCCTCTTTACGCGTTCTCCGTGGCCAGCGAGGGGCGACGGGGGGAACGCGCCGGGGATAGAAGGCCCGAGAATAACGTTTGGCGATGAAAGAAAGGAACTTCGGAGAATCCGTACCGCGGAGACTATGCACTCCCGTTGCCAGCGGCCTCGATTGGAAGCGTCGACGATGACGTTGGAGTAGACGTAGCCTTATAACGCGCGATCGCTATGATTCAGAATTCTTGTCGAGGACCTTCCCGACGGTCCATTTTTCGAGTAGATTTTAAGAAAATTTCTCATTTTTTTTATTATTATTGAAACTGAGTATTTCTTATGTAATTTAATCATTTGCATTATTATGAGACTCATATATACCCACACGTGTATTTATTGTTTACATCCATCGGTTGGATTTGACATAAAGGCTCGAGGCACATTGAAATATTTTTCAGATATCGATAGACTAGGGCCCGTCCTCTTTAAATGACTTGTAGCCAATCAGAAGGCTCATTAGCCACTTTTAGAGGCGCTTTTATCGATAAAAGAGGGTTCAGAATACGGCCCTAGGCACTTATACAGACAAGTCTTAATTTTCACCGCATTCACTTCCTTACAGCCTCACGCCACGATAATCGACCTCTCTTTATTTTCGTAACCGCGTTGTATATTCACGTTGCCTTTGACTATCCGCTCCGGCCGCCGCGAGCATCTCTCGTCGTGGCGAATCTCTGGGATCATATACTTGAAAATAAATCACATTGCACAGAGGATGCTGCGGCCGGCAGGAAACATCGACCAGATGTGAGTCTCTATACTGACGTCGCGCGAGACACGTGTGTCCAAGCCATCGGAGAGAGAGATGACACCCGCTATATTTAGTTCTATGGGAAAAAGGGCTTTCAGAGGCGTGTAATCACACCTACGCGTGTTGCTGCTCACTCGCACTCTTGTGCCGACTTTTTAATTCGATTCGAAAGTCTTTTTCTTCCTTAACGTGATGTCATCGCGCGTACTGCATCGCTTCTTCTTTTTTTTTAGCAATCCCGGTAGTTTTGGTCTTTTATGTAAGAATTACTTTCGTCAATTTTTTGAAGGATGTCAAATTTAAGTTACATGTCAAGCGAAGTTGATCTTGTATACTATTATATCGATATCGATGCGTATATCCATGTAATTTATGAAATTTTATTGGTCGATTTACTTTTTAATGCGCTTAAAGATAAGCGGTGTAAAATGGTTTATTTTACTCCCACGTCTTTTTATACTTCGTTTTATGTACAGTATGTGCAATAATGTTAACATTATTTTACGTTATAATGCAGTAATATCAACCGTACGTATCGTAATAGTTTACACGAAATGTAGTCGTGTAATTACATGGAGGGGCGTAGATTGGTGGATCACATGTGTTCTTCGAGAAGACGCGTGGGAAGACGCTGTTATAGCCGTTGGCAGCTGTTCACACGTGTATCCGATGCTCAAATTTAATACGGATCATCTCTTTCTGTCTCCTCCAATGCTAAAGCTCCAAATAAAGCAATATAGACAATTTTTGTTACGTTATATCGTTTTGATTAAAAGAAGTGAATCATTCGTTTATCTCGAGTTACAAGTGCGTGTGTTGTGTTACGAACATTTGTTACATGCTTAAGAAAGCATGTCGCCTCTGTACTTTGAAGTTCATTAATTTGTAATAATATAAATAATTTGTACTAAAAATAGTGGCTTTCGTTTTCATGACCGCTGTTAATAACGTATCGCAAATGATTATGATTTCAGATCGACGCACCATTAGAAAATGAGACCGACGTCGAGTCCGATGCGCACAATTTCGATACTTTATCGCCAGAGAAGGGCTTCAAGGGTGAGTGAGAATAAATTTGGAATCTACTTTTCTCTTTCTCTCCCTTGCGATGGGTGTTTTAGAGCTATAGAGTACAATGCATGTATAATTGTGTGTGCGTGCACATGTGTAGCATATCGCAAAGTGTGAATCAGGTTGCAACACTAGGTGTATTACTCGTTGCTCGAGACCCGATGAGCGCGCGCAATTATGCGACGATAGGCGTGCTAACGACACGCAAACGCGCGTCACTTATAACACTACAATTTTGCGAAAGAGCGGAGATTTCTCTCGCCTAGTCGGAGATCGAAGGCGACGAGGATTTCTGGCGGGCGGCTGAAATTAAGGCATTCGTCGTAGATACACATACAGCGTATATACGAACGAAGCCAATCCACTTAAGGCGTCGCATCCCTCCGTCGTCACCCTTCCCTCCCTCCCTCCTCCCTTACTCGCGCCAGGGGTGGTCGGCAAGGTTTTGTTCTCGAACAAAAATCTGACAAATATGCCGCGATTTGCCGAAGAATGGAGGCGAAGTGCACCACCCTTCCCCCCCCCCCTCTCCTCGTGCCGTAGTAACTTCCACCATGGTCGAGGCATCCTATAACCCACCCTTCACCCTTTCTCCTTTCTTATTCTCCCGTCCTTTCTTAGATTTCCGTCTTCTCTTCCCGGTCCCTCGTCTCGAGACACGGAGCAGGGAGACGGAGGAGAGCGAGGAGGAGGGCAAACGGTGACTCTTAAATTACTTAGACCGAACAAAATGTAACAAATGACTGCGAATCGAGCCACTTATGCGATATTGGCCCATCACCACCATCCACGTATATTGATACGTCGCATTAGGGCTAGCCGGCACCCTTCGCCGTGCCGGACTCACTATCTCTCCGTTTCCTGTGTTTCGCTGAGGAGGAAGCGAAGCTTTCGTCAGGGGCTTTACACATTCGCTCTGCAAACAGGCCATCCTTGATCCGACTTGTGTTTCCGTAGAAATGAAATGAAATGAAATAAAAACCTCCCGAGTCGAAATTTTGGTACTGTTTCGACACTTTTAAGGGTAATTTGCACCTACTTTTGTTAGCTGATCTATACACCTACATAGATCAGCAATAACCTACTTTTGATGACATATTTTTTACACCTCCCTTGAATCTTTAATTTAAAAAATTTACACTAGCTCCTACTTAAAAGGACCTACTTTAATGCTAAATTGCAATGCAAAAGTAGAAATTTTCGACACTATCAGTTTTAAAGTAGAAGTAAATTTTGTACTTACAGTTCGACCTCTTTCACTGTCTTAGGTCCTACTGTGTACCAATAACCACAATAGAATTGAAGGTTCAACATAGGGCCAAAATTTCGACTCGAGCTGTCTTTGCTAATTCTCTCTCTGGCGCTGTCCGATCTCACGATTTCCCGATCGTGTTCGAACAAGACGAATGATGCAGTCAATCTTTAAAAAATAATGGAGGTGTAAAGCAGCCGCCAATTCCGGAGAGTTTCTCACGGAAGATCTGCGGTTTCGGGCCCTCGCCGAATATCGGCTTCTCTTTTCCTGCCCGCGCGCGCTCCTCGCCGAGTCCTTTCGTTATTAATGGTTTTCGCGAACTAGGTTCATTAAGGAGCTCACGAAACTCCACGGCGCATTCATGAGAGCACCACCCCTTCCAGTTCTGACGGGACGAGGGGTGGATATCGGGTACGCGCCAAGTGTCGAACGGGATGCTCGTGTAAATTAGTAGCATATATTATCATCGCGCTCTTGTCCTTCGTTTTTCAAATATTTTTATGTATATTATTGTTTCGCGCAAGGCATGAAATTATTATTTCCACCTTGCAATCTTTCATGTTTCGAAAGACGAGAAAGAATTGTGTGAATATATTACATATAAAACGCAAATGTTATTGGGTACGACTAATATTTTATACCGTTTATCATTTTAGTTGTGTCTTAATATTAATATTAACGTTTAAAAGTTAATATATTAAATAATATTTAATATTTAATGCTTCAATTATTATGATATTCGGTTAGATTTAGCAATAAGTAGCGCTCGGTAGCGTATTCACTAAGTAATAAAAATCTGTTCGCGACGAGGGGAAACTGTTATTCCACGCGATGAAGGAGATACGCAAGAATCGCCGGCATTTAAACGGATATCGAGGGAAAAACGACGCGATAGTTTGATGAATGAAGTCGTAATGAAGACATTAACGTGTTCGCTGCTCGCGCAATCGAAGGCAGGGGAAAAGGGCGATGCACCTGTCGCCAATGCGCACGATTACTCGACCTCGAGGCGCGATTTATATGCGCCGAATTATGTAAAAAAGAAGAGGGCATCGCCTTCCCCGACTTTTTCCCCGGCTGTCTCCTCATCTTCCCGCTACCTCCAGCACAGGCTGAAATTATGCTAGACGAGGTAATGCAATAATAAGTATAAGTTAGCCAGGAACCGAAGTCCCGCGAGAACGAAGGAAAGGAGAGAGAGAGAGAAAAAGAGAGACTTAGAAAGAGAGCATCTTCAGTACCTGCTGACTTGTATCGTTTAAGATGAACCCTGAACACGTCCACCGTGTCATTTGAAAGGAGGGAACAATGATATTTTTACCGGTACAAGTTGGATCTGTTTACGATACGTTCTTGAAGATCCGCACTCGTGAATCCGAATAGCGTGGTCGTTCGCATGCCCTCCACTGTTCGATCTTTGGTTTTATCGGTACATGTGCGTCGCGATAGCCGATGGAGAGCTCAGAATCGTCCGTGGAAATCCATCTCGCCCGTGGACCCGGCATAAACGCGTCGACCGCTCGCACGTAGAGCGACTTGGAGGCCATCGCCGCTCTTTTTTGCTATTAGCTAAGTATACCGCCTCTGGCTTATGTTAAGCCTCGGTAATTATTTGTCACAGTCAGCTACGACGAGAGACAGACAGAAGAAGATGTGACGAGGCAAGGGCCTCGAAGGGGAGACTTTCTCTCTCGGTTCTTCAGCGCGATAGGAAAGAGTCTCATTGATCGCAGTCCAATTAATTCTCTCTTTCTACATTTTTACGTTTTTTTTTCTCTCTTTTCTTTGTTTCCAAACATTTCTCTTTACGTATCAAGAAAGAGACGTCACTGATTAATTAAAATCTCTTAAAGTTGCCCGAAATTTTTATGAATAAATGAATTTGCTGAATGTGTGAAAATTCGCTAAGTTATAATAAATAGATTATATCGATTTCCTTTCCAATTTAAATTATCTATATATCTTATAAGTGTGTAGCTGCATTGAGAATATATTTTTAGTAATTTATATGATTTACCATATACTATTTTATTTCGAGGTCACGCAGTATAATTTGGTGTTGATCATCGATTTATATTACTTAAATGTGTTTGAGCATAATTTTCGTAATGTTTCTCGATTTCATGCAGCCTTAATCTCTTCTCCTCGTTACATTCTCGTCCTGCTCGTATCCTGCGGCACTTTTGCCCCCTCCGCCCCGTCATTTTCGGCGCCGTTCTCATCCTTAATGTGATTTTAAGCAGCGCCACGAGCAACACCATCGACAAGAGGATTTCCGTGGTTACTTGCCAAGTATTTCACTTCCGTCGCGTGCTTTATTTCCACGGAAAAATATAGATAAGGCAATTATGAAACAGTTATTAAAAAAATGTTAATTCCACCTTTCCAGCGATGATTTACGACGTTTAATCTTATAACGTTTTTATACGCGTATTAATTTTTATTGTGCTTGAAGTATACTTTGCACGTTTGTCTTATTTGACTTTACGCATCCCTTCATGAGGAAAGATCTTATTATTTTATTACATTTTTACTCCTCTACTCGAAATCAACGCAAAGGAATTAGAAATATATATTATGCTGATAAGCACTTCGTTATACGAGCCCATAATCCGTACACGTCACCCGAAACAACCTTACGTTTCCACATTACACTAGGAAATCATTCTGTGGATAGATAAGAAAGAAGACGGACGAAAGGGTAGACTCCATTCTCCGCATAGCGTGCGGAAAAATGTTTCACGAGAGTCAGTCATGTGTAAGGCGTTTCGTCCTACACATTTCGTCAGTCCGATACGTATAGACGAACACGTCTACAAATCACACATACGATCGTTTGTATACAAATCTTGATGGGATCCACCCTCTATGAAACAACGGAGCGAGCTTTGATCGACTCGCTTGGCTTATTTTCTATAAAGAAAATTCCCTTCGGACTATAGAAGAAAGTTTGCGGGGAGAGAATAGAAATAAAGAAAGAGAAAAGATAGAAAGATGGATGAATACAAAAAACGACAAGCAATTTGGTTTCCTGTACGGAAAAAAATGTGACGTTTAATACTATATGAAATTAAGAGAAATGAAACTTTCATTTATGGAAAACGCCAGGATGTGATATTCTGCACGTCGGGGATATCGAGCGAATGTTTATTTGTGCATGCTATATTCTTAACGTTGTTATTCCTACACGTTTAGTGAGAATTGTTTGTTTGTTGCCTGCAATTTTCAGAAAGAAGAGGTACTGAGAGATTTCACCAACGTCGTTTAAATTGAAGCTTAGCTTAATTCATTCTCTTTCCAACTGTTACTTTACAAAGAGACAAACGTGTAAGGGGATCCTAAAGTCGCTGGCGAATTCGATCAGTGTCGATAAGATAGGAGACGGAATTAAAAACGTCAATTATCAACATTTTTAATTTCAAGTTCTACTCGGTCCGAGAAATTTATAGCCGATTAATTTGCAACTTTTACGAAAAAGCAGCATTTTATTAACTACACATTGCTCAGACCGAGATTTTGAATCGAATTCTAGCATCGTCAATACCATGGCTTTACTGACAATCTAACAGATGTTTGGCAGCGACTTCTCTCGAAAAAGCCTACAACTATTTCTACACGACATGCTGCTCTTTTTCTCTTTTTCTAGACTTGCGTTTATTAGAAGTGATCTTTTTTTTCTAGGCTATTAATCTTAGTACTAATTGCACGATATTGTTCTTATATGTTGTCCCTAGAGTGTGTTGGTCTCATTTTGTGTATTTAATATTTATTGTAAAATTCTTGTATCAAGCAAATATTGTCGTCAAGTGTACCAAAAATTAGTAAAGTTTTTTATTTTTGACATAAAGTCGACCAGCATAGTCTAGATTTTGCTGCGTCCTTTAATTCCGTAAAAGAGTTTTGCCTTTCTATAAAGCCAATTGAAAGATTACTTTTAACAAAGAATATCGATAAAACAGACGGCTTTAGGACGATCGAGGCAGGATCGAGCAGTAACGCGACAACGCGCGGGTCGACGTGTCGCTGTAGTGTTTAGAACTCACACGTTAATATTAAGCCGGTATTCAGATGCCTGACGACCGAAAACTGTCCTGTTTGTTATTGTGTCGCGCGTATCAGTCGTTATTTAAAGGTTTCTGTGTGACTTTTTGTTTCAGGAACGGAACTGGTGCCGAGCTGATCTGTATGAACATAATGTAGCCAATTTTCGTTTACGTTTAATAATAATAATAGTCGATTTAACGCAAGATATTTTTATACACAATCTATACATTTATGTATATACATATATATCCACATATATACATATTAAATATATAAATATTTGATCCTTATATGCACGCATCCGTTACCAAGTTGTGGAAAAAAAGAGTATAATTCTACTGTTGTGTCTTTACAACTTATGCTACATGAGCTATTTGTTAACAAAGTAGTAACGAACAGATTTGTATAACGTAAGGGAAAGATACTACTGAGAGCAGTGGAACAAAGCTTGTTGGGTCATTCATGAGTACAATGATTTTGTAATTCATTAAATTCTTGTGGATTGGAGAAATAAAGTAGAAACACGGATATGCTTCCTCTTTCTTCGTTTTATATATTTGTTTTTATGATCGAAACGGTCCATACATCTATCCCGAATGTATATTAACGCGAAAATTTTAATGATAGTTTTATAGATCATGTATTTAATTCGTTTGTAAAAATATATGGCTTGATAATACATTTACGATATTTATTGCCTTTATGTCTGATTCCATGGTTCGTACACTATTTATATTATTTCTTTTAAGGATATCCAGCACGATACGCATTTCATTAAATAGCGACACGCTTTGCTGCGTAAATGCAGGCGAGATGCCATATTACATAATCAATTTATTTATGTATTATTGTGCTAAATAACTTATAATTTAATTTAATAAGTTAATAAAAAACATAAGATCTTTATTTTAGTGTATATATTTTACGATTTTTTGTCTAATGTGTGAAGCGGAACTTTAGGTGTATAAAAAAATCGAAGAGCATAATTTTTTAGCAACCGATCAAATACTGTTCAAGGCATATGAATTTTACTGGAATAAAATAAAATAAGAATTTACAGAAAAGATAACGTGTATAAAAAATCTAGTTTTACACATTTATTTTAATAATACAGCAGGCAATAGCAGCAGCTTAGATTAAGCGGGCTTTCGGAATTCTCAAGAGATTTTTCTAAGAGTCTGCGATAGCTAAAGCGTGCAAGCAAGAAGAAGAGAAGACACGGGGTATGTATGTGTGTGTGTGTGTGTGTGTGTGTACGTGCGTTGGTCGCGCGTTAATTAGTTTGCAAGGAGTTTAAAGGCAAGCCTGGAAGGACTTCGTCAGGCTGCTAGGTGGTCCCGAAGCCTCGAGTCATCATTGCCTCATTTACTTCGTAAAACAATCTTGCCGGCAGTTCAATGGGCCTAACTATATCAAACTTGGCACCGCGTAATTAAACTTCGTTGTAAACCGGTCGAAAGGCAACAGGGTTTACGTGGCTAGTCGGAATTTTGGTATCCGATATGGGATAATTAACGAATGGCCTACGACTTCAAACCGTCAATTTAATTTATCGTTGCACTATTTTTTACACTATATGTTTTCTAAACAATAAACATTCGATCATTTCTGAACGTATTAAAGCGTTATCAACTGCTATTACAATGAAGTTTAAAAACTAATAATGATGAGAATAAACTTGTAAAAAAATAATGGCAAAAAATAATGAAATTGAAATGTTTTATAGTAAGGAAGATAAATTGGCAAATGTATTTGTCTTGCGGTAAACGTGTCAATAGACCGAAAAGGAATGAAACGCGAGTAGCGTAATTTCTGTAACGAGGCAAATTGATGCAAAAATGCAAAAAATACGCACGAGATTGTCTTTTGAGAAATCGCTCCGGATTATTAGGGTACGCCAGATTTTCACCGTACGACCAACGTCGAGGGTTAAGCTGCCGTTTTTACTGATTTTCTTTCTAATCCTTACAAATGTCGGGGTCATCAAGTTTTTTTTCCCTAATTCGTATCGCGAACCGACCCGCATGCGAGCGTTAATCTTGACAGAACGGATCGTGGTTTTGTTTAGGAAATGCTTGTTAAACATTGTCGTATTATTAACAAGCGCGATACGGTATTAGGTGCTGTTCGTTAATTCTGTTAAAGCGCGATATCTTTATGTAGTTTCTGAAATAATTTTTTTTCTCGCTATCGCGTACCTCGACTAACGCTAAGACAGAATCGAATCAGTCGTCGCGGAGGCACTATAGAGCTGCCATTCACTCTCGACCTCGGCGAGCTTCTTTCTGCGAAGCCGAGGGTCGCCCGAATTCAGCAGCAGTGCGGTCTGGCCACGATTTCGGAGTCTGCGCGAATCTCGCACGATACACACGAGTGTCACTAATCTCTTTCTCGAGGACAAAACTATCTCCGTGGCGTAGACAATGGGGAGAATCGCTGACGAGTCAAGCGCAAACCCTTGAAATGACAAATGACAGGATGTATCCTAAATACACCGCTGCCGGGGTGTCCTAATTTCTTCGCTTCTCTTCGACGTTCGTGTATTTCTCTCGTATCTAGTTGACGCGGTAGAGTTCAGAGAGCCGCGGCATTTTAACGATAAATATTACGCCTGTGTTCTCAACAAGTGCATATATTTAACAATTATTTATTTCTAGTTCGGTAGATTCATTACCTACTAAGTTTCATGATAAAAATGTAATTTTCACCAAACGTTTCGTTTAGACGATATTAGTTATATAAGATTCAAGGGAGGAGTAAAAAAAATATAATGTCATCAAAGTAGGTTACTGCTGGTCTATGTAGGTGTATAGATCAGCTACGTAGGTGTAAACTATCCTTAAAAGTGTCAAAATAGTACCAAAGTTTCGACTCGGGATTACTTAGGTCCGAGCAAGACGAAGGTAGCCCAATAATTTTAAATTTTATTGTAGATAGTTTCATTTTTATTGCATTATCAAGGCAGTTGCGAGTGTGATTCAAGAAGTTATGTGTAATTGAAAAAAATCTTATATATTTATGCACACGTATCTCGACGGTTCATCGTTGTAACGTTATTATGAGCCGGTACGATTACATAAATACTAAAAACAGCTGTATATGGCAATGGAAAACTACTCGCCTCCTTATCCTCCTATCGTACTTCGAGAAATTACCTTGGAGCGAGGTGGAGTCCGCGGAACTAACGCGATAGAAAAAAGCACGAGAACAATAATGAGGCTCCTTTAAACGTACGCGAGCCTTTTGAAGTGGCAAACGGTACTGACTGCGAGAAATAGAAACGTGTTAGCGAGAGCCGTAATTAAGCCGGGCCCTCAGCGGCAGCGTCGCTGTTCCTCCTTTCCCTCCTTCGCGAGTACGCGATACCTACCTCTTCATAGGCACATCGCGCGCTCTAATCTATCCCGGGACGCGCCGGCATAATTAATTTATTCGCGTTTGCGGCTCGTTAATTGAATAACCTTGGGCCCTTGCTCCGGATGGTTAATGAGCGCGGAGACGCGGTAGCCGCGAGTCTCATTAACCGGATCGCGAGGCGCCTGGACGCCCGAACCCCGGAAATCCGTGCCCCCTGGCGTATCACGTGCCCCGGTTCCTGCAGACAGAAAATCAAATCGCCGGACGAGCGAGAACGAGTCTAAAATTCAGTGAGACTCGAGTACCGTAGGTCTTCGCGCATTCGTTCCGTTCCTACTTCGTTCTTAAACATCGACGTCGCGTAAAAGGTCGAAACTTTTTTTCTCTAATGATATTTAAAAAATTGCGCGAACACAGTTACATCACCAGCTTAATTCGTGTTTCGGCAACCCTTCTTTGTTACACAAGTTAATGTTTATACATATCACCACCACTTTGTCATTCGATTATCTACTACTCGCGACTGTCCTCTTTCGGTTCCGGTGAGTTATCAAATTTTATTTCCCAACGAACTTTGTAACGAAATTCATTTTGTTCTTTTGGGAATATCAAACGTAATTTCTCACTCTTTCTTTGGCAATCACCATTTAAAGCATTTTTTTAACTTGTCAGAGGATAACTCTCGATGACAGTAGTCCTTTAAGTGTTGTATGTTACTTGTCTATTCAGACATTAAATTTATTGTTCTTATTCGCAAATTAAAAAAAATTTTTACATTAAGGTTTTTGTAACACCATATTATTTTTTGATCTCAGCTTCACTGAGGATGACCCGAAAATGGGTCGAAATGTTTGGATATTTTAATAAATTAATTTAAAAGTTCCACATTGAATAATTCCGCACGGACACCTGCGGTTGTCTCGCATTGGCCCTTTCTCCCTACCTTACTATTTATTTTTTCTCTCCCCCCCCCCACTCCTGTTTTCTATTGAAGTCGAAGTCAGGACGGGTCAGAAATGCGACCAAGTATCTTCTCTACGTTCTCACTCCCTTCAAGTCGGAGGAATGTATTCGCTCCCGGGACACTCCTCGCGCGCACCTCCAGTCTGCACGCAATTTCCTTCCTCCCACTGGCCTGTGCCGTTCTCGTCGTTGCTCCTTGTTCGGGATTCTCGCGGGCATCGATGCACGATCGATGCACGATCGATTAATTCCCTAACCGAGTCCATATTCATCGCCTCGCTTTAAACCGCTCTCTTTGTTTGTTTTTTTATTTTTTCCTACGCGCGTTGGGCCTCCTCCTTAACTCGGATCGCAGCAAGATGGCCGCGGGCTCCGGTAAATAAGCGACTGTCATCTGACGCCCGCAAAAAGCGGATACACCGCGGCAGACTGGTCTCCGTGCTCCCGTCTTCGTCCTGCCCTCTCACCCTCGCTCTCGATCTCTCCCTTTTCCCTCTTCGTCTCTCGCTCTCTGGCCTGCCACCTCCCTCTTTCCCCGGTCCTTCTCTCGCTCTTTCTCTCTCTCTTCCTTCCTTACTTTTATTTACCCGTTCGTTTATTCCAGGCATCGTATCTCCCTGGATCTCCCCCCGTTCCCTCCTCCTTTTCCCTCTTCGACTTCGCGTTCCTCCTTTGCGCGGTCTGAAGATTAATTACAAAAAATCGCCGCGACGCGAATTGGAAACGTCGTTCCACGAACGGCGAACGGCCGAGGGACATGTGGAGAAAGGGCAGGGAGAGATATGTCCACCGATGAACTTTTTGGCCCGCGGAAGGTGGCCCAATAAGCGATCGGGCATTTCGGGGCCAGCCCGAAACGCAGGAGCGGGCGAGTTCGCCGCCGCGGGTTCAGTCGATCATTGCATCGCGCATCGATAACAGCTGTCGAACAGGGCCGGCGTAATGTATACGAAATGTAAATGCCCGTAGCCTTGTTTGTCGCCGAAAATGCGGGCCCTCCTCGCCCCGCGTCCTCCCCCATCGGAAACGCGAACCCGCTATCGACATGTTCGATTACGGCGCTGCCACTCGAAAAGACGCTCTTTAAAAATAACACACCGACGGTGGGAGCGAGTTAGAAAAGTGCAGAGAAGGACACACATTAAAAACTCATTAATGGCTTATGACCCTTCCCGTGTTGTTGACTCCTCGAAAACACGTTCCCCACCCTCGGTGCTTTCGCGTGTTAATGCCCTCGACATCCGAAATATATCGCTATCTTATCACACGGCATTTTTTGTTTGTCGCGTGTCCCGCAATTTCTCGCGAATCCAGGCACAGCGAGAAGCGTGGAATTCCGGCCGATAGAGGCCGCGAGTCCGTCCTTTATTTTTGGTAATTCCGAGACAGATGACCGGTCGACTCTGACGGGCCATTATAATGACATTAGCACTACGTCTACGGGATGCGCGGGAAGAGCGAGAATCCTCATAGCTAGCGACTTGTCTTCAAACTTGACGTTACGCTAAGGATATTCAACTCGAGATACACCGCAAAGAGAGTTACGCAAAGCAGCTGGAAAGTCGGTATCGACGGCCTCTGACGGGGGAACCGTAAAAGGAAATTTCAATACTTTGAAGTAATTGCTTGGCTGATTGACGGCTTCCATATATAGGGCTACATTTAATAGATCAGTTTATAAAATTCGCTTCGAACGATTAATAAAGATTTATACTTTTCATTATGGTTACTTTCTACTATTTTCTTCCGGGTAACCGGACTGCAGGTTTAGAAAAAAAATTAGAAACGGCCGAGAAGTGCGGTCAGAAAAATTGTGCGAAGTTGATATTTGCCGCCGCGATGTATTAAACTGTAATTGTAAGATAATTCGTTGACTTGCAGCGTCTGCATGCTTCGATGTTAAGCGTTACATTTATAGATAACTTTTCTTGTCCGTCGTCTTTTTATTTCGCTTCTGTTTTTCCTCAGCTCGCGCCGCCATCCTTCTTGAAACAGGATCATAGTTGAAGGTTTAATTTGCGCAGGGGTGAGGAAAAACGCAGCTGTTGACTCAAAATGAAAAGAAATTCGGAAAGATCTATCTATGATCTTGAAGTGCCCTCTTGAAATTGTTTGCACACTCACATACACATTGGATTTCGTATATTTAGTGTTACGAGTAACGTAAACGTTGAAAAATTTCTCTCAGACACGACGTTACGACGACGAAGATAGCAGCGTTGGATAGAAATGTCATGCGATAAGTGCCAAGTGTAAACTCAGCTTTGAGTTGAATTAGCGATTAACAGGCGCGGAGGGAGGAGTTGGGAGGGCCCTGTGACGCGTCTCCGCGTTTTTCGTGCTCCATGCCATGCCACGCCACGCCACGCTGTGCCACGCCGTGCCACGCCGCGCCGCGCCGCGCCGGTGAGACTTGACAGTAGTGGAATTGGGAGGAATTAAAAACGAAATGAAATAAAGCAAAAGGGTAGTCCGAGTCGCGGTCGAGTGCTTTGTGATGTTTGCAAGAGGCCGCAGAGGAGCTTCCTCCTCTCCCCGTCCTCTTCCTTTACGATCTTCTCCCTTTCGTTTTCTCGCCCTCTCTCTCTCTCTCTCTTTCTCTCTTTCTCTATCGAGTCCACTTTCGTTCGCGGACTTTCATACTGCGACCGTATGGCTAATTTGGAAGGAGCGCGAGGCACTGTTCCCGGACGCGGGGAGGGCAAAAACTAATCATCTTACCTCCGGACGGGAATTAGCATTTCTAATTCGCCTATCTACAATTTATAACGCGATGGGCAGTCCGATTGCCGGTGACAGCCAAGTGGCATCCTGTCCGTGATGGAGGATACGAGGGAATTCTTCGCTAGTTTTACAATCCTAGATCGATTACCGTGACTCATTTGAAGCAGTCATTCGTACGTGCATTAGCCAATTGACGACCACTCTGCAATACTTTCGATGCGAAACATCATTGAGTGCGTTTCGGCAAAACTTTCCGCTGCAACCGTATAGCGGTCGCCATTTTTCGTAATTGCTCAAGGATTGCTAGGAACAATATGTCACTCATGAGCCAATCTTCAATATTTCCCATTCTATTCGTTTCAATTTTAATTGGTAAATGCGACTCTTCCAATTAAAATACAATTTAGAGATTATCCACGCTAATGTAAGTATGGCCGAAACTCACTCATTGTGACGGAATCCAACTTGATTCGTTTGTTACACGTATTGTTCAAGCCTAATCACATGCTTCTTATCTTCTTTCAAATTAACGTTACAAAAAATGAATTTAATATCTTTAAAATTACTTTTAGTTAGATTTTTTTTGAACGCTCTTTACGGTTATTGTGTCGTAAAAGCATTTGATCTATATTTTCTACTTAATTAATTAATACAAGTCTTAATGTAAAGTGACAGTCGAGCTGCTACAGCCGAATGCCCCGTGGAGGAATCGCGTCTGGGATGAGATGGGGGAGGGTGATTTGACGGAGGGTCAGCATTAACGATAATTAGACAATTAATAGCTCGTCTCAGGCCAATGGAGGAGATCGCTTGACCGGCGTGGCGACGGCGATAAATTTAGCAATTATCGCTTTAACGCGTAATTGGGTCGATCTTCCGCTTGAAACTTTGTGGGAAAGCAGTCGACCGCGACATTGGCGTCAATTTACTGATTGCATTAAGCCGCTGCAATTGGTAATTGGTCTTACACGTGGAATCATCGCCGAACAATGTAGACGATGCTGGAGATACACCGAAAACTAACATGATTATTGTTTAATCGGCACGTTTTAAGAAGAAACGTTGAACGTACGTTTACAATTACGAAACTCGTATATGAACCCAAAAAAATATTCTATTCATAAGCGGGGAAATCCTCTAAGCAAGAAATCTTATATAAAGCATTTTTCTCTTACTTTAACACACATTATTTTACAATATTACTTTAGTAATGTTGTAGCAATATTATTTTAAAATATTGATACAATTATGTTTGTAATATATATATTGTTTCGTCATATCATTTTTATAGTTTACTAGAAATGACAAAACGCGCGCCTCGCGCGCGCAGTTTGTAGTTGAGCATTGTATATTTTTAAGAATTTGTATACATGCAAAGAAGTAATTGTATGCGCAACGTCAATTTAAAATAAAAAGTAATTTATTACTCACTGATACGATTCGCAACAGCAGAGTTGTACATCGTTAACTTATATGTTATACTGTAAAAATACAAAAAAAAAGATTATTATAGACAAACTATATAAAATCGAAATTATTGTATTAAATATACTTTATATCTTATATTTTTTAAATAAGTATTTATTAAAATAAGTATGTAGACCACTGAAAAAGTCTTCCTTTTAAATATAAACTCACAAAATTTAATACGTATGGTTTTGTCTCTAACACTTATTAGAATCCTCGTTCGAATCATTTAAATAAATAAAATGAAAACACAGAACACATGCTTTATTTTGCACGAATAGCAAATAATATAAAAATGTAACACTCACCTTACGATTTATCCGCCGTTGCCCGATGCCTTCCAGGCCTCCTCCTCCTCCTCTCAGATTTCCTTGTTGCACTCACACAATACTCGCGAAAATCATCGTTCGCGCGAAATTTCGGACACTCCCGTACGCGATGTGAAATACCGCGAAACGCACGAAACATTATTAACAAGTATCGCGTGACTTTCTATTATACAAGTTACTTAAACTAACACCTTGCACTTTTGATTCGGAAGGATAGGATAAATCACTTTTGAATTGGCGATATAAAAACGCAACGCGAGCATCGGAATCTAAGCATAATCTGCGGTAAAGAAATAGTTATGAGTCCGCAATGAAAGGATATTTTACAATCTTTGTCATTCAATCTAGTTTTCGAAATAAATTATGTGAGCGAAACCTCCAGTGATAAATAGCTGTTATTAATTGCAATAGTTAATCGAGATCATTTTCGATTACATTGACATACTGTAACGACGTGAAATAAGCGACTTTCTTTACTTCCTGCCCGTTCGAGTTGCGAAGAACGACAGAGCGAATTACAACGCGAACGCCGAAGTCGCACGAATTCCCCTCTTTTCCCGAAAATGGAACAGATTACACGAAATCGACAGATAATTAAAAACGTGGTGCGTAAACGAGATGTAACCGCGACAAAGTACCACGGCTTACCTTCATATTTTAAACGAGTTAGTCTCGTGAAATATGTATACGTTGATAAAGAGCCGTCGTCTCAACATGCAATTCGTTTCTCGTTACAAGTTGTAGAAGCTTAGTAATTAGTCAAGGTACGTTACTTGTTACTAATAAAGGTGTGCAAATCAATAGTGTTTTATCCCTGCATTTATCGCGATCGAGTCTTGGAAACCGATAACGCAAAAGTAATACTACGCGCGGAGCAACTCTCGCCACTGCTTGCCGGCACGACGTTCGGCGAGTGAATGATAGCGCGCCGACCTTCAGGTACACGATGGCACGCAAAAACTTCGTACGTCACCGCGCCGAGAGACAAACACCAAAAAAACGTTGAGCATTCGTTGTCCCGCTACGTAATGGAAAATTCCGTACTTAATATTCTACAATACATTACTTTGTTCCGTGCCGAGAGAAAAACAACAACGAACGTTGAGAGTTTGTTGTCCCGCCTACGAAATTGAAAATTCTATACTTAGGCTGCGTTCGGGGAGACGCAATTTAGCGCTATGAGCGTACTCTGTCCTTGTTCAACTTTTGCAAGTAACAAGGACAGAGCACGCTCATAGCACTAAATAGCATCTCCCCGAACGCAGCCTTAATATTTTACAATACTCTGTTCCGTGACAGTTACTATGGCGTTTAAGTTTCAAATTGATTTATATCTTAAATTAAAGAACCGAGTTAAAAAAAATTAGTAGAAAATATTTGTTTTAAAAAGTTGTATATATAAATACTAAAAATAAGAATATTATCATATTACAAGAAGAAAAGATTCCTCTAGCACTAGGAGGATTGCGCGAGTTTAAATTTGATGCCTCAGAGTTACAGGACATTCCCCTAGTTTCTAGAGTATCTTCTTGAGACCGTATTTCATGGGAAAATCCTCTAAAATCAAGAGAGAACCACTCAAAAATAAAATACTCTTTTTGGGTTTGCTATAAATTATATGTATTATATATATCGTAAACCACCTTACGTACGCGAGTATGTACGAAATGTGTGGTAGAAATAATGATAAATTATTTCACGTCTATCAAACCATGACGTTTACGCTAACAATTTACCCGAGTCGGCGATTCCCTGTGCGCGTGTGATCTAAAGGGCGTGATTATTCTAATCTGAAAGAGATGCTCGATGATATACATCGGGTCTCGGTTTCTGTTTCTCATAATTACATAATTAGCAAATTCTTCGCTCGTATCGCGATCGTCTCGCGCGCTGCCTTTCGCGATAATAAAGTTCATCTTCCGTGGAACGCGCGCGGGTGTCCTCATCGTGGACTTTCCAGGAAGCCCTTTGCAGATCATGCCGAAAGGTACGCCCTCGGAGCCCTTCTGGATCCTGAAAAATGCACGAGGCTCCTTCGGACGACGGACTGTCCAGACATACCATCGGCGGACCATCGGCGATCGTGGCGATCTCGACATTCCACGGTGCGATCCGGCCGAAAATCGGGTAGGAATCCCTGTACTTGGAAATACAAATTTTTTTTTATACAGAGCAGTTGGCATAATGGAACCGCGACGACGGATTTGATCTAGGATACCTCAGATGTTTACACATTTCGTACTTTTGATTCATTCCACGCGTGATTCACTTTAATTCCGGTTTGGGACAGTTTACTTGGAGTTCCGAATGAGCCGCCTCGTTATCTCGAGGTTGCGCGCGCGATAAAGTCGAACCGGTGCCCTCCGCGCGGTTGTCGTGGCGTACGGAAGCTGGCAAGCCGAAAGAATATTTCTAAGCGATCCAATTACATATACGCGCGCATACTGGCGCGCAAAACACACCCTCACGCATACCGCGTGCACGAATATATATCCGCGCGGGCATAACGCAGGACGCCGCTCGAGCGCGTCCTGGACGCAATTATCCCATTTAAATTAAGCCGCATAATTGGACGACCGTCTATTCACACTCGTAAAGCACCCGTGCGCGCGCTTTTACTACCGCGCGGCCGAGGCAAGGATGAATTTAAGGAGCGACGAAAAGAAACGAGGCGCACACACACCGAGCGTGCTGAAAAAAAGGATCTGCCGGCGTGGCGGGGGCAGCCAGAGCGGATGACGGAGGGCGGAGGGCGGATCCTCCGCTCGAAAGGATACTGCTACTGTTCGTCGCTACAAAACGATTTTGTTCCTTCCCCCTCCCATTTCTTTTCTCCTTTTCTCCTGGTTTTTACGCCGCCGGAATTTTAAATCGGCTGGACAACGTTATTCGTTCGCTTGACATATTTTCGAAAAATTGCCTCAACATCGCGTCTTTTTCCTCGGCTAACCCTTGTACTCCTTCATTGTCTCATTACTTCCTCTTGAATTATTATTCTCTCGTTCTCTGGCGTGCGCGGCGAGAGGTAATGAAGGATGCTTGATAATCGCGCGTGTGTCTCGCCCTCGCGCCGTGAGTAATTTGCCAATTTTATCCCTCGGATTAGAGAAAAGGATGAGGTTCTTGCTGTGTCCTCGCTTGATTCCCGATTCTCTTTTTAAAAGATTCGAATAATCCGCTAACAAGAACGAAATTAATCCCGCGACCTTCATTAATATTATTCACGGAACGCTTGATTGCCCCGCGAGTTAAAGGGGAAACGTAATGACATTTTCAAACATCCTGTTTCGTAACTTTTATAAGGTTAAATGACTTGGCAAGATATTCCCAAAGTCGCATACGTGACAAAACAAATCCCGAATGGAATGCCTAACGGCGCAAGCGCGATGATAATTAAGAGAAACGTCTATCGAGCGTTTATGCGGTTTCATCGAGTTATATGATAAGGCGGATCGCTCGTTTAACGATCATCTCGAGAATGAGAAAAATCCCGAGTCACGGGGAAAAAGGGATTCCACCGTACGAGGGAGAGAGGACAGCCGTGAGGGACCGAGCGCGAGAGATTACGCGGCAGAATCCGCAAACGAGAGAACTTAGACCGCGTTCTAATTGCGAATATGACTATGCTTAATTCTCCCCCCGGCGGTCCCCGTGTTCGCATTACGCTCGAATTGGTTTGCTGGCTGTTAAATTATGCCGATGGAGTGGAAACCATTGGAGGCCAATTTCTCGAATATGCCATATTTTTCTGTCGATCTCACGTCAGACATGGAACTATCGAAACATCGAACGTGAGAACTCTTATTTTTCCTCATGTGAAATTAATTCCTTTAAACTTCGCATTACTAATCGAGTCGAGCGTGATGGGTGACGGTTAATCTATCCGATCAGTCTTGAAACGGTTTACCTAGATCTCGAATCGCCGACGATCAACTATATGACTTCGGCGTGAAAATTGGATTCGTAACATCAGCGGCCGCCTTTTCGTCACGGGCTTTGAGAGCGCCGATTAAAAAGAGAGCAATACAGCGAGGTAGGAGGAAATCGTCCTGCGTCTTCTTTTGGAAAGGCGACGCGGCAAGAAACTGGCGACCAACTTTAAATCTATAACTTGTAACTCGTGCGTTCGATTTCGATTCCGCTAGCTGGAGCGAAAAAAAGAAAATACCATTTGGAATGTTTTACATAACGAGCGCAACAAAAGGCTTAGTGCTACCAGCGCTTTCGTACGAACGACTTCGATATTAAAGTAGATATTCTATGTCCACTGATGACTTTCTCGCTTGACAATCTGGTAATGTTTATTTACAATAACAATAGAATGTAGAAAAATTGTTAAACGATACTAACTGGCGAATTCTAATTAAAGAAATTTATTGCGAAAAATATTACCTCAGCCAGGATTTGCACACCTGAACTTCCCTACACTCTAGACGAGCGTCTCACCAATTCGACCACTGAGGCTATTTAAGTTAAATAAGTTAATAACAATATAATGTTACGATCTTTTCTTTAGAAAAAATACCAGAATAATTTGAAGCCGATTCTAACGTCGATTAGCGTCACTTACGTCATAAATGCGGTATCTGCCTCGAGGAGCGAGGGCCATATACTTCGAAGGCACCAATCTGCATCAGACTCCAACTTGTTTATGAAACAGTGCATGAAATCGGACCATTTGTTGGACAAGAATAGCGACGTGGACCGTTGGCACGCGGCTGATAATCGATAGAAAGCGTTACCCGGCCGTCACGGCGGCACGGCTATCGCGGTTCGGACAGATCTCGACGAACCTTCTAGGCCCTAGACAGATAAGAAAAAAATACGACCTCTCGATTTATCGGCGCTGTTTCTGTTCATCCGGCGCGATACTTGTCATCGACGTGATAGCGCGACATCGATGTGCGCGACCGCTATTTCCTAGCCCCGGCCGTGTCATTGACATTGTCAACGCCCTTTCCGTACTGCGGGAAAGCCGCGCCGCGGCTTTGAAGAAAATTCCACGCTCGTAATTCCTTTAAGGAAAAGGCGAGGTTGCGATCGCGATGTGCCGTAATTACCGGGACGTGGGAGAGACGCGGAGTCGTTGCGTGGACGGATAACACGTCTAACTGTGAATAACGAATGTAACGATTTAAAGGAGATCTCCTTCGCGACTCTCACCCTCGATGCAAACCCCGGACAGTAATTTTGTCCCACGCAAATCGAGAAATGTATTGATTCAGGCATCTGTTATTTATCATTGAATACGGCGAGTCAAATACGTTAACGTTGCATAGTGCATTCACAGTTGAACAATTTAATCGACTAGCGTACGCTTTCACTTTCCCGAGTCAAAATTTTGGCCCTATGTTAAATCTTTAATTCTTTTATACAGTAGGACCTAAGGCAGTAAAAGAGGTCGAACTGCAAGTACAAAATTTACTCCTACTTAAAAACTGATGGTGTCGGAAATTTCTACTTTTGCCAATTTAGCATTAAAGTAGGTCCTTTTAAGTAGGAGCTAAAGTAAATTTTTAGAATTAAAGATTCAAGGAAGGAGTAAAAAATATAATGTCATCAAAGTAGGTTATTGCTGGTCTATGTAGGTGTATAGATCAGCTAAGTAGGTGTAAATTATCTTTAAAAGTGTCAAAATAGTACCAAAATTTCGACTCGGGTTCTGTTATAAAATTAACTTTGGAAATTGCATTTTAGATCTTGGCACTATAAAACTCACAGTAATTATATAAGAATAACGTAGAGGCAGAGAGCGAATGGGGCGCTTAGAATAAATAGTGATTAAATTAAGATTAGGTTTAAGATTAGAATTAAGACTAAGATTAGATTAAGGTAGATTTGAGTGGCATCTCTGTAATTGTAATTGTGAAAAGGTTTGAGGTACGCTCCTTTATAAAAAAAGCGCCGTATATTTTGTACTTTGGGAGCGCAACCCTAAGGGGAGTCGCTATAAATATATGCAGAATACACACAACAATAACGTAATCCGTAGTAGTACAGGGCATTAGCTGAACACTGGCTGAATATTGGTCCAATGTTGGTTATATTAGAGATGCATTGGTCGATATTGTTCAACGTAAAGCCAATATTAGCTATGAGATAAATGTAAATGCTGCACGATAATAACTATGTAATATTAGATTTATATCGGAAGTGCATTGGCCGATATTAAACCAATATTGCTAAATAGACATATTGGCTAAGTAAGAGAAAGCGTCAATAGCTCAATATATTGTGCTACTAAGGATGTACCTCAGTTTCTCCGAATTTTCAGCGCAAAGATTTGCTGCGTGTTTCGCGTAGTCGATAACTCGCGATCGCGTTCGAGCACGCATACATCCACGAAAAATAAATTTAGAATACCTCGCGGCATTCCTCGAGCTCGTCCTTAGGCAGACACTGACTTTCGGTAAACACATTCCTACGTTCTTTCTTGCGAAGTTGCAACCAAGATTCTAAATCTCTTACTTCAAACACGCATTTTTACGACATCAGCAACCGAGCTAGATCGGCCGTTTTATTTTTGCAAAAGCGACAACACGACATATCGCTATGACTACTGCCACAAATATTATGTCTAATATTTATAATTAATGTAAAGATTGATACATTATTAAAGATTCTACATGATTTTTCTACAGCACGAGGCTATTCCGCTTTCACTGTTTTCGTTCAATTACGTTTTTCTAATAAAAAGCGTCTGTTAAATACGGCAACAGACAAAATATTGAAATATATGTAACGTTTGAAAAAGTGAGCCAAACGGGAATCAATGAATATTAAAATACGCTGCTTTTGATTATCTGTAAATCGTTTTTCATAAGTCGCGTACTGCCAAAATAATATTTTCTCCCCGACGCGAAATGGATTCTGTCGGAACAATATTATCGGATTTTGCTAATTTATTATTTTCACGCGAGAGAAACCAGCGCTTAATTTACAATACAACTCGTTCACTACTGTCACGAAAAAGAAAAAATATTACATCGAATAAAGTTTAATGAGAATTTATGTATATTAAATTATATTTTCCGAAAAGGTTTCCATCTTCCCGAGGGACCTGTCTCAAAAACTACGAGGGATAAGATCCAGGGTCTCGCTCGCGTCTCGCGAGTCCTCTCGGTGGCTGTCGAGAGGGTTGCGGGGAGGAGCGGGAGGTAGCGGCTGAGGTAGGAGGGTGAAAGGGGGTTTCTTGGATGCCGTGATGGCGGCATCCAAGAGCCGGCGGTACCCGGGAGTCAACCCTCCGGGCGGGGTTGCCAAATGCATACAGGACTCGCCATCCTGTGCTCGGAGCCAGCTCCTGTCCGGCTTCTTCGTTCTCTTCTCTTCCACCTCCTCCTCCTCCTTGTCCTCCTTCTCTTCCTCGTTCACCTCCTCCGCCAATATCACCTCTATCCCGCTCTTTCTCGTTCCGCGTCTACGAGATCGTCTCTATCGGCCACCTCTTGGCTCCTTGCTCGCGCGCTTTCCTCCTTCTGGAGGGGACCGCATTTTTTCTGGTTGCGCCTGCGATGGGTGGCACCCAGACCGGTCTATGCCCGACCAATGAGAAGCGCGACCGTGGTAACGCCTCTCCCGGAGTGCTCCGACAGTGGCGGCCTTCCTCATCGACTACTCATCGGAGTCGTCCCTCTCTCTCCCTCACGATCCCTCACCGGTCGCTCGCTCTTCCTCAACGTTCTCCCTCACCGTTCAGCCACTCGGCTGTCCTCCTCTCTCCGCGAGCCGCGTCTATGTTTCAGCTCTCGCGCCTCTTTCCTCCTCCGTATCTTGATATTTTTCATTAATTTCTCTCCGAGCTCTCCGGACGGTTCTCCATCTTTCTCTTTCTCTCTCTCTCTCTCTCTCTCTCTCTCTCTCTCTCTCTGCCCATCTCGTTACAGTCGCTCGGACTTAGTCCGTCCCGTTTTCCGTCCCCGTCCCCGTCCGGAGATGTCTTCTGCGCGTGCATCCGCGGGATGCACGACCGATTGTCCTTCTCGCAAACGAGACCTACGTATTTGGTCGCCCCTCGCTGGGGTTGCTCTCGCGCCAATGTCCTTGTCCCTCCGCGAGAAGCGGCATCCGTTCGCCGCACGACCGAGACACGGTTTCTGATATCTCTTTTTCTTTCATTTCTTTCCCCTCCCGAAATGTTCTGCTTTCGAGGGCTTTCGCGGCACTGGTATCGAAAGAGGATGCTTCTGGCGAATGCGCTATTCTTCGACGATTAGAATCCTTTCTTTTTTTATTTTCTTCTTGCTTTACTTGGCCACGCGGGACGCGTCTCGATTCGAGCTTCCATTTCGTCTTCCGCCTCGTGGATTCGCGTTATCTCAGGACAGGTGTGGTCAGTGCCTTCTTCCGCGAGATCGACCTCTGACCTATCCTCCAACGTCACAAGAGTTGGGAGGGGGCAGGATACCGCGATGGCAGTCGGACGCGCATGGCTGCTCTCCGTTATCCTCCGCACCTCCTGGAGCGTCGCTGTGCCGGATTATCTACCCCTTCCCTCGGAATTAGAGGACGCAACCATCTCGCCACCCTTATCGCGCCCCGATCGACCGAATCCAACTTTCAAATTTTATCTACTTAGACTATCGTATAAGCGCGTCGCATTTACGAGAGCCGTGACGCTTTTCCGATATAAGTTCTAGACACCCGTCACGTGAGACATTTGTCCAAAACGATGGTGTACGTCATCTCGAAATACCGTCGCGAGCGGAAGAATATTACGGACATCTTGGAGCTAATTCTTTGACCTGACTCGGGTACGACTTGAAGATAAAATGGAATACGAATATTTGAATACGCGATGTCTTCCTGTGCGTGAATCGCGGCGAATCGGCGCTACGATCGCGCGAGCGGCGCGAAAAGATGTCGACGTCAGCCGTGACATTTCTAGGAAAGGACGTCGACACGCCGGCACTTATCGCGCCGCGTCGAATCCGGCGGCGGTGAAAAAACACACGTACGAGCGCGATTAACGGCAATAAACAAAATACGTCCGCTTTAAAGCGCGAACGGCGATGCCCGTCGTGCCGTCGATGCGATATGGCGCAAAAAGCGCCACCATTTTCCCCGTAATACGAGGAATCGCAGGCCACCGAGGAGTCCTGCGAGAACGGCGGAGGATCGAAAGCCCCGGTCCTCCGCTCACCTAGGTGAGGGATGAGAGGTGAGCGAGGTGCGCATGTACGCTCCGAGGAGGGAGCACGCCCCCTCCTCGCGGGTCCGCAATTTCATTTTCTAAATGAAGCGAGCCAACCCCCTGGGAGGAGTGGAAGGCTTGGCCTTCCGTTTCGTGTACACGAGAGCGTGTGCCTGGCTCCGCTGCAATCGAAAGCGCATATCCATTTAATTAATTATGCATGAGGTCCGCCGCAACGCCGAAACACGGGTCGGCGTTATCGTTAACCCGTGTGAAAATGGTCGAATTGCCGACCGGCGCGGCGTCTGCCGGTGATGGCCAGTGGCCCGCCATCGTCTTTTTATGACCGATGTTACGTTTAGGAGATACACGTGTAAAAATCGTCCTTGCAAACCGCGAGCGATTCCGTCGTTCGCTTATCGCTCAACGTAGTTCGGCAGAATACTACAAGCGCCAATTTTTTCCTATCGCCTTCGATTTCAGATACCGAGTTATTGTGGGAAATTCTCCTGCAGACACGATGAATACATTGTTGGCCGTCATATTTTCGTGTAAAAACGACCAAGGTATCCACGAGGTGACTCGAGACTGTCGCGAAGTGACTTCTAGCAGAATTGAATTCCGACTCTTCATATAATTTGCAACAGCTGCCTGTCCCCTCTCTCTTTCTCTCTCTCATGTCTCGTTCAGCATTATATATATCCGCTAGAAGACTGTTTATCCACGCTGCCGTGGTCTTCGATTCAAGTCGACCTTCTTCCATCGTTCTTTCCTCTGCTAGATTCGTTTCTCATTAATCTCTGTCCCCATCCTTTTACTCCGTTTCATGATTTCTTGCCACATTGCTTCGGTCCGTCCCTCGTGTCCCTTTTCGCTTTGCTCGTTTAAGACAACATGGCCGATCAACCGGGCGCCATTGAGTAAGTCGTTGGAGAATTTTTCAAGACTTTTCACGGCTCGCTTTTCGACCGATCCTTCCGAATGAATGTCACAACTACTTTGCGTGATATATTTTATCGCGAGGAAGACATATACACAGCTCGAAATAATTATTTATCACATCTCTTGACATTTACAGAAGGCGAAGAAGTGAACCAATTGTACCTACAAAGATTATTAGAAATTTAATGTTAATTTTTATTGTCTGTAATATGAGAAAGTTTCAGATCATTCGTTATTTGAAATAACTACGTTTCCAAGTTTTAAATTAAAACATGATCTTGAAATTTAATAACTCAGTATATATAATACAATAGAGAAGTATATTACACATACGTTAATCGGTAAAATAACATCTAATTGAATGCGCCTTCAGATACGAGGATTTATTGCTGTGTAGCCGACGTTAGCAATAATACTTGCGTTACTTTTTCGAATCATGCATTCTGCGTGGCCCCCGACGTTCGAATTAGCCGAATATATTCATGAATCGTGCGGTAAATCATTTAAACGACCCGCTTTTTGATTCGGGAGAGTCTTCTCATCTGAACTTGCCCCCAATCAGGGGTCCGGGGAAAAAAAGAATTACCAAGGTGCGTCGATGTCACCGAGGAGAACGGGGTGACCAAAAAACAATCTGGCGCCAGAGAGGAACGAGACGTGCAGCCGGGCAGCAGCCCGGGGTCTGTCGGTCTGTCGGTCGTCCTCATAGCAGTGCCAGAAGAGCACTGGAAAACAAAAAAGCCCGCCTCCTCTCCTATCCCCCTCTCGACCGGTCCCTCGTGCCATAGCTATCTTTGAGAATGGCCTTGAACTTCGAGGGAGAGCCCCATTGGCCGAAAAACCGTGTCGCAGTTTTTCCTCGGGGCAGCGGCGGCAGCTCTACGAGCACGAATCACCGGGCGAAACGGCTCTTCTTACAAGCTACTTGTTAGGTAGCTCGGAAGGTGGAACGAACTCCCCCTTTAACCTAACCAGCAACCCCCCTTGAGGTCTTCTTCTTCGCCCTTCCCTTCCCCTCGGCGATAAGATTTGTGGTTATAGCTTGTTTTTGGAGCACTCCGCGGGGGTCGACAACATCGTCGCTCGTGGTTCCTTTTCTCGGGGAAAAGGAAGGACGGAGGATCTATTAATGGCCAGTGAATGAACCTACCCAGAGTCGCTCGGATTTTTCACCGAGAGACGTAAGCTGATCGTTGAGAGCATCGAGATATCTTTGTCACGTATCGGCGATTCTCCAGCGCCATTTTAATTGCGCGAGATGCTCTGGACGAATTCCTGCATTAAACAGATTTGCCCCCCGCTTGCACGTGCAGTATGCAATATGCTGTGATTCTTATTAGTAAATAAATTTGTAATCGATTATTTTTTCACAATCTCGATTGTACAGTGTCTGCACATGCTACTCGATTAATCTGATATTCACGATCTGTTTTTTAGCCAGCCGTATTATACACGGACCACATCTCGCAATGAAGAACAAACTTACATTAAAAAGTATTCAAACTGATGTGTAGCGGTTGTACAAATTACCGAATCTAACAGACTTTTTGTCTGCCGATGTTTCAAGATCGGCTTTCGCGAATTCACCTTCCGTTCCACTGACCTATGAAAATATAATATTACTAGGAGGATGCTGGCGCATTTAAGAAAGTAGAACACCGAGAGTTTCATGACCCTCTAACCATGACCATCAACCCCATTCTAGTCTTGCTCCGTCTGCGGCGATAAGATTTGTGGTTATAGCTCCTTTCTGGTCTACGCCACGGGGGTTGGCGACATCATACATCTCTCTTTCTCTTTTTATCCCAAGTTGGCGGGGTAGATGTACGGTTCAAGGTCGATGGCGAAACGTAAGAGAAGAGATAGGCTCGGAAAGAGCTAAACTTTGTTTTAAGAAATCGTTAATTTGGCCAATTTGCTCGTCGCAACCCTTTGAGTCCGCGGGACGTTACGTTCCGTCATCAATAAATCAATTCGGTCGCGATTCGCCCTTACCACGTTAACAAATTTAACTTAGTCTTAACTGAATGTAATAAAATCTTCACGTTGATGCATTTCTCTCTCAATCCTCCGTCTTATTCTCTGAAAGTCAATCAGTGGATTGTCACTGAAAACAATGAATAGTCACTGATTTGCAGTTATACGTATACCACTAAAAATCACAGTGGTATACTTATAGCTGTAGAGCAGTGACTATTCACTGTTTTCAGTGATAATTCACTGATTGACTTTTAGAGAGTAAGCGGATGTTCGCAATTCGCATGCAAAATCGTAAAATTCACGCGATTTCATCCTCATCACGTTAACAAATGCAATCTAGTCTTAACTGAATGTAACAAAATCTTAATGTTGACGCATTTCCCTCTTAACGTCATGCGTTCTAAGCGGATGTTCGCAATTCGCATGCAAAATCTTTAAACTCACTCACCGGCGCTCCGAGTGAAGACGAGCGAGAGGACATCAGCTTGTTAAAATATATCTGCGTGGGTTCGCCGACCCCTTCGCGGTGGGTGACTTTTTATCCTAGGACTGTTTTTTCCCCTCTTCCGTGTCTGCCGAAGAAATTCCCCAGGAATTCGTGAACCATTTCAGGGGCGGGTTTTTGCATGATGTTTCACAGCGTGCGCGACCTTTCCCAAGCTTCTCCACGTCGAGGACGGTGCCCGTGGAATTAGGTCGCAGGAGGTCAGAATCTCGTCCTTCCGTGTCCCACGGTTCGAGATTTTTACACGTCAAGGCCGACGCGCGGTGATTCAGCTAGGTTTTTGCGTATTTTTGCGAATTCGAGGGTTGTCGGTGCGGAACAGCCGTTTCGACGCGTCGTTGTTTTCTCTTCTTGCCAAAAATTGATGGTTACATGTGTTCATGAAAAAAAAAGACCCATCCCTGTAATTACGTTGCGGCTTGTAGCATTGCGCGTTACAAGCTACGACATGTAATAGATTATTTCACATGTACGTTTTTAAATAATTCTTGCACGGATCGCAAACTAGAAATTCAAATAACTTGGTATATAAACTATAATATTAACAAGAGTTGCACTTACATTTTGTGAAATGGATCACTAGAACCGTCTAGAGACACTGTAATCAGAGACTGGCCATGAGAGACTTCGTCAAATTTCTGCGAGTGAGAGAGAGAAACATAGGCTATCTCACTTTTCTACGATCGTAGCCTATGTTTCTCTCTCACTCGCAGGAATGTCAACTTATGGCCAGTCTCTGATTAAATGGTCTCTAGAACCGTCTATCTGTTTAATAAGCTTTACATTTCCAACTGGGGCAGGTATCGAACTCCAGCAGTATCAGTTTTTCTGAAACGAGAGAACGTACTTTTTCAAGCTTAACGTTTAAAATATTAATTTACTAATGTTTCAGAGTTGCATGACAATGAAAAGTCTATAAACTCATTTTTCAGTTGTCATTGAAATGTTGCAAGAAGACTATTATTACTTTTATGAGTCAGAAATGGGGTTTACCAAACGAACAAAGAGACAGAAACGAAAATTAAACTGTCACGGTACGATGGGCGCAGCACATCGTCCTATTCCCGGCATTATTATCATTCGTTATCGTTAAATTCCTGAGCGTATTTTCGTGAAAATCTCGAGACGGGAGAACTCAGATAGCATAAAGGTGAACGTAAGCTCGCGGAGCATTTATTTGAAATAATTCCTGCAGCATTAGAAAACTGAATATCTCAAGAATCCTTGAAGAATCAACCACAATCGGTTCGTCTTCGAGCATTCCTCATAGCGAGTTCGGTTGCTTGCACTAATGCGCACTGAGCGCCCACCAAGGCTTGTTTATACCACATTCTTATATTTAACTTTGTTTTAAATATTTGTTCAAAGAATATTGGGCTAAAAATGATTCTTGTGGATGCTATACAGATCATTTTACTGGCGAGCAAGTATTTGTTTCATTTTTCTATCGAACCATTGCATTGGTTTGTGAAACTTTGTATACGAGGATTTTTGGAGTCGCTGACTACGAATCCGTTATCAGATTTTCATAATTCGAAGTGGCGGATTCAAAACTTAAAAGAATAATGTCATTCGACTGTAATTCAACTATGCTAAGAAACATTACCTAGATATTATTAGGACCCACGGAATCTAAAGTCCAGTTAAAAATTCTTATGGGGTAGAAAAAAATAGCGCGCGCGAAATGGCGGGTGCAAAAAATGTTCTTTTATCGCTAAGATACTCAAGAAATGCGAAAGACTCGACCTAAATGCGTTAACTAGAAACTAAATGGCCAAAAAGTGAAGAAGTTGAGGTGGTAACGTGGGTCGCCGCCATGCTTCAAAGGGTTGAGATGACCCTTAAATATAAGAATTGACTGTAAACAAGCCTTCGCGTGCACTCAGTGCCCGCTGAGTGCAACACTAAGGGCGCGTTCGGTTTCACGCATGATATGCATGATGCATCATTTATCCTTCCTCAACATTTGGCGAATAACAAGGATAAATGATGCATCATGATGCATCATGCGCATCACGCGTGAAACGGAGCGAACTCTGAGGCTTGTTGGAGCCGGGATTGCGATGAACTTTACGTAACGCGACGGGACTTGAAGTGACGTGAACGATCGAGGTACGGAGTGAAAATATATACAATCATCGTAACGTGTAAAGCAGCGCTCGTTCTCGTTAACACGAATTCTGCAGTGAGGGCATTGTCGAGTTTTTAATTTAATTTTGGCGAGAACGAACGCCGCTTTACACGTTACAATGATCGTGTAATTTCACTTCAAGTCCCGTCGCGTTACGTAAAGTTCACCGTAATCCCGGCTTTATACCCAATTCTTATATTTAACTTTGTCTTATAGCGAATTCGGTTGCCCGCGCTGGTGGCGCACTGAGTGCACGTTAAGACTCGTTCATAGCCGAGTCTTGTATTTAAACACTTGTTCAAAAACTCTCTAGCCAAAGACATGATCCGCGCGAATGTCGTAAGGCTGGTCTACAATACACGGAGTAAGCTGGAGTAAGGAGTAGGAGTAAGGAAATAAATCCATTTTATTTCTTACTCCTACTTCAGCTCTTAGGCTTACTCCCGGTGAATCAAAATGCCATCAATCAGTGTTACAATTATTTTAAAAATCATGCCCGTATTTCAGCTTCCTTACACCAAAAGCTAGAAGTTAGGGCTCTCCCTTACTCCTTACTCCACGCTTACTCCACGTATTGTAGACCACGCAGTATAGATCATTTTACTGGCCAACAAGTATTTCAAGAGGTATTTCAAGAGGTAACCCTTAAGGGGATGCTGGAGCGACTCTGCACTTTTGCACCTTCCTAACCTAAAAACTGTCAGTTCGCGGAAACATTTGTATAATATACAAATTAAATGACTTACGTGTACAGATCGAAAGCAGCTCGCTATTCCGGCCAAATGAAAGAATAATACGGCATCATTGAAACTAAGTTTATAAGTCCAATAAGAAATAATAGCGAGCAACACATACATACAGTACATGTAGTATATGTGTTGCTCACTATTATTTTTTATTAGACTTACAAACATAGTTTCAGTGATATCATATTGTCCTTTAATTTAGCCGGAATAGCAAGCTGCTTTCGATCATCTGTACACGTGCCATTTAATTTGTGTATTACACAAATCTTTCCACGAAACAGACAGTTTTAAGTGCAAAAGGTGCGAGAGTGCAGAATCACTCCAGCATCCCCTTAAACATAAGAGAATTTAAACATAAGAGGCCGTAAACAAGCCTGAGCGTGCACTCGGTGCGCTCTGGTGCAAGCAATCGAATTCGCCATCCGAAGTCGATTATCGTGCATGTAACTTTCTCCAACTATCCTTCCCAAATCCTTCCATCAGCCGTTGTCGAGATCCAAGGGAGCCTGTCAGCTCGCGTACCCGCGTAAACCGCTCGGTCTCGGTTCTAGCCGCGCTTGTACTTGGCGCGAGGCACCGCCGTGTCTCGCGATGAATTCCTAAAGAATAACAATTCAGAAAGGGAGAAAAGACGCGGAGCATTTTGCGAGTGCGCTACCTGGGTATTCTGGCCGAATGGCGGGTGCCGGAGCCGATGTCGCTAGAGCGTATCGTTGAACCAAGAAAAGCTGTTGCTCCCACTCGGCCGGCGGCCGGCGCGGCGCGGCGCTAAGGAGAGAGGGAGACAAGGAGATCGGCGGAGGAGAGAGACGGAGAGAGAGAGCGAGAGGAAGAGAGACCGCGCTCGCCGCGTACCCCCCGCCGCCGCTCTTTCACCCTTCCGCGCGGCGCGGGCCGCGTCTTCCCCCGCTAGTCGGCGCCGCGGCACGAGAGCGAGCGACGGCGGCGGCCGTGAGGGGGCAGGCACGAGGGCCGCCGGAGGCGGCCGAGCACTGCCGAACGGCCGTTCGAATCGCGGCTCCCGCGTCAGTGCTGAAACCGCGTCCGCGGTTCACGGTTCACGATATCCGGGCTTTGCCGCGGTTGCACTTTTTTGCACGTCCGCCGGGGGCCGGCGGCCGCGCGCTAAAAAAAAGAAGAAACCGGGGGTTGGCGCGCGCTCTACCGCGCCGTGGAGAGGTCGGCGGAGGCGCGACGGCAGTGCTGGACTCGTCATCGACGTGGAAGTAAGAGAGAGCGAGGGGGGTGGGGGAGGGGAGGAGGAGAAATAGAGGCCATTTTTCGCGTCGCCCGTTCCCTCTCGGCGTCGACGCGTTTACCGCGAAACGCGTCGCCCGCGCGTCATGGCGCGACCCGCGGGCGCTCGAGTCGCGCCGCGGATTTCGGATCGCGAGCGCGCTCGCCGGCATTAGGCGGGCGTTATTATGAGCCTTGGCGGCGGCCCGCCGGTGGTAGCGATCGACGGAACGATCGCCGCGCGATAAATCGTTCTCGCGCCGCGTCGCGGGAAGCGGGAAGGGGGGGCGGGCGGGCGGCGAAGAGGCCCAGACGAGCGAGGAATGGACACACGAATGGCGCCACGTCGCCCGGTCGCGTCGTCGTCGGCCGGCAGCGCGTGAGGCAGGAAGACGCCCGGCGGCAGAGAGTCGAGTGGCCCGAGGACACCGGCCGCTCCACGTTTCGAGCGTCGCGAGCGGGTGCGCGGCGCGCGCCCGCGTGCGCGCGGGGGCCCGTCGCCCTCGTAATCGCGGACAGAGGCGCTCCGAGATCGGGACGACGCGCCGGACACACAGAGAGTGGATTTTAAAACTCGTAGCTCGCGCGCCGCGACCTCGGGGCGAGGCGCTGCTCTACGCGGAATCGTCGAAAAAAGGTAAACAGTTAGCCGAGACCGGCGGGGGGAGAGTGAGAGAGACAGAGGGAGAGAGAGAGACGGGCGCAGTTTCAATCTCGGCGCAAGGTCGCGCACACCGGCTCCGCGGTGTTTACGTTTTAACGTCGCGCGCGCGAAGACGCCGCTCGGTTAGCGACGGCGCGGCGGCGGCGGCGGCGGCGAGGAGGACGACGGCGACGACGACGGCGGCGGCGGCGGCGGCAACAGCAGCAGCAACAGCAGCAGCAACAGTAGCAGCAGTGTCGGAAGCGTTGACGCACGGGCGAGCGGCGCGAGTAACGCGACCGGGCGACGTCGATGACCGTGCCGCGAGGACGGCTCGGACGCTCCCGGCACCGAGGTGGCACGCGACTTCCGCTCGCGCGCGGCCCCGAGACGTCCGTACGCGTACGCGAATGCCAGTGATCGTTGCTCGCGCGCGCGAGGCCGTACCACGAGCGGTGAGTTGTTGTCGCGCGGGACGAACGACGCGGAAAACGTTGCCGTTGTGCGCGAGCGCGAGCGCGGCCGGGCACCGCGGAGATCCCGCGCGCTCGCCCGCGGTGCAGTGATACCATCGGCGGTGAGGTGTTTGCCGCGCGAGACGCGCGTCGTGTCGCGAGGAAAAGGAGAGTACCGCGAGCGAAGGAGGGAATAGCGTGACGTGTGAGTGAATATTCGCTCGGAACTCTGTGCGAACCTGCTCGGATCTCGTCGCGAGTCGGGAGTAAGAGAGAGAGAGAGAGAGAGAGAAAATTGAGGAAGAGACACGGTGACACTGCTCGATGTATCCTTGGTATCGAGACAGCGTCGCGGCTGCGGCGGCAGCCGGCCTCGGCGGACCGGTCGGCGTCGTCGGCTCCGGATTCTGCTCGGCCGGCCCCGGCCAGGGTGGCACCACGATCAAGACTGAGAGCGGATACTCCGACTGCATGCTCGCCCTCGACTACGTCCAGAGTAAGGTAAGTGTTGAGTGAACTCTCCATTCTCGCGTTCGCGTCTCGCGCGCCCACCCCAAGGGGGTAACCACTGGCTAAAATGTTGTCCCACCGATTACACGATTTCATTTGATTTCATTTGATTTCATATAATTTCGTCCGATTGCAAATAATTTTCTTATGCACGTTTAAAAATAGGCGACGTTGTCAAGAGCTGTTAGATTTCCTCAAAACATTATGCCTTTGATTTTACTAATAAGTATTTGCTTGTAGAAGTAATTTCAATTAAGATTGTAGTATTCGGTTAGGTAGAAAACGTGTTTCCTCGCTTTCCACTTTTCCCGCCGGTCTAACCATGGTCTTGACGAGAAGTAATTTTATATTTGTATCTACTGTTTATTGTTCTAAATTTGCGCGCAAAGGTGTATCAACTCACTGTCCTAACAGCAACTACTTCGGTCTTATTATGAAACAAATCATACACTCTTATAGGTGTGAACTATGATATTTGAATATTCACTAAAAGAAGTAAATATTTGGGGACAATGAAAACAAGTTGAGAAAATGTTCAAATTTAACGTTTGTTGTCTAACAAGTGAGGAAACTTGAAAAATGAAAGCAAAACGATTACATGGAGATTTCGTAAAGATTGGATAATGATTTCATAATGATTTCGGAGACACTGTCCCATGATTACATTAAGTGGTTACCCCCTTGGCCCACCCAATTTGCCTGCCTTCTCGCCGGGGTGACGAGCGGGCCCTCGGGAATTGTTCGTTTTGGGCCCGAACGTCTTATCTCGTACTCGGTAGTCGACACGCCGGTGTCGACCGTCGACTATCGGATAGCCAATCGGATTCGCGTTCGTTGAACGTAGCGATTGACGGTCGAGTGAAGAGTTTCCGGAGTTGTTATCAGGATTGGCTGACTGAGAGTCAATAGATACAAATGTATCAGTTCAAATGATATTATTAGGCTGTTCGAAGGTGCTATTTTAATCGTTGTCGGCTTTGATTTCATTAATGTGTCGAGAGGGAGAGAGCGAGAGAGAAACATCGGCTCTTTAAATAAAGTTCCAGTTAAATGGAGTTGAATAACGAAAGAACATTCGGAAGTTTCGCCAACCTACCTGTATCTTGAAACGGTGGTGTAGCGGTTGCAAAATAAATTGCGCGATCTCAACAATGTCAATTTCACGAAAAGCGGAGTCTGCGTTGCTATTAAAATAACGCCTTCGTTTCGTCTGTTTTGCGGTAAATTTTTCAAGCGTGTCGATTGGTTGCGGGATAAAAAAAGTTGTCTTTAAATTTTTGTCGCCGGTCAATACGCTTGAAAGATTCGTTGCGAGATCAATGAAATATTTTACCCCCCCCCCCCATTCCGTGTCGCCAAATGTGAAGATCGTTCAATTTCAACGCGAGACGGGGATTTTATGCGCCGGACGACGCGCGTTGAAAACGTTGGTTCCGGAAGTCTCGATTGTTTAAAAGCGACGTTAACGTTCGGAGCCGGAAACCGCTAAATTAGGGCACACCGTCGGAGATTTCCATTCGAAAACTCGTGGTCTTGGGTTCACGACATCCCCTGCGGATTGAAATTCTAATATTGAAAACTTCAAGTCACACTTTTGCGACAAGTTTCTCGATGAAATTATTTTATGGCCACTTCCACTCAATAAGAGTTTAGAAACGAGCGTCTCGCACTTTATCACACTTTTTATCACAATGAGGATAAACACATTGTTGCAAAAACGAGTGTAAAACGAATTAGGCATTTTCCAAAAATTGAACGACAAAGGTATTCTGCTTCTAAAAATTGTACCTGAAACGGAGGTGTTTTCCTTGTCCAAATATTGCGTTCGCGATACGTCAAGACAATCGTGAAAGCGATGAATCTGTTGAAACATCTGGTGTCAATACGATTCTTTTCGCCAAGTATCGACGCGCCGCGACGATAAAGAATAGTTCATTTCGATTATTGTCGCCGCTGCTTCCCGGCTGGTTTGTTGCCGATCGTACGGCGCGGTATTTCTCTTCTCTGACATTTATATGACGACGGACACACACGGACACACGAGGCGAAACGCCGGGGCCTCTTACCGGGAACCTTCGGATGTAAACAAAAATTCTTTCGATCCTACTTGGAGGACTTGTACGTAAACGGGTTGTAGCCTCAACTCTCGCGGCAAACCAGAGTGAGTTTCCAGGGGAAAAAAAAGTTTATATCCGAGTACATCTAACTCGGATATGAGCATGTATTGATTTTGTCCCTAGTTATTTATTAATTACATGCTACGTTTAAATGTGAGTTAGATATTGTTCGATAGCACACGAATATATACAAATATTTAAGAGATTTATTTTAATACTTTATCAGTATTTATCAAAATATTTCATATATTTTTATGTAGTCTTTGAACAGATCATATGTAATCATATGTCGTAGTTATATATTTTGTTAAATATTTATAACGTATTAAAATAAATGTATTATAAGTTTGACGCGAGTAAATTTGCACTTGCAACTCGCATCTCCGAAACACCTGTCGAAATAATTTCCTACTCGCTGCGGTTAGACGCCAACTATTTGTCATATACGGCGAGAACTTTCTCTGAAAATTTATCCTGAAAGTCGCGCGATCGTGGGACAACGTGACATTTTGAAGAACTTTGAGTTTTTTTTCGAAATTTTACCATAAATTTTACTAGTGAAATATGTTGTACCACTTTTGAATATCGGACATTCATACGGAAAAGAAGCCTCGCCAACAGAATACAAGTAACAATTTAATATTTTACTCTACCCGTGCGTTAACATTATTATTTAATTATCGTATTAACATCATCGACGTATCTTTATCGGGACAATATACGCTAAAAATGACTAAGCACAGTCGAAACGTTCGTTAATTATTTCTACACAAACATAGATTTAAGAAATTGCGTTTTCATACCGTCATCGTCAAAAGTCAGATTAGAAAAACAAAGTAACTTGTACAGCTGACTTGTATTGTTTCATTAAATTATTTCTCGCTCGTAAGACTATCGGCCTTGCATTTTTAATTTCTTGTTTTAAAAAACGAGCTTGCATTCAGTTTTCTTAGTCAAATAAATCTTTTAAATATTTCCAACATATTTCTGTGTCATCGAATGATATCTAACATCTCACATTTACGTCGCACATAATTGGCTAGAGACAAAATCCACACATGCTTGTATTCGAGCTAGATATAAACATTTTTTCCCGGGTTTTCTGATATCTCGTATACAAATTTAACTGACAACCACGCGTTGAAACGTTAATTTGTGGCTCTTGTATTAGAACATGTAATACACGGGGAGAATTTTCATTCAAAATTTATCCTAAAAATTTTATAATCGTAGGACAATACGGCATTTCAAAGAGTTTTATGCGTCTTTTGAAAATTCACCATGCATTTCACTATTTTACCATTAAAATTTGTGGTAAAATTTCAAAAAAAAACTAAAAGTTCTTCAAAATGTCACGTTGTCCCACGATCGCGCGACTTTCAGGATAAATTTTCAGAGAAAGTTCTCTCCGTATATGACAAATAGTTGGCGTCTAACCGCAGCGAGTAGGAAATTATTTCGACAGCTTTTTCGCAGACGCAAGTTGCAAGTGCAAATTTACTCGCGTAAACCTTATTAGTATAATAGTAAGTTTAGATGCGACACAATACTTAACGATAGTCAATTACAAATGATTGCTTTCACAATAACACAATCGATGCGATTGACACTGATCGTCTTGTTTGATTAGTTGTTTATTATATCACTATCGCTCACCTCACGTGTTCGTGACAAAGTAACGACGCCTCCACGTTTGCAATACTTGCTCTCCTATTAAATCGTTGCAAAAAGAGATAAGGAGAAACGCCATATTGCCTGATATACGTAAGAAAGGATGTAGCTCTGATCGCTTATGAAATCAATGTTAATTGACGCTTGCATGACAGATTATTCCGATGAAAACGATTTCTCGCGTAGCAATTTAATAACAATTTGTACTCTGAAGAGATAATTTGTTGTTAATCGGGCGATATTTTGCGTATTTGCCTCAGAACGAGATATTATCTAAATGGTCAATTATCCGATATGATAAGTCCCGTCTTTGATACTGTTGTCGTGGAGCGTAAAAACTTGGAGCAACTCCTTCCTCTTTTTTTTTTTGCGGCCGCTGATTATACTCATAGCCGGTGCAATAATAACGTCGTAAGATCCTCGTAGATGAAGACTGATACCTGGATAATCGTACGGTAGCAATGAACTTGATGTTTCAGAAGAGAATTACCGCAGCCGCGTTGCGCTAGTTACAGTGTCATTTACTTGGGACGAACATTCGCAAATACGCGTTCGCGCACATCCGAAAAGTATAATTTTTTCATACTTTCTTCTCGCCACGGCACTTGCTTGTTCGGCAATTACGTTTCGGTTAGTGCTTGAACATTTCTTATTTATTATCGCAATGATTCACACATGTATTATCGCCGTTTCTTTCTATAAAATCTTTAATTTGATTTTGTAGGATATAACATTTTAATATCAAAAACTAATAAAACAATTAGTTTGTATAAATATCAATTATCACTACTTTTGTAGGGAAGATAAAAATGTGATTATTTTAAACAAAATATTTCCAACTAATTAAATCGTACAGTCCTTGCTCGGTTCGCACGCTTATACTTGGCGTCTTTTTGTTACCTTTTTTCGAAAGGTAATTTTTATACGCAGACACGCACAACATATACGCTTAGATAAATAAAAACACGACGTTTATATTGAATGCTCGAGGATGGGATTTTGCAAAGGCCCGTGTCCACGATGCTAGAACGTGGTCCACGGAGCCTTTTATGGAATAACTGCAAGTTGATTGGCTACACATTTCTCGAAACTAGGACTTGGACCAAGTTCTAGCATCGTGGACACAGGGCCTTAACGTACCGACGGCGGGCGAGGGATCGGCATTCGAGGATGATCGGAGTCGTGTATCAAAGAAAGTCTAATGGTACAGAACGAGAGTAACTTGCCGAAAGCAGTCTCCGAAGGTTCTTCGAAATAAGTGAAAATTCTGACTCGACGTCTGATCCGCCCTTCCATCCATTTACTTCGCTTTACACACTGATTTGCCTCGTTTCCCTCGGCGTTGCCTTCCCCCATCGGATCCAGCGAGCGAGTTACAGCCATAATGAATTATCGCGTTAATCTTTCGATTTGCTTCGTGTATTTTCTTGCGAACGGCGCGGAGATGGCGCGTAAGAAACACCGACGGACCCGTGCCGCGACTAAATCGACAAGAAGGCGATCCGGCGTGTCAACCTGTGAAAATGATTCGCGCGTAAAAAACGTCGAGCTTGCACTGTCAAGTGATCTAAGGACGGCAACAAAGCGCCATCGATGCAAAGCCCGTATCGGGCCACGGATTGAGATTGAGATTAAGTTGAAATTTGGCCAATCGGAGTCTGCTAATCTCAAGTCTAGCGGCTTTTACTCTAATTGGCCAAATCTAATTTCAATCCGTAGTCCGATACGAGCTTTACAGCGATAATTCTTAAGCCTATCTCACACAATGCCAGGCAACAGGCAATAGGAATAGGGAGTGGAATTTTTCACGCGTTGGATTCGTCGGAAATTTTCTCCCAGCCAATCCAACGCGTCAGAAATTCTATTCCCTGCTCCTGTCGCCTATTGCCTGGCATTGTGTCTGGGCCTTTACACATTTTCCACTTTTCTACGCAAATTGACAATTAGCGATCATCGCGATGATAATAATCAAGCGTCATCCTACAATATCGAGGCGTATGGAGGGAAAACGTCAGTTTTCCCGAATTCCTCTTCGCAAGTTGGCGAAATAATTTGTATTCCGCACGTGGTGACACGTACAAATGCGAATTTTTTTTCCGCTGGCGAGAGCGTAAACGCATTTTTCTCGGATCTGAACGTGTAATAACATTATATACAGGGTGGGATGCGGGGCGCACAATCGTGTGTGCGAACGCGGCTCGTTTTCGACAGCGCACAGCTCGGCTGGTTGATGGCGAATTACCTTTGGCGCCGCGAGCGATATCATTATGTGCTATATACGATTTTATCGTTCTTCTCAATTGCACCATTCGCGAGCCGTGAAATCGCGGGATAAAGCACTTACGATTCGCAATTACGTATTCACGATTGTCACCCTCGTGTAATTTCAATCATTTTTGTAACACGCACGGTCTTGCGCGAATAATCGAGCGAACCGAGATCTTTCTCCGCGAAAGCGCGGTGAGGTAATTCGATATAATCACGCCCGGTTTAATTCTGTGCTATACACCTCTTTTTTAATTATTATTACACGCGCAACGATAATCGTTTAATAGCTACCTAACGCGGCCGTTAATTATTAACGACTGCAATTAAGTAGAGTGTTGACGACTCGGCGTCCATTAACGCGTGATTAAGATCATAGGTTCGATTATAATTTCTAGCAATTAGTCGTGCGAGGCATGCAAATAGCAGCGACTTTTGCAGCTGCGATTTTCTTAAGCAGAGGAAAGTCCCCTATTATGAGATAGGCTCCTAATATGCGATAGCGAAGTAGCCGCTAAATTAATAGGCGTCATCTGTTGGCCTCACCACGAGTTGATTGCCATTGGAGTGAAATCTGCTTGGTGGAAAATTGATTGTTAGATCAATAGATAGATTTGTGAGTGAATTTGGACGTTGAAAACCTCTTTATTATTCATCAATGTAGTTTTCTGTACGTTCTCTGCTGTTTTTTTAAATATTAAATTACACGTTGTGAAGATTGAATACAGAATGATACGATTAAACGGTACGTTTACGCGATGGTAAAGATTGTGCGCGCGATAAAAACGTATAAGAATTTTTTTTCTTAATTTTACTTAAATCACTTAATATAAAAATTAAATAATTCTTTATTTAATAAATTCGCACTTGCTAAATCGCCGCGTTTCTCTCCGGCAGAAAATAACGAGTGTCTGATAACGCGCGCTCGCCACTGATTTTCGATTTACATAAATTGTTTAATCACCGTCTTATTAAATGCCGACGCGACGCAGACGGACAAAACTCGCGTCCCGGTTGCAGGTGTGCGAGCGCCGGTAGATAATTTATAGCCCACGTGATTCGCCATAATCAGAAGGAAACTCTCGAGAGTCCGTTCCGCGATTTAACGAACCACATCGTACGTTGTTACCAATAATTATCGGGCCATCGAGCGGTTTTTTGCCGCGGGTCGATTACCACTCGCCGCCGCGCCGCGCCGGGTCACCGTCCAATCCGACGAGACTTTCGTTCGGCGTGTGCGGAATAGATTTTCCTGCGCGATGTCGGTCAGTAAATTAATGGCCGGGCGAAATTAATATCGCGCGCGCGCGCGCGCGCGCAACATATAATTGCCCCGGCAATCAACCCGTTTAATTATGTATATTATATGTCCCGTGCGCGAGACGGGACGCTCCCCGCGACTCCTCCGTTGTCGCGCCCCCCTTCTGCATTTTCCCGCAATAATGATCGCGCGTGCGAGCGCGAGCGGTGCGCATTCGACGCGAATGGATTACCGGGAAAGCGCGACGACAGCTGATTATAAAAATAATTGCGGCGTATACGCGAGGGCCCACGGGGCCGTGACTAATTACCTCCCTCCC
>NW_011967219.1:1403793-1456330 GCF_000949405.1 Vollenhovia emeryi
CCCCCCCCCCGTCGGGGGAAATCACCGCCGCGATCTGGAAGTCAATTCGGGTTTCTCACGTGTTTATGATAATACTCTCTCCCCCCATCGATAGCTAAGCGTTCCCTTTTTGGGAACGCATCGATGCGCGCATCGCCATCCCTCTTTCTTTCTCTCCTTCGTTCCGTCTTTCTAGAAATGCTACGCTATGGCCTTCTCGCTTTGGCTTCAACGTAGCTCCTTTTTTCCCCCCTCCCCCCGTTGGCGAGAAATATGAGACAAGAAAGCCAGCGATCCTTATACTTTTGCATGCCGGTGACGTGGATTTACGCGCCCTCGTGATGGAGCCAAGCAAAATTAATCCATCTCCTCCGCTGTGTCTCGCGCTGGCTCGTGGTGCTATAGTAACATAAAGGAATTCCCCGTATTAGAAAGACTTTTGAGATAGAAATTGTATAATTGAAGGCATCCTGCGAGGGGGAAACCGCTGACGAAAATCTTGTACACCGATGCCCACTAATTACTTTATCTTATTATCTTATTTTACCTTGTTTAGTCTTATTTAATCTTGTTTAATCTTATTTTATCTTTATATCTTTATAATGCCCCAGCGAGGTCTAGTGCTCAAACTAATGCCCAAAAATGCCTAGTACTGCCTAGTTAATGCCCAGTAATGCCGCAAATCTGTAACACCACAATGCCCACAGCGGTTTCCCCCTTCGGCATTCTGTGATAGCACAAAGAAACGAAACATGTACAATAGCATTGTGTCGAGAGTAGAAAGCCGCGTATGTGTTAGAGATTTTTGTAAATTATTTCCGGGCGTGAGAAGGGCAGAAATATGATTAATGAAAGTTTTATTTAGTCGGTAAAGAACGTATTTCTACAATTTCTACTATTATTATATATTTTGCGGGCCTTTCCCTATTGTTTTCTAGCTCCGTTGGCAGAATGATTGGCGATTATTTTGACAGTTTTACGGCGCTTCTTTCAACACACGAGATTTCGCTCGAAAACCGCGTCGTAACGTTACGGGCCGGGACTGTCTTATGAATTAGATATAAACGCGGATAAGATAAGAAAAAAAAAAGAACTGTCGCTCGGTGCGTTCGGCGCCACGGCGGTTTATACTTCTTGTTCGCTCGAACGTGGAAACGGAGATGGTTCCATAAAGACCGAACGAAAGAGAACTTCATTGGCTCCTCTCGACCATTGGCAAAAACGTTCTGAAAGTGTAACGTGCAACCGATTTCCCCTTCGTCCTGTCTCACCACTTTTCCACGTAGCCACCATAAGTACCGCGGTCCGTTCTTTGCAGATCGAGTGGAACGGCGATGCTGCTTCGCGCGTAATCGTACGTGCTCAGATATGCCAAATCGCCCCCTGTCAGTCGATTTTACCGATTCGGTTGTTCAGTCTCCAAGTGTTTCGTACACCTAAAGAAAAATATTTTGGAATTCTAAATTAGATACCGAGGGGGGAAACCGCTGACCAAAATCTTGTACACCAGTGCCCAGTAGTGTCCAGTCGGCATTACTTTATCTTATTTTATCTTATCTTATCTGATTTTATCTTATTTGATCTTTATAATGCAAGGCTTAATGCCCTAACTAATGCCCCAAAAGTGCCTAGTAATGCTTTCCCCTTTTTAATAGATTTCCCCCTCGTTAGATACTTTCCAACTAGATTAATCTCGCGTCAATTAACACTTAATATTATCACTAAATGTATAGTGTATGTGGCGAGATATTAATTTATTTGTCGAGTTAATTAATTTTTCACAATAATATCCCTCGCTTGTCGATTCCACACGTTGGCAAATATAATTCGACTTTGACGTGAAATCTAAAAAACTATTCACGGTTTCTTCCACCTTCAAGTTTATTATTTTTTTTAAACTATAGTAGCCACTATTACTTGTTCTAGTATAGGTTTGATTACAACAGACTTTTTTACTGCACCGTAAGAGTGTGCGCCTCTCTCTCTCTCTCTCTTTGTGTTCACTTAGATTCTACAATATATTGCATGTATTTTGTTACATGCTTTCATTTTCCGATCTCGATATGTTGAATCTCAGGTTTATTATCACCTCTGTAATAGAGTCAACACGCTCCAGGGAACTTGTCCCAGAGCGTGAAATAAATGATGATTTTAATGATTCTCTCTCTGCCTCCCCCCCCCCTCTCTTTCTCTCTCTCTTTCCAAAAGCTCGCGAAGCTCGTGCGACGATGCGTGCCGCGAAAGGAAATAATCAGGATCGCTGACTCGATTCTCATAATTCGGAATGAAATTAACTGGCCGTGTTGATTTTTCCGCTTGGGAAACCCAACGACCGTTACGAGGGGGCGGCTCGTTCAGCTAAGAAAAACATTGTGCTTCTGGTGAGTCGAAAACGCACGCAAGGAGCTCCCGTGCGTGCGGATCGTAAAAATTTGCTCTACGCGAATTTATAAGGGCAGACGGGAATGTCGCAGATGTCGGATAGGTTTTCCCGATATCGCTGTGACATCGAGTGAGGCCACCGATAGCCACTGATAGCCACGCGAGAGGTCTCGCAAGAGCGATCCAACACGAAAATTGACCGCTATTACTTGTCAGATAGATAGCTGTTGTTCACAGGGATTTTTATGATTGCTAATCCTACGTGGGAAAAAGTTTGCATAAATATAATTTAGCCGATCATTATTGATGCTGATCGTTGACTTCGCGTGATATTCTCGAATTTCATCCCTTTTCGTTGGACGCTTTGATCGTTTTTTTTTGCGCGTTTCGTAAAAGTATTCCGAGACTTACCCGATATCTCAATCCTTTATCTCATTTTCCTTCTTTTATACTTAGTTTGCCTTTTTACCAAAAAAAAGTGACGTCAAACACTTTGCAAGTGAAACAAGCGATGTATTGGAATCAACGGCAGCGACTTTCCGCCTGTAATAGCTTAGAACTTTATTCGGCAGAGATGACTTTTCGCGACGAAGCCGGATCTAGCGGTGGACTCGCTCGTTTAAGATTTTCAAGTTGAAGGCGGCCATTGGCCGTCAGGGCTAGGCGCCCGTAAAAGGTTGCCCCTGGATCCGGGCGGCTTTCCAAATTTGGCGGGCCCAAGGACCCTTTTGCGCGATCCGTTGCAAAAATGGCTCGGGCGGTGCATGACTCCGCGTTTCTCCCTACCATGAGGTCCCGTCTAAGTTCAAGGCAAATGACACTTGCGCTCGAGCGATTCAGAGATAATCTTAAGTTGGCGATACGATACGATACGACAGCCGAATTTGATAACCAAGTCAAAATCTGTCATGCGCGCCGAGATAGTGCTTCAACGAACGAATTTCTCCGATACTTTGGAGTCGGATTTTTAACCGGCACAAAGTCGTCAACGCGATCATATATACGGAATGTACCCTTCGGCTTATTTGATACCGATTTGTCATGGTAGGGGCTCGAATCGAAGCGACGATAAAGAGCGCGACGGGAAAGCTCGCGACGTGTGGTAGAGGATGAAAGGATTCGGTTGCGCCGAAAGAGAGAGAAGCACCTCGAGGTCGCGGCCATTACGGCCGATAAACAGTTCGAAATATCGCCGAAAGAAGAATTCAGTGGTAATGGAGCGGCCGGGCAAAAACGCGGTCGCGCGCAAAGAAAATTAACGGCAAAAGGGAAGAAATGAAACGCGCGCGCACCTACGTGGCCTATCGAGGAGAAGAAGTCTCGGCCCTCGGCACAAAGAGGCGAAAGAAGGGAAACGAGGAGTGACGGAGGGCGGCTGCGGAAGGAGAAGAAGAACAACAAGAAGGAGAATGCGTCGAGCAATAGCGGCCGGCCGGCCGACGGGCGGGCGGGAGGGAAGGAGGAAAAGAAGAGAGGAAGAGAGGTGCGATCGGAGCGTGCGCGTCCAAGTACTGCGGAGGACGTTCGCGATGCGATCTTCCTCTCTCTCTCTCTCTCTCTCTCTCTCCCCCTCTCTCCCTCCCTCCCTCCTTTCTCCGTCCTCGCCCTCTTCTCGCTCGCACGTCCGCCATTCCGTCCCTCTCTGGCCCTCTCTCCCTCTCTCACGCTCTCTTTCTCTCTCTTTCTATCGTGGTGACTCGGTTCTCCAGGTAGTTCGTCCTCCGATTGGCGGGCGTGAACGCAGGTGCGCGTGGGTGGGGGAGGCGTGGTACCCACCTCCTATTGGCTACCGGGTCCTACCCACACCGGAAGTGGGGCGGCGGTGGAGGAAAGAGGGTAGGAACGAAGGGGGGCAGAAGCTAAAGGCAGCTCCTCCGCTCGGGCTCAGGCCGAGGGGGCAAAAACAATATCGCATCTCGCGCGCAACGCTGCAAAAACCTGCCAGGTGGCATTTCGCCTTACCTTGAGGGTTACTGCCTCTTGCACGCGAACACATACACGCGTACACGTGTACGCGCGCGTCTACGTGCACCTACGTTATACCTGTCTACCCTGCGAAACCCGCGTTGCCGCCATGCTTCCAGGTATCAGCGAGGGGATGCGCTCGCACCCCCTTGACTTCTCGCCCGGGAGGATCAAATTCGAATCGAAGATTTATACTCTTTCGCCGATTATGATTTAAGGCCAATTCATCGATGCATCAAAGTTTCGGACATTTTGGTGAAACTCTTTCTTCTAGAAAAAACTTATGCGAATTTTATTATATGTGTTTATTATCGAAATGTCCAATATATATTGAAAAGGTATGAGTTTTCTGAAAATATGACAACCACATTTTTATTAAGGGAAACTTCCACGTTCTCTCTGTTATCTCGCGTAGTTTCTAATTTACACACTCTATTCATTTTTTAACTTCTGCCGATCAAATATGCCTAAGTTTAAGGTATTTTTCATATTGCTATATACTTTTTATCATAATTATGCGTTAATTGCACGAATTTATCGTAAATTAAAAATTTCGTTTTCTGTTTTAATTTTCAAGTGCATTTTTAATGATAAAATGCACTTAATATTAATACTGTTTTATGTTCATTACGTTTAAACACGACAGCGCTGACCATTAATTTTCTTAAATTCCAATTATAACTAATGCCAAGAAGAGACCCTCGTTATTGCCATAATTTTAAATTAACGGTAATCTCTAGCGTAATGAGATTTAAATTGTTTTAAAGACAATTACTTTGCAGAACATTACCGGAATGAAATTGTTCTTGAAGTAAGAAAAGTCCAGAAAAAGATTATCTAATAAATGCGTATAAGAAAAAGAACGGCAGTAAAAACGGCATCTTTCATATTATTTCGCGATCGTTGGCAATGAAGAAATCCGAAAAATACTACGCAACGTGTATATTTACCTTAAAAATATCGAGAATAAAGTTTATTATGTACATACTTTTTGTACAATGGAATGTCAAGCAGGAAGGTGTTATACAACGCCAGTTGTAAGACGGATTAATCGCGTGTCCTGACATTTAATTTTCCATAATGACAACATTTGCCTTGGATATTATGATATAAACATTACGTCAAAATTAGAGATGCAATTATGCAAATGATGCAGGTAGTGAGAGTACAAAGTCTGTAAACATTTTATATAATTCTCGCATAGGTTTTATGTATAATATCTTGTATAAATATCTCCCATATAGTCTTACAGTCAATGTGATACATTACAATTTTCAATTATGGTAGGTACAGTGATGGGTAGAATGGTTGCAACGCTTTTTCTTCTTAATCAGTTTACAGAACGTACATTTAAATTCAGGGTTTCGTTTAAAATCTTTTTCTCCGAGGAATATTTTACTCGATGACCGATCCAAAACCATTTTGAGCGTTTTCGATCTATTTCGCGAGTAAAATTTTCCTCAGAGAAAATATTTCGGAACCTGAACGTTCCTGAACTAATAAAAAAATATTGCAACCATTCTGTCCATCGCTACGTACGGTCAGAAAGGTTGTCCGAGGTTTTACAATAAGCTTTCGGAATATTTGTATCATTGCACATATATTTATATCATTTCTTTGCTCTAATAATACGTCACATATACTGTACCATTTTGAGCGTTTTCGATCTATTTCTCGAGTAAAATTTTCCTCAGAGAAAATATTAAAAAAACATACCGGACAGCCTTTCTGACCACGATTGTAGGGACCAGTGATTTCGGAGTTTTGTTTATCCATCTTGTCGCATGAAACGCGAAAAGTTAACATCCATCTGTTCGTGCGAGTCGAACGACTGTACCGGCGCGACGCTTTTAGTTAGCACATAAATCTTCGCAAAGAATATACGTAGCCATCCATTAGGACAATTTTTGACAGCCTGGTATAATTTAGATTCAGGAAATAAATGGAAGAAATACAGGGGAAGGGAATGTAAGGGGAGAAGGGCGAATCGAATGTGAACGTTTTAGCAACGCGAAAGAAAGCGTCGAGATAAAAGCGATAAAAGTGTACGTCAAAACGAACGTGGAGTCGATCGGTGCACCACGCGAGTAGATAGAGATTAGCATTGGCTGCTTTTGAGATCGTTCACATTGTCGCGACTCGCGACGACATATCAGTTCGGAGACAAAAGATACGCGGAGGAAAAGAATTTCGCCGCGAAACCGTAATATCAGGACCAATTATTCGATTCGACAGCGAAATTTGCTTCGTCGCACAATCTCGCCGAATAAACTTGATCATAGGAACACGAATTTGCTGCCGAAGCGAAGTAGAGGCTACCCATAGCTAGTACATTTTGCTGTTGCGAGGAAAGAATTATTTACTACCATAGCGGAATAATTTGCAGATTCGGCAAATAAAGTTAAATTCTTGACAAATCTTTTTCTATCTGTATAGCAACGATTACTCGCTATAACCACTTAAAATATGATGCGCCAGCAACTTTGTTTCTGCGTACATACGTAGCAAAAAGTGTTAGAAGCACCTTGATCTGATTAAATTTGCTTGGAATATTATAATTCATAACTAAATTGCAAACGATTCATCACATTCGGTATACGCGAAGTACTTTGCTTAGCATTTTTCATATCGCTATTTATTACATTCGATAAGTCATCATGTAGAAGTTAAAATATTTTTTACGTTTAACTGTCCCTTTAGTAGTTATAGTTAATAGTTTCTGTAGTTCATAATAAAGATAGATTAGCGCCTTTGTCATGTAATTTGAATTCGGGCGTAGATTAGCTCCAAGAATCGTTGTCAACAGTGCACTCGTGTGCGAATTTTAATCGCACTCGAGGCTCTCTTCTTTCTAAAAGTCAACCAGTGGATTATTACTGAAAACAGTGAATAGTCAGTGATTCAGTTATAAGTATATTTTGCGATTTGCAGTGGTATTTTTATAATTGTAAATTAATTACTGTTCGCTGTTTTCAGTGATAACCCGCTGATTGGCTTTTCGAGAGTTAAGCAATCATAATTTTTCAAAGGGAAATTTTTTAAAAAGTCTACCAGACTGGCAATAAGTGATCTTTATTTAAGTCACAATAGTGCGTGTAAAGTGATCTTTATTTAAGTCTGTTACACGCACTATTGTGACTTAAATAAAGATCACTTATTGTCAGTCGGGACTTTATACAAAATTTTCCCTTTGTTCAATTACCACCGGCGACAATAAGCTTAGTTCGATTTTGTATTCGTAAATTTTGCTTTAAAATAATGAAGTTATGTGCGCCTTCTCTCGATCCTCACCACGTGCGAAAAGTGAAGGCGGTGTAAGACGCGCGCCCGTGCGAAGATCGCGGGTAGTGTTTTAATTTCAAGCCGCTCCGGAAGGTGTAATTTTCGAATTATCAGTATCCATCGCGCGTCCACGGATGGTTTGATAATTGCGGCCTCTATCCGACGCGACGCCGACGGCGTGTAATAGCGAGCGATTTCCGTGATCCCGTCTCTCACGGCCGTTCGTTTCGCAAGAAACGAAAAGACACGTACGCACACGGCGGCGCGTATATCCTACCTGTGCGTTACACGGCCGACATATCGTGCGATCCGCGGACGTTTGAACAATGGCGAATAGCGGCCACGGGAATCCCCATGAATAAAGATCAGAATGTTTGTATAACGATCGTACGTGCCATCTCTCATCGCGAAATCCACCGTGAAATGCGATTACGGACTGTCGCGAATTGCTATCGAGAACTTTTCGCACGGTTTGTCCAGCAGCTTTTCAAAGTGCTGTGCTAACGCGAGGAAAGTGAATTGGAATTAGATAATTCCAAGCCCCTCAGGATCGTCAAAAATGACGGACCATTTCGATTGTCCGCAGCCATGAGAAGTCTCGCTGCTCCCCTCGATTCGTCTTCTAACGATTTCTTCAATTTAAATTTTTACGACAAGTGAAACCTACGAGGAAGAACGATATCTCCATGTTATCGCTTTACGTTGCGTTCGTTCGGACGCGCGACAGAAAGTAACGAGCTCTCCACCGGCCGATTCGGGTCGATTCGGCGAGGGTAATTCCGAGCGCGGCTAGGTATAAATTAATCAGACAATTAATCGTGTAATGGCTTTAATTGGACCCTGTTAAGTGTCAGCGGTGTCCGCCGGGCACAATCCTCGCCTCGTAGCATCTGCCTTATCTACATACACACTTCGCCGTGCACGGTCCAGGTAAAGCCGACCGGCGCGGCGGCCACGTGTATTGAAACGCGGGGCCTGGGACCCCGTGCGGTTGTTGAGATCATAGATAAGTATGCGAGATTTAGTGAGATATCCGATATCGTTCGATAAGCATGGCATGCACCGCTTGTAAGCGGCAGATACCCTCGTCCCGCGCTTCGCTCGCCGACGCCGCGCGACAAAACGATATTCGCTTCCTGGCTTCTTTCCCGGTAGATGCAACTTTTTCCTGGCTTCTTCCCGCTTTAACTAGCTTGAGCTTGTCGGAATGTTTGTCTTTGATAAGAAATATACTGCGATAAGTAAACGTGCAGAATTATGTCATCTCGAACGCTTTTGAGTACTTGTCTAACATGCACAAGTACTTGGGTTTAGCTATTTGTTAATTGATTTAAAAACTGATTGAGTTTTGCATTAATCTTTCGGCGAACTTACGATAAAGTAACGATATCTTTCCAGAAAATATTTTGGAGGTGCATCCCCTGTAAATTAGAGAGTACACTACTGAAAATCGCAGTGGCAGTACCTTAGTAGCACAATACAGGGTGAGGCAATAACTTTGTCCACCTGTGTATGGAAATTTTGTGTGTGTTACAATATACAAAAATTTTCAATAATTGGAGCACTATAGCATATTCCTGAGACCAAATCAAGTAAAAAAAGTTCTGTACTACTTTTCCCTCCGACAAACAGTTATCGAGATATTATAAGCTAAATATAGAAAACGTTATCAATTTTCTCTTGAATATTTCAAAAAGTATTAGGCAAATAAAAAAATGTTTCAAACAAAAGTTGTTCATATTAAATAGTATAATGAGCAATAGCGAGTTCTATTTTAAAAAAAAATAGAAGTGACCTTGAAATCTCCGAAGCATAGCGGAGGTGGACCAAGTTACTGCCTCACCCTGTATATTGGCGCAATATTGGAAAATAATGTAAATCTAGTACTCCCAATATTGGTCCAATATCGTAAGACCTTTTCTTATTTAGCCATTGTCTATCTAGCAATACTGGTCTAATATTGTATCAATATTTCGTGGCCAATATTGGCGCTACGTTGAACAATATCGGCCAATGCATTTCTAACCAACATTGGACCAATATTTGGCCAACGTTTAGCCAATGCACTGTGATACCAGGGTGTACTTACAACTGTGAATCAGTGAGTATTCACTATTTTTAGTGCTAATCCACTTGACTTATATCGGGAGAATTCAGCAATATATTTCAGCTATCACTTGCACCTATACGCTCCAATCTCTAATAGCGAATTCGGTTGCGTGCGCACTAAGGCTTGTTTACGGTCTTAAATATCTCTTACAATATTTCGTAGCCAGTAAAGTGATCTGTGTAGCATCCATGCGGATCATTTTTTTTGGCTAAATACTCTTCGAACGTGTATTTAAGACAAAGTTAAATATAAAAATCGACTATGAACAGGCCTTAGTGTGCGCTCAGTGCGCACTAGTGCAAGCAATCGAATTCGCTGTAATTCAACCGGGATGCATCTTCAAAATATTTTCCGGAAAGATATTGTTAATTTATCATGCTGTTACGTCATTGATTGACCTTTAGAGAGTTCTTTTTCTCTTATCTATGTAGTTGAGTTTTCTCGGCATATTTGCGTATACCGTGAATTTTCTTCGGAGATGTTGTATTAATCGTATTTCTTTCTGGTTGAACGTTTCCGAGTTCCTACGTGCGCGAGTCAAGCGGCTTATTCAGGGCTGGTGGAATCTCGTTCGGGATATAATTACAGAGTACGGACGGACGTATATAATTCTTCGTGATCGTGACTGCATTTCGATCGTAACTTTCTTGGCTCGTAATCGCCGTAACTCGCGCCAAAAAGTTTACAACATTCTACGCGGCTGATTAGCGTTAATGGTTGCCACATGCGCCACAGAAACAAAGTAAAAAAAGGATCGAAAGGGAGAGAAAGGGACGCGGCGCGTGTTGAGTTTGGATAGAAAATCGTTGAAAAGCCCTATTATCGTTTCACGTTTGTAAATTACAAAAGCATGATTCGCAATCAACATCTCGTGCCTCAACCGTTCGAAATTTGAGCAAACGAGATACTAATTTTTTTATTCAAACCAAATTAAATCCGAATTTGACACATTGCCAGAATAAATACGTCACATATTTACTGTGTAATGTTATTTACGTTTGCAACTTTCTATCGAATTTCTCGCCGAGATAGGAAAAGTACACAACGATTCAGACTCTGAGATTCTTGAGATTCGAACACTGTCTAGAAATGAATCAGTGAACACTACTGCGACTTTAAGTTTGTACACTTATAACTGCAAGTCGGGAACTACTCACTGTTTTCAGCGATAACTCACTGATAGTTTCTTGTACAGTTCGATATCCTGTGGACGCTATAATTTTTTATAATCAATTAAACTCGAATTTGAAACTCGTTAGAGATTAAACGCGTCCGCATTTGTTGCATTTTGTTACGCTTTCGCAATTTTTTCTTCTGCTTTTCGCTGAAATATCAAAAAAAAACATGCGGTGTTAGGCGAGAGATCCCCCTTGGTACTTTAACAGCCCTCTATCTAGTCGAACATTCTCTAAGGTTTTCTTCGTCAAAGTAGCAATGGGGGATTTTCATCGGACATCTCTGCTCGAGATGCAGCCTGTGTACGTGTGTTTCTTTGAGCCCTGCGTGGATTTTCACGGGGCGGCCGGGTTGCCCTTCGCATCGCGGAAGATACGTCTGTACCATCGAAGCTTCTCTGCGCCTGGGGAAACGTCAAAACGGTTCCGAGTTCCGTCGTAGCGTGGCGCTAGCAGGCATGCCAATACAAAAGCGTGTTCTATAGCGCGCTGCGACCTCGGGATCGGAGAACACGTGCGGAGTCGCGCGCGCTCGCGTATGAACCGCTAATTGTAAATTGACGAACATGGAGAACAGAACGCATCGAGTTCGGGACAATCCTCTTTCGCGCGTTTTCTCACGTTTCCCACGGCGTCGTAAATGTTATTCAGCATTTTTTTAAGATTACGCTATGCGAAATGAGCGTCTGGCTATGCGGAAGAAGAGTTGTTTCTACATGCAGCCAAACAATAACAGCTCCCGGCGAAAGTGAGACGTGTTACCGTAATAATTTACGTTGGAGACTCGCGGGGTAACTTCTCGCTCGCTCGCTCGCTCGCGCGCTCGGATACGTCGTGTAAAGTGCGGGAAAAACAGGTGTGGGCGGGTAAAAAGCGCAAAACGAGGGGACCCCAAGAGAAATAAATGCATTAAAAAAAAACGCATTAAAAAGTATCACGATCGATACGCGGGTTTTTTTTTCCGGGAAGAAAGCGAGCGAGGAAGAGAGCGAGAGGAAGAGAGCGAGAGAGGGGAAAAAAAAGCACGAGCGGAAGGTTGTTTCGTTGTAATCTGAAAATTGATACACACCACAGCGACGACGCTCGTCACGCTGACTTTTTCCAGCTAGAACGCGAGGCGTTTCTGCCTCGTCGAGGTTGCATTAGTTTCACGCTGGAATAGGTCGCCTCGGTTGCATTTTTTACATGCGACTGCTCGTCCTTCCTCGCGCCAAAGGTCGGATTAGTGTCGTTGCACGCGCGCACCGAGACACTTCTTGGCACACTTTGTCCCCCGCCTTTTGTTTTGTATTACCCAGCCCTTATTTTAAATTCTCTTTTTTTCTTACCGTGTCGATGCAACTATGCGGAAAATCGATCGCCGATAGCTCGCGCCGCCGCTGCGCGATGTTAATTTTAGAGCGCATAAGCCGAGAGCCGCGCGTTATTACAACGTACATACGTGCACACGTTCTTCCTTCTTCTTTTTTTTTTTTTATTAGAGCCGCTAATGGCGACGAGTATTTCGACGTGCACGGCGACATTACTTAGTCTCCATCTGGTCTAGGAAAAATTAAAAGCTTAGGCGAATCTTTTTTTTTTCGTAAATGGCAATTACGTCACGTTGAAGGAAGGTGCAACCGGTGTTGTAAACTTGGCAGATCTGGAATCCCGCGGTTTTTACCGTAAAATGTTACATCGCGACGTGATATTATAATCAAGTCGGACACTAAAAGTACTCCATTTTTTAATACTATTAGTCTGAACCTTTTCGTGTTATTTAAGAGAAATGTTGGTTTTTTCTTTTTTTTTCGCTGTTCAGATTGATATCTTTTTCCAAGCGTGTGTAAGAACGAACAATTTTGTACTTTTCCCCCAAGAGAAGGTGAAGATAATTTGACTAGCTTTTAGCCTCGCCGCTTCGCTTGACGGAAATGCAACAAACGTTTTAAGAACAGGTGTTCTTTGACAGAGATCACATTTTTGTTCGATCGTCATTGCGGCATCGGTGATCGATAGGCGAAATAACGAAGATTCAATTAGCGGGGGATTCTCGCAGAGAGAGAGAGAGAGAGAGAGAGAGAGAGAGAGAGAGAGAGAGAGAGAGATTGATTGATTGATTGATTGATTGATTTAATTTTATTACTGTACATTATGTTGTACAAAGTACGCGTTTGACAAAAATTTGTTAGCAAAGCGAGAGAGAGAGAGAGAGAGAGAGAGAGAGAAACGCGGATGATTAAAGGTCAAGTTTCTAGGAAACCAGTTTGGATCATGCCCGTTCAAGGCACGGACTCCCAATGCGTACTTAATGATGCAGGGAATTTTGCGGATGCAGTAATCTCTATTTTTGGGTGCCGTTTTCAGATCCGTGACGAAATAACATCGGACCAATGTTTTGCCCAATGTTTAGCCAACGCGCTGTGCTATTAGAGTATCGTGGAAATGTACGGAATTATTCCGTTTCCCCTAGGAAATACAACAGAAATCTAGGAAATAGTTGAACAATTCCGAACGTTTCCATGATAGGCATCCTGATTTCTGGAAATGCTCGTACTAGTGAGCTGTTTCATAGTACCGAATAAATAGATAAGTCCTCTTGTCACGCTATTTACAATTGTAAGTTAAACCAATGGTTGGTGGCTTGAAAGTAGCTCGCGTAATTCTAAACGAATTTTCGGCGGATCACGTGTCCAGCGTGACGAGGAGGCTGCGGGATCGGTCTCGCGCACGAGACAGTGAGCGGCATTGTTCCGGGCGGTGTGACGGCCGAAGAGTAGGGCCCTTTCTTCGGGACGCACGTCACTGAAGAAACGCGGGACGACGAGACGTCTTGCATCGCGCTCGCACGGCGCGGTTGTTACGTCTGGGCGATGCGCCTCTCTAGCGTAGCCGGGGAGAGGAGGGCATCTCCAGAAGTTACGACTCCATTAAGAAAGGGGGGGGGAGGGAGTCCGCCGATTTTTTCGAGTTCATTTCGGGCCGCATAAAACAAGCTGTTTAAAATGCACGGGCGTAGGAATGCAATGCGGCCCGCGAACGGCGCGCTCTTCGGCAGAGAAGAGATGCTGGACCACGAGTCAACACGTCATATTCCATTATCCGCCGGCGATTCGTCTCGCCACATCTCAAACTTAATCATAAAACTATCACGATCTTTGTTCTCAAATGAATTGATCGCCAAAAAATTATCTGTATCAATAATTTGAATATCAATTATGTAATATGTAATTGTGACATCTCGTGATATACCTTATGTATACAATTATTGATTAGCGTTGTTCAACGTAATCTCGAGAGAATAAAAAGAAACGTTAACCGTTAAATATGTTACGTTTCGCGTGTTTCGTATAAACTGTTTTGGCACTATTCAATTGTGGATCAGAGAATGATAAAAATAACATTGATTTATTTTGAATGGCAGATGTTGAGTTGGGTGTTAGCTTGATAATAATTAGTGTGCAGCTTCAGTTTACAAGTATAGCTGATCGTTCGAAGCAGCCCGGAATCGCGGTCTGACGCCCTGTGAAATGATTAGCACTCCGCGCGACCTTTCACAGACCTTTCTCCGATCTCTTTTGATCATTCGGTTAAGTGCTCGTTACTTAATGTTTATTCGACGTAGTGGAAAGTAGACGTCGGGTATCGGTGTGAAGTCGCGGGAATGCAATGGGCGAGGGTGAGCGGCGCCGTCGTCGATGACGTTAACTCGCATACGACCTTTCAGCGACGGCCCACGTGCACGTGCTGAGAGAAGAATCTTTCGTTCGAAAGGAAGACAAAAGGAAGAACGTTAGCTTTATTGTAGCGACGATTAAAAGATAGAGGAAACCCCGTTGCCTCTCGTAGAAATGAAATTAGTAGAGCGATCGAAGATCTCGACCTTTAGATGTTGGAACGTATATGAATATCGATACCGTCGTATAAGAAAATATCAGAATGTCAGATCTCGAGTTACGTAGGAAAAATGACAATGAAGAAAAGCACGCCTCTTAGATTGATGAGGGAAAGGGCTAGATAGCCATTACTAGAATACTTTTGCCCGACGAGCAGCCCCGTCGCGAGAATGAAGCAAGAGTGATGAAGAGATGAGAAAGACGGAAAGAGAGAGAGAGAGAGAAAGGGGTCAGGTTGGGGCGGGGGCGGAGTGGTTCGCCTCCTATTTACAGGACATCCGCGCCACTGGGCACCGAGACAGTTATGACTCCTCGCCCTTCTTGGACCCCGCCGGTTGTTTTGCGCGGCCCTCTCGTTGCTTTTGTTCCGTGTTGCCCGTCGCGTTGTTCTTGTTCAGAGTCCCGTCGCCCCTCTTCCACCGCGAGATCGTTCTTCGGCGTTCTTCTTCCACGGTTTCTTCCTTCTTCCTCCTCGGTCACCGACAGCGGGCTTTGATACCAACAGCGCCCCTGATCTCCTGCCCCTGTTTCCACAGTGTGCGCGTGCTCCTCTTTTCTTCCAGATCCATGTCTCCCTCGCCCTCTCTCCGTCCCTTTCTGCCTCCTCCTCTTCCTGCCCTTCCTCCCCCTCTCCCGCGCCCGTCCTTCCCGCGTCCTCGTACACTTCGCCCGGTAGTCGCCTTCTTCTGGTCTCTTTTTTCCCGCGTCGAGCTGGTCTTTTTGCCGGCGCGGAGGCAAGTCCGGGGCTGCTCGAGAATGGGGAGAATGGAAGGACGGGGACGAGGACGAGGATGAGAGAGGATGAGGATGAGGCGGAGGCGCTCTCTCGCTTGAAAGGAGCCGACGTTACGTACGGTAGCCGGCCAGACTGTACCCAATTATTCCGGCGTGCTATACTAATGCCATGGACCCCCTTGACTAACCACCCCTTTCTTTCTCTCCTGTCCTCATAATGCGATACGGCCCCCGACTTCGCCGACCGTTCGCCAGCGATGCCGACGGCGATTTCTCCGAGCGATGAAAGCTTCCCGATCTTCAACGTAGTTGTGTCCACGATGGCGTGAAATCACTTAGACCAAATTATCCTAAATCGTAACATGACGTACTTGACAGTCTAACAATTTTGTTTGGTGCGCATATAACAATTTGGTTTTCTCTCAAATTTCAATTTTATACTCTTTTTTTTCTGTGCCTGTGCAAATATAATATCTGTATCTAGAATTTGTAAATGTACCGAATTATTGTTTTTCAATAGAATTCTCGATTGATTGCACCATTCGCGTTGTAATATACGAGCTGTAAATAATATGCATATTCTGTCATCTTAAATACAGTCCGTTAACGAGGCTGCATTTCTTCGCAGATGCGATTGTTTTCAACATCTTTCCCGAGAGAGATTCCACTGTTGAGAAAAAAATGTCGAATAGCCACAATAAAATGCCGTGTAGAATCATGCGTGAACCATTCGTGTCGGGAGGCCAGACAATTATCAATATGAAGGTCAAAACGAGCGATAACACGGACTGTCTCGAGTCGCTGATCCAGTCGCTGACCCCAGTACTCCAACTGAGGTAGGAAGTATAGACGCGAGATCCTTTCTTCTCGCGCATTGACGTCCTCGATGTCCTCGATGCATAAGTGAAAAGGCGCATGTAGAAATAAATTCGCTACGTCGGCTAACGAATCGAGGATACTCGCACGAAAACACTGGCGCGTATGATACGAGGTCTCTTTATGATGCAAAAAATGTTACGAGCAATCAACAATAATATGAGAATAAAGTTTAACGATGAAATCAAGTTACACCGTGGACACAGGCATTGAATAAGGTTTACTGACGGGCAGCGATTAAGAAGCGGCGTATAAAATATATATATATATAAATTGAAATCTACAAGGGATTAAATTAACATTCGCGTTGCTACGAACTCGCGGTCCTTTCCCGCTCCGCAGTCGTTCCTTTTCCCTCCCGGGACAGGACGATGACATTAAGGATTGTATTAATCAGGGACTGTCAGAGCTGCGATTCTTCTCGGCGACTCGCGGAAGGTGGGTGCCGAGGGGTGGCAGCTCCGTGGTTCGAGGAAGAAGAATGACAGAACGAAGAGGAAGCGCAAGCCGGAGCTGGCAAGCTGCGAGAGGGACACGAGTTCTGGCCACGGTTTGCTAAGGCGGATCTGCCGATGACGTCGAGAAATGACGCAAAAAAATAACAGCCAGACTATCTGGCACCGAGGGAGCTATACTTTTTCCTTTGTCGCGCGTGTCTAGCGTAGCCGCTAATCGTCAAGATACTTTGGATCCTACCGCTTGTCGCGATCACATCGCTTGCGAATATTGAGATCGGTAATTTTACATGCAATAATGAGATGCGGTGGTCATAAAAATGTGCATGGTTATACGTTTACGAGAGATATGCTGTCCCATTCGCGGTACAGAGGGAAGTTTTAATTACAACGCGGCCATCAATGTTGCCGTTGCTCTGCCGCTCGCAAAAATGTAGCGCGTCGAACAGTAAACAACAACGGCCTGACATCCTCGGAGAAGCGCATCGGCTACCTAAGCTCCGGTTAATGCTCTTATTTGAAACGCTTCTGGTCAGAGGCGGTTATAATAGCGGCGTGGCCCTTAAATGGCCCCGTGTTCAACAGCCCTCAAGTATTTCCAATATCCTGCAGGGGAGTGAGATTCGTCTTCTTGTCTTCTTTCCTCATTCCGCTCACGCCGTTCCTATTCTTCCTTTCACTCTCTTCTTCTTCATCCTCCGCCTCTCTCGCGCTCTCTCTTTCCCCTTTCATCTATCTATCCGTCTATCCGTGCTCCCGGCTCTCCTTCGCGCGGTTGCCTCTTCCCAGAGTTCATTCATGCCTCCTGGTGGCGAGGACCTCATTACCCACGGTGAATGGATCCTTCCCGTTCTCCCCGTGCGCCCAAGGTTCGCGCCGCTGCTTGAAATTCTCGTTGCTTGACGCTTCTCGATACTTCTCCCTTTCTTATTCTTTTACTTCGATCACCTGCTCCCCTTTTTAAAGAGTCTTTTCACGAGACACGCCTCGGAGGCAGCTAAAAGAGGCGCTGCTCGAAAGTAATGTCTTACGATCGAACTTTTGCATCGCTATGTCACACGTGTGTATAATTAATCTTCTTCAAAGTGTCTTTCCATCGGCGGTCTATAGATTTCGTTACGTTACACCTGCAACTCTTAAAATTTGCTTGACAAACCGCTCCAGTTGCTCGCAGCTTAGAAGCTTTAACAAATGCTGTCGTTAAGAGAATATTGACTAATCGAAACAGTTGTCGGATTCGCATACGCCCCGCACACCTTTCGAACCAGCAAATTCACACGTGACGCTTTAATCCTTTCTGCCTAATATTGTCACGGTACGGCGGCAATAATCTGCGTATCGACATTTTTTTCTTTCTTTGCATCCGGCGCAGGAGGTGCAATTTTGGCAGTCGCATTTTTCTTCTCGCGCGAAAGGTTAATCGAGACCCAAGCTTTATCTGGCGCGTTCCGCACACCTGGAGGCCGCGGCCTAATGTCTACCTGTTCTGTTTTCGGGAGCCAATCATCACGTTCGCCACAGGCGCGTGCAACGATCTGTGGCCCCTTTCCTCTCGCACCTTCCTTTGCCCAGGCCATTTCTCTCCCGGCTTTCTTTCTCGTCGCTCGCCCTGATTCGGTCCGATGACTTTGTCAACGTTGTCGCCGCATTATTACACTTCTTGCTCGCTCTCCGATCGGCGTAACTTCTAAATACTAAAAATGTAGTACAACCTACTTATCTATTTTTAAGAAAAGTGTATATCAGAAACCTCAGTCAGCGACACTTTCGAGTTCGACGAGTTTTTCGGATGGAAACATCCGAGTTTTCCTTCTCGCAAAGTGAGGTACGTAACAAGGAGAGAATGTTCTCTTAAAATTTATCCTGAAAATCTAATACTTTTTACTAGCAATTACACTAACAATTAGTGTATATTTGACTAGTGAAATGTATGGTAAAATTAAAAAAAAAACCCTTGTAAAGATGTTCAAAATACCATGTGGTCCCACGAATACATGATTTTCAGGGTAAATTTTAAAGAAAAATTCCGAGGGGGAAACCGCTGACCAAAATCTTGTACACACACACCAATGCCCACTAATGCTCAGTGGGCATTACTTTATCTTATTTAATCTTATTATATTTTTATAATGCCTCAGCCAGGCCTAATGCCCAAACTAATGCCCAAAAAATGCCTAGTAATGCCCCTTTAATGCCGCAAATCTGTACACCGCATTTCCCCTCGGAAAAATTCCCTCCGTGTAGTTACATTTGAATTTTTAGCCACTTGACCAATTTAATATTTAAGATATACAAAATAGTCTTTCTTTCTATTCTATTGTTTTTAGCTTCAATAGAAAATCTGATATTTGACATAACGAAGACGTACGTAGACGAAAGGAATGGCGGTACTATCGAAAATGTAAATCTCTGTAAAAAAAAAAACATTTTATTGTTGGACGAGTCGCGATAAAGAGACGTCGATCGATGGTTGCGGTAACAGCGGAACAATTTTTATTGCAGGAAATTATGTAGCTTGCGACTTTTGCCCCTGGGTGGGGAGAAAAAAAAGTTGTCTTTGGCACATTTGTGAAAGAAGGCCACGGTCATACGCGTAGCTATTCGTCGCGATAAGTGCTGTACGAGAGGTCGTCGTAATCGTTTGCGTAACCGGGTCGTAAAAACGATAAACAAATACAACTCGATGTAAGAAGAAACATTCGTGTTCTGTACGTCTGTGTTTCATCAGCCGCTCACCAAGCACGCGCGCCTCTTTCCTTATTTAACAAATGAACTTTAGGAATGAATGAACTATTGTACGCTAGGGTCCGTTCAGGCCCCAAGCCTAAGGAGTTGAGTTTAAATCTCGCCATTTCTATGTGTATCTCTCAAAGAAAATGATAATAACGGATAATTATGGTAATAACGAGAGGAGAAACGATGTGTTTTCTATGTTCGGCTCTGTATCTCGAACGTATTATGTTGTACGCTACATGGAAAGAGAGTTTGTTTGAACCATAGTTGAGCACGAGCTACGTGATATTCTTAAAATGACCTTTTCGTACACACACATATGCGCCACACAGCGCGAGTCGTTATCGCTGGTAACCTTTGGGCTTTAACCTCAGCAGCTAGCCCTTGAGGGAGATTATCGTGACGATTTATCTCACAGTATCGGTAGCGTTATAACATCCGTTTCTTGGAAAAAACCCCCGAGGTGTAACGCTAGATCAAAACTTGCAATTAGAACGTGCCCTTTTGAATGTTAAATTTCAGCGTTCTCCCTCTCCCAATATTCGTAATTACGTTGTAAAAATGCTTTCATGGCAGCTACGACGTTTTTACCTTGCGAAGTCAGTTTATGACGCGAGATCTGAAAAGATTAGTTATGTGAAAGTAAGATCCCCTTTAAGTCTAAACATTAGGCAACAGCTTGTCTTATTTGTGTGAAAGAATTAATGCTAATCTCGGAGTAATATACTACGCTTTCGTAATTTTAATTAAATTGAAATACGGAACGAAGCTTGCGAAGATATGGGAAAACTCAAAAAGTATTACATCGGATTTTTTGTATTATTTTACATGCGCATTCTAATTCCCGTGTCCAGAGAGCGCGTTCGCGTAAAATGAACGAGGAACGAAGACCGTTTATGTCTTACTCGGACATCGCCAGTACGTCTTCTTCGTTCGCTTCTTCATCATCTCCGTCATCTACCGACCCCCCTTCGGACTCTCCTTTTTGTGCAACGGTAAAGCAGTAAAATGCATTTCATGCAACGCGCAAAAAAGAAAGCCAAGGAGAAACACCTCCGTTCTCCGAAAAGTAATGCGCCGTTAAAACTGGAAATTGTAATCAAAGCCTCGTTTCAGCGAGGATCACTAAGCTCCTTCCGAAAATTTGCATTCGATCTTCATCAATCAGATAATCAATCAGATTTCTGCTGCCGGTTCGTGAGATGGACGTGCGACGGTCGGAAAGGAGAAAACGTATTAAATTGCAGAAGATTCGTTATATTTTAAAATACAATTGAAAATGAAAGTTCACCGAAAAGCAAAATTGCCGCCACGACGTTTAATCTACTTTTTTTTTATATCTCGAGAGCAATTTTTCCATTTCTTTGTGAAAGAACTTTGATTTTTTAATTTTACTCGAGCTTGCTCTCAAAAGAATAAACCTTTTGTACCAATTTAATATTTTTACATTACACACACTCACATATACACGCACAGGATGCTAATTATGGATTCGATTACGTTCTACCGAGGAAAGGTTCATTACACAGTACATGAAGCATAAGATCTTGTTAGTCCGCAACATATTAAGTGGATTAATATGAAATTAACAAAGACGTGCAGCTGGCTTTAAAACTAAATGCGATGTGCTCGAATTACATCTTTATTTTGCCTGTACGCGTGGCTAGGTTAGGTTAAATCTAAAGTGGTATGGATTAAAAACAAAGGTGTAAAAAAAAAATTAAAGGGACGAACGTTAATTCTTCCGAAGGTAATCTCGATAACGCTTTTAATGTCACTAGCGTGTCAGGGTCTTTATTGCCTTTCTTAATTTCTTGGCCGCCGGCAACGGAAGCGCGATTAATTTTGAGTGCAAGTATTTTGCCGTTTCACCGATTCGACATGGAAGCTAGTCGTCTTCTTCTTCCTCTTATTCTTATTGCTTTTGCTCCTACAATCGACCACTGTAATTGCATTTAATTGCACACAGAACAGTACTTTTAATAGCAATAAAAGCTGTAAAACAAAGAAACAAACATTATGTATTACGGGAGAGAGGAAATTGTTACCTGGTCAGTAAAATATAGAAATTGGAAAGAAAGGGCGCGCACATTTTCGACGAAGAAAATTGCAAGTTTTACGCGGACGGTCTTCTTCGAGTTTAGATTTATCCTTTGTCTTTATTTCATCGCAAGCGCGCGTATCGGCGTATCGAGGATTTAGAAAATCATCTCGGCACGTAATACCGTGTGCATGTAACACCTGCGCTATATGATTATGCAAATCAGGAGAATCACGACTTTGCCACCTTCGGCCGAGTCACGCTCGCGATGTTTGCACGGATAGGAGCGCGACGATTAACTTGATTTACCGAGCTTAGCGGCGTGTTACTTATGTTTCATCCAACTTAACGAGATTTGTAACATACGTGCTATTTAAAGATCGCCGTATTATGCAACGAATGCACTGAATGCGTGTGTCATTTCGATAATAAACGATTTCGTGATCGTGTTTACCGAGCGACGCCAGACCGTACCGTGCAATTAGGCGCAGCATTGGTCGCGATGCATAATTAATTTATGTTAAAACGCGTCCGTTTCGCTATCGATCACGTTTTAAAAAGGCGTATAAGACATGTACATCGCGTGTGCAACAGGTGACAGTGCATCTCCGAAGGATAAACCGCGCGTTTTCCCGCGATGATTCGTGGACGACTATCCAGCGTTCATAGATAAGCACGATAATTCGTCGTTTCTCATTTCATCGATGTGTCTTTACTGATGTGAATCCAATTACACTTTGTACCTCCATTCAAATGCGTGGGATTATTCGAGTACACGTGGCGTTTGTATTATATAACTGAACGCTTCTTTCGTGGCTCGTTATTAAAAATGTGTAGACTAAAGAGAAAAACGCTCGTACGTACAAACTGGTACAAATTGCACCACGGCGCGCTACACACCGTGACAGCGACCATGTCATTCCTCGCACAAAGGACGCTTAATACTTTCACCGTTCGTCCAGAATCCCCGTGGCGGCATCCTGGCAACGAGCGTCGCTGAAACGACCGGTAGTGGATATCGCGTGCGCGCTCTGGGCGGGTTCCCAACCCCAAGGCGATCGCCACGAGGTCCGCGGACTCTGCCGTTACCGAGAAAATCTTTCGCTGCGGTGCAGTGGAGCAGTGTACCGCTCCGGATAATCGAGCAGCCGCAATCTTGCAGCGACGTTGACTCGCGATATCGCCCGCTTGAATTCGCCTCGGACCTGGAAATTACAATTGATAATAATAATCGCTTCATTGTAAACGTGCAAGTTCGATATTTTACTCATTCGGGCATAAAGAGGAGATGCAAGAGCGATGCTGGCGCGATTCCTGATCAGAATAAGACGTAAATGAGATAAAACAACGGGAGTAAACAAAAGAGAACAAAAGAGTATAATGAAGAATTTCTAAAGGACGCCCAATAAACTGAATTGAGGCACGATAAATCGCGCCGCCGTGAACTTTGCCTTAGCTGCAACGTAATCTTTTATAGCGCCGTGAATTACGTAATTTTGTTTTAATTAATTACTTCGATACGTGCTGTTATCTTTCGAAATAACACCTTCGAGAAATTATCGGTGTATAAAAGGCGCTTTTAGTCATGCCGCTGGCAGGTGAGTGACTTCCCTCGTTATGTGAAACGCGGATCCCGATCTCGATCGCGATCGAGATCGGGCTGTTCTCGGTGGCCATTGCCTCTCGGCGACACGACAGACCCCTCGAATAATGCGGGGCTACGCCCACGTGCACCACGCCCTCTGCCTTTTTTTGCGGTTTAATTAGGAATACGGAGCGCAATTACGAGAACCACACCCCCGCCGGTTAGATCGTCAGTTGTTACCTCGATTTAATGTATCAACGTCTCGGGCAGGCTTAACCCGGCTCTATAAGCCGAGGGGTCATATGCAAATCTCCTGCGAAACGTTCCCGTGCGTTATCATACATGCATTTTTATGCGTACTCAGCGTGACAAAAAACGCAACGACGAATTCTAATCGTTGGAATAACGATAGCACGTTGTTACGTTTACTCATATCTTGCGGCAGGTTCAAAGAGAACCTTAATAGCAGTGGCCGGCTAGAGAATCAGAAATCTTTATTAATATTTTGACATACTTACATCTTCAAAAACATCACAGTGAGATTATTGGCCTTTTCAAGCGTATTTTCGAGAAATGACTTGGCCCAACACCATGACTCATTGTCAGTCAGTTTTATCATGTGACGGAAGAAAGGTCGAAGCTAGGAGACTGTCCTCGTTTTTTCTCCAATGATTGCTTTATTCGAACGGAGGAAAACTATTAAAATAATGTGCATAACTATTTACACCTATTAATGTAAAATAGTTTGAAACGTTATACAATAACTACTAATGATTATTGGATCTTACTAGGACAAGGAGTTTTGCTCGCATTTTGCAAGTAACACCACATAATATTTCACCCTTCACACGCATTAACATTTCTGCAATTTCTACAAATCATTTTACAAAAATAACACTAGTAACATATCGTTCTAGGGACAAAAAACACGCTGAGGATCACTTAGTCATCTTTGATCTATGATTAGCTAATTACAGATTTAAAAATAGCGTTACCAATCATGGTATCGTTATAAGTTGAGAAACGAAATAATGTATAATGCATAATAATGTAATATAAGTGAACTTTAACTCCTTTAAACTGAATATGTAAAATGTCCTATTGACAATCAATTGCTCGTATTATCGTTGGCCTTATACTCTTGATATTTATATTTATTTATATGTAATTAATGTATATGTAGGCTGCAAGAATACAATTACACTTGACTATATTTCAAGGAATCGCACAGAGCTGTTGTTGCTCAACAGCGGAGAGTCGGCTGTTAAGTTAACCGTCAATACAATTTTTTTTAATAATAATGTCATTACCTATATAATTAACGACTGTCGGTGGCGAACGCGTTTGTGCCCACAGTTGCGAAGAAAAATTGCGAGACAAGCCTTGTTCAGTAATCACTTTTCTTTGATATTCCTCGCGGTGCAGTTTATCAGCACTCGCAGTAAATTTCTGCGCCGAGCCGCGCATTTGTGCGTACGCGACCAAAGATATACCACCGGCATAGGCAGTAATTATATTCTGCAAAGCGACGCGACCCCTCCAGGGTAGCCGCAAAAGGGTGGCTGTCAGAGGCGACCGTCGTGCAGACGCCACCCTCTGTCGCGGCCGGAAGTGACGCACATCTATCTTGTCTCTGCGTTTCAATCGTACGCTTCCGTCTTAGAGCGAAGGGGGCATCTTCTTTGGGCTTATTGTTTTGTTAGGAAAAAAGATTAAGAGATTAGAGGTGAGTTGCGTTTTACGCGGATTGTTATTTTTTTCCCACTTAACTTCCTAAATTCGGATATGCTGTCGTTATTTCAATCTTTGAAAAAAAAAATAAGGAAATCCGTTTGCGATTACCTTACAAAATATATTGTTTGTCGCGCGATCTTTTAGTTTGTCGGAAATTTATTTGATATACAAATTTGGATTGCTTAATATTCCAATTTTCGACTTAAAACACTCTCGAATTTTTAGTAATGAATAAAGTAATAATTAAATTGTTCATAAAATATAAAATAGGGTAGTTGTGTATATATATATATATAATTTATTAACTTCAGCTTATACAGCCAAGAAGTGGACTTGGTTTACAATGGGTTCTTAACTCATTCATTCTTGCACACATATTTCGTTCCTCACTACTTTTTTTCCTTACATGTGGCTAGTATTTCTAATTGCTTTATTTACTTAGTTTACTTGTACCTATATTTAACAATGCTAAACTTAACTTTATCCTATATCAAATCTTTCTTTAAACTATTGGTACTTGTATGGGTCTTGTATTCCTTATTTATACTTTTGTTAAGAATAGGGTAGTTGTAATTTCAAATTCGTAAGTGAGCAGGAACATTCTCAGTATCCCAAATCTCTAGCACATTTTTCTGTTAATTGTCGAGAAACTGGGACGCGGTGAACGAATCAACTCGGATTTCGCGGTTCGCCCCTCGGTCTTGCACGTCGGACGATTCAATTATCAGGGCCGCCGGTGAAACCGTGTCCAGTTTACAAGAAAAGGGCGCGGGCACGAGCATAGTAATTGGGCGAAATGTACGCACGCCGAATTTCGGGGGCTAATGGAGATTTATTGCACCTATAAGCGTAGCAGAGCGATGCTGCAGCTGCTGTGACGCGACGCGACTTTCGTGCCGCTTAGGAGAGCAGCACGTCCGTCGCATAGTTGTTCCGCGTAACCGTTGCGGCACATTGTCTTGTGTGGAGTTGCCGACAATGGGACAGGTGCTACGATACTCATCACAAGGTATATCTCGATATCCCTTTTTTTTTATTGAGGTAAAGTGTCGCTCGCCAGGGAAATGCGTTTGTTACATTGCCGCATTTCATTACGATTGTTTTATTCATTTTCCCCCGAAACAATATTTTTATTAAATCCGTAAAATTCGTACGGCTGAAATGTGATAAACACAAATTTGAAGGAATAAAGGACCGAGAGCCGCGACAGGGTGTTAGTGTCTAAATATTTCACATTTGAAACTGATTGCGAAAATTGTTACCTCAGCCAGGGTTTGAACCTGGACCTCCCTCTCGCTAGGCGGGCGTCTCTACTAATTAATATTTTTATTATTTACACAATTCGATGTTAAACGCAACGGATTAGCTTACGCGCATCACGTGGGGTTGATTAGATTCTGATAAATTCCGTTGTTTACACGATGATCGCTCGTTCCATTGTGAAGTTACGTTGCCAACGTAAGGCGCGCAGAGAGACGTGACGAATTAGGCGGAAAGAGATAGTACGGTAGTTATTTAAATAATTGACAATGTTTACGAACCGCTCGTGATCCTCGGCCCTCTTCGTAAAGGGGAATCGAATTAAACGCGGACGTATGGTGAATAATTAATCGGTGGACGCTTACTTAAACTCTCGCCGGTGAAAAAGAGGTCCCTTCCCGTTATCAACGATGCTATTGATCGACGAATTACAAGTCTTTCCCGATGTACGTGCTACATGTTCTCTTTGCCTTTATCGTTCAATCGAAACATGAGATAGACTTTACGTCGAGGAACGTATAGAATAAATATTTGCCTTGCGATTAAGGTATTCCCGAAACTATTCGGGACGTGGCACACAAGCTTACCTCACGTCGAATTTTAATGACGAGTAAGGAATAGAAGTAGAGGAATAGAAATTACTCAAAGACACTTTCGGGCTTCTTTCGAATTTGCTCTGCGTATAAACTGTTTAGAAAAACGGAAATACTGGGCCATTTACAAGCATTATTTATTACACGACAAACTCTTTCTCTCTATCTCTAGGTATTTTTTATCTTTATTTCCATCTACAACGCAACGCGAACATTTCATATCTACGAAACGCTAAAAGTTATGGTAGGCTTCAGCCTGTCGGCCGGACTCTGAACGATCGGGCAAGTTAGAAAACGTCGAAGACGTAGTAATGTAACCGCGCGCCTTCGTTGACCTCCGAAATTTTGTTACCCCAATAATTCACAAGGCTTTGACGCGCGAGAGGCGTAACGATATCGTTATCTTCTCCGCGATTAAGCCGTCTCTTTGTCCGCTCTCTGTCTCCCTTCGAGAGCGAAAGCTGCTGGAGAAAAGTGGCTCGGCCGGATGAAGCGGTGGCAGGAGGAGAGGGAGAGTAGAGCAGAGAAGGAGAGAGACGTCTCATCCGCGCACCGGTCAGCATCGTCCTTTTCTCTCTCTCTCTCTCTCTTTCGCTCTCTCTCCCTCCCCCCCCTCTCTCTCTCTCTCTCTCTTCCTTCCTCCTTTCTCCTCATCTAATGGTTTAGGAGTCGTTCCGGACATTAGCTTCTGCGCTAGCGCGCGGAGGGAGCCTCGTCGTCGTCGACGTCGTCATCGTCTTCTTCTCTTCTTCTTCTTCTTCTGCAGCTCTTCCTTCCCTTCATTCTCCAGCCTCTCGTTTCGTCTCCCTCGTTCAGGAGCTCTCCCGGGTCGCTCTTTCCCCCCTCGCTGCCCTTTGAAAAATGACCCGCGTCCTCCCGGAGAAATAAGAGTGTCATCATCATTAGCCCGCCGAGTTACACGACGGACCTTACGCACACGAAGCGCCGTAATGCGCGCGCACGTACACACTTGCGCGTGTGCATCCGTGACAATGGGCACGAGGCCTCTGCTCTCGGAATCACGATCAGGATTTTCATACAGAGTAATCCGCCAGGAGGTACGCCGGGAAGATCCCTTTTTTCGAGATTAACTAAATTATTTTAAATCGCAGCCTCGAGCTGTTTAATTTCGTTTCATTTGATCTTCGGACGAAATATTTTTACGCTACCTTCCATCTCTCGAGAAAGAGATATTGATATTATTTTTACGTGGATCTAACTGCAAAGCTCTAAAACTGTTGCAATTATTTGAGCATTTCGTCTTTATTTTGATAGAACGTTTTCCTGAGTCAGAGAGGAAGAACGGTCAGCTATTCAGTTTCTACGAACGGTGATTTATGATTTATCGCGGTTTTTGTAACTTTGTCGGAAATCAGAAGTCCAGTTGCTTTATTGGCACAGATTGCGGCAACACTCGCGGTATGTCATCGTACCTGTGCGATAGCAACTTATCGGAACAAGTTACAAAGCGCAGAATTTAACTAACATTCAGTTATCTCGAAGCGTCTCAAGCACGGATATTACTTTTGCACTTTGGAGCCCAACGTTTTACTATTGCATCATTCGTGAGATAAATTATTGAATTATCTCCGATATCGTATTCGACTGACGTTACTTATTTTGTCGTTAAAAACTTCAACTTTAACATTTTGCACGATACTGCAACTATAATTAAACATCACAACGATGTAATTGTTTCTGTAATCATTTCACTTAATAGATAAACACGGCTGAGGCTTAAACGAGTGAAACAATGTGTAAATATACAAATCGCTTAAAAATATAATGAAGAGAGTCAATTCTTCATCTTTATTCATGTGTCATGTTGCAAGTTTAGATGTGGTGTATATCGTCGTGAAAAAATATAGAATATTATTACCTTGCTATTCGCGCGTGACTTTGTTCCACGGTTACTTGTCACGATATTGTCGTCTCGTACTTTTATTTAAAACTAGAGATATTTTGGGAGAAATCGCGCATTTTCTAATATTTTGGGTAACATTATCCAAGACTTGGCTATTATTTCCATTCTCTCCGGCCTTACGCGTCCGCGTGAAAAGCATTTTACCTTCTTACTTCCTTAGACGTATAATGCGATTGCGGAATTGACCCGATAGTGCTTATGTACAGTCATCACCGATTTAGTTTAGCCGGAAATCGAGTAGCGGTCGCTGTCAGTCGCGCAGTTTCCGATTGTAGCGAGTCAGTCTTGCAGTTTCCGATCATGAAGGGAGAGTAGAGAATAGTGTGACGTTATGTGCTAGGCGATGCGACCGTGACGCGACGCGACGCGACGGAAGGAGGTTTCTCGTCGCGGTTGGACGAGCAGACGCATTGTGGGCTCCTTCCTCCTTCTCGCATCGGTATGTCTACGACTAGCAGTCGAGCTTTGACGAGAGATTGATGCTCGCAGCGGCTCGCTCTGTGAGACGAATCAGCGCGAGCTACCGACGAAGAACAACGATCCGTTATCTCGCGAGAAGACGAGAGAGGGCAGACTCCGGATCGCTGGCTCCGACGTAGATCGAGATGAGCGTGAAAGACCAAGTGGGAGAGACAGAGTGGGAGAGAGAGTGAGAGGGGGGGGAGGAGGGGGAGGAAGGAGAATCGGAATTATGCGTTTTCCTCCGTCCTCTCGTCGACAATCCTGGTAGTGAGAGGATGAAGGAATGGGAGAAAAGGGAGAAGAGAGAAGGAAGGACGAAGAAGAAAGGACGACCGCTGGCAAAAAGAGAGAAGGTGAAGCGCATCGCGGGGACAAAAGGCACCGCCGCGGAATTTTGAGCTCTCGTCGGCTCGTTCGGTCTCCTTTTAACGGGGATTCGCGCGGGGCGGAGGGGGACCCTCCGAGACCTGATCGGCGGAGAGTCTGACGATCTCTTGTAAAAACCGAAAATATTTTTGCCCTCCTATACGGGGGGTTGCCACGGGTCTGTCACTTTGACGCTCTCGCGCGATCTTCAGCCTCGTCGCAAGCTGCGGTATAACGAGAGCTTCAATTCTCTTCGCAGCTTATAACACACGGCACGTGCAGGTTGAAGCGAATTATAAAATCGACGCGGTGCGGTGCACGTTATCTCAATTACGTGCCACGAGTCTCATTTAAATCGCCTGTTACATCGGCGCACTTGTCCTATTAAGCGAATATAGCACCTTCAAAGGATAAAACTTTACACTGGACATTTATCGTATATTTTCCTGAAAACTTGGAGAAAAATTCCCCAGCGTTTACGTTACGTACACGATTGTCATTCGAGGGAGCTACCGTCGCTCACTCGCGTTTGTCCAGAAAAGCCGGGAAGTCCTCCCTCAGGAGGGTCCAAGTGGCAACGACACGATAGATCCTATCAGCCGTTCGATCTTCGATTCTGAATTTAGCGGGAAAGGCCGCGCCACAGTCGTTTATGCCGCGGGGGATGCCATTAATCGTACGATTCTCCCCTAAATCTCCCACAGCGTGCTCCGGGAGACAGCGAGCGCGTCTCCAACCGGGAAAATTCTTGGATAGAAACGAGGGAGAAACAGAGAGAGAGAGAGAGAGAGAGAAACGAGTGGAGAACACTTCTTCCGGAAACCGGAAGCCGGAAGCCGGCGCGACTTAAAGACGCGTGCATGTACTGAAATCGTGCGTAGGCCGAAATTTCTTCTGAGAAGTTCGACTGGGCGCGATTTAATCCCGCGCAAGAGATGCTTATCTGTTAACGCGCGCATTATTTACAGATGTAACGATAAAATATATTGGCGATGCACTTCGGAAGAGCGGGAGGAATTTCCTCTCGTTTCTTTACCGCCAACCAACGACGGTTGATCGATATCTTTAATCTTTACATATATCTTTTTATGGGTTTTTAAGTGATAATTATCGGTTTGCCCGACGCGATCTTATGATTGCAAGCGCGCTCGCGGTTTCTCCCGGCTGTCTTCGTGTTTTTATGATTATTTGTAACTATTTTCCATTGATTTTCTTGGTTGCGGAGCGTGGCGAATGCTCGTGAAAAAAGTGCGATGATGCGATAGACACGAGATGTATGATAATTTATCTTCGTTTAGATGTTAATTCGATTTGTAACTGTGCACTCTGGCCTGGCCATGGCAAGCGCGACACGATTTTTCATTAAGAAATCTCTTTTTTGCTCCTTTTTCTTCTCCACGTATTCTTGCAATTCAAATCTTTATCTATCGCAAAACGAGTCGCCAGCTAATCGCGCATATTTCTTATAAGTAGTAATTAGAGCATACGTAACTTTCTGCATGATTCGGTACGATTGCGAAATAATAATTAATTAGCGCAGCCTCTATTTGCACGCGATAAACTTATCGAGCGCTTTCTGCGGTAAATAATAATTACAGTTTTATGTAACATTGGAAACTTAACTTTTCCGGCGGAAATTAATTATGTACTTTTATACACAACTAATCTAGTCGTCTAACATTATCGAAAGAAGAAAGATTTCTAATCCCGTTTATAAATTATCAGAATTTGTGCGGTCTTTTGAAAAAAAACGCATACGCCTGTCTACTTAAGTTTCAAGGATGATATCAGGAATTTTCGAATTAATATTAGCAGACGCGATTAAATCGAGCAAACGTCTTCTTTCCCCGAGCATTTCCTTGAAACATAATGTATCGTAATCGTTTTATTATACAAAATGCTTTGCAATTCAGGGATGTGTCGCGCTATAAAAGAGCTGTATACTGGAAAAAGAACGTCGCATACTAAACACCTCCCCCCCCCATATTCCTCTTTTTAATTCTTTTTAAATTTATATAATATCGATGATACAATTTTCTGGCACGTAGCCGGACATTGTTGTTTGGAGACGTTTTAGGCTTTGCCGATTTTTCGCTCGGAATGCGCTTATGTGAAAAAATTGATCGCTCTAATAAGCACGGTCTTTCTACAATAGACGCTAATTAAATTTTACATGACTTTGTGCATCCTGGAATTTTAGCATACCATCGCGAAAATAAACTTTCAATGTAGAGAGCTGTTTTTATAATTTTGTAATGATTACTATGATCCCAATATTAATTTTCTTAATAAAAGTGCTAAAATGCGTTTCAGCAACGTAATACAGATGCAAATATTAATAAATATTTATGCCGATGCAATATTGTACCTGTAGCGTTTATAAATATTTAACATTATTTAAATTACTCGAAAGATATTTGCGCGGTCACCTTCACCTTTTATGAGCTCTGCTTCAAATAAAATATCCTTCTAAAATATGACCGGTGCATTTTTCGGAAAAAAATTAAGAAAAAGTTGTTGTATAAACGTAAGTTTCGAAAGAGGAACATACCGCCTGATAATTTATTACAATGATGTGCGTTCGGTAATTAATATGATTGGTTTTTAGCCCTGCAACGTGAGTAATACAATGTAAGAAATAATTAAAAAAGTACTAAATTTATGACCGATTTATTCAACCTTTTGAAAGGATGGCGATAATATAATATCTTAAAATTTACATTAAACGTGGACATTGGTGGAGTGTACGCGTTAATATTTGCATACTCGACAGAGTTTTATTGAAACTAATTGTAAGAAAACGCATATTGCACTCATTTCTTTTAGTTCGCATTATCATTGAAGATTTTGACGGGTAAAGTGCCGCTCGCTTCATAAATCAACGAAGCTGTCACAAAAGTGAAAGAGCAAAAGTTTACTGTGCGTGGTTATCGGTGCAGCAATCGGGAATGTTATGCCACACGATGTCCTTCCCTCGTGTCGATCCTTGAAGCGAATTTTACCGCCGCGCGATGCGGAAGGTTCCAATTTACCCCCGAGATTTTGGGCGGTTAACCAACCCTTATCCGCGGTGGATAAAACAGGGAACTTCGGGAGGTCCTGGCGCGTGCGAAGAAGGGAATTACCCGGCCTGGAATTACCAACCCCTAGCGCGAAGGGGTGCGCGACCCCGAACTCGTCCGAACCATCCGAGGGAACGCGTTACCGCGTCGGTTAGGGCGCTCGATTATCATGGAAAAGGCGCGCGGCCGAAAGCGGGAGAAACCTGTTTTACTATTGAGAGGGTTTGCCGAAATCTTATGGATCTCTCGACGCGTTCGCGGTGAATTTTTCTGTCGTCCTTATCGCGGCGGTTCGATAAATACGAGCGTACGAGCTTCTCGGAAGCTAAACTGATCGTCCCAGCTCTTTATAAATTTTTTAACATTACTATCCAAGCGTATGATTAATTCGGGACTCGATCGATTTTCTCTACTATTTATTTTATCAAGTGTATCGTATATCAACGTGTCCGATATCAACATCCGAATATATTCCACGTTGATCAAACACAGGTGCAATAAATAAACTGGTTTAATAGGTACAGTGTGAAAAAGGGAAAAAGAGAGAGAGTGGCAAGAAACGATTTGGTTGAAAAACACGATGGGAAGGGGATATTCGAGATTTTATAAATTTTAGGAATGCTTCAGAGAGATTTAGCACGAGTGGCCGAATACCGTGTTGAAGCGGTTTCAACACGGCGCAATTCCTCGGAGTAAATCTCGATTTTATCGCCCCGAACGGCTGCGATCGGTTGCTCGCGATTGTAATGCTACGTAAAAAAGCATTTGTTTACCTTTTTCATGATTAAAACCCGATCGTTCGCTCGTACAGTCAACAGATCGCAACAGGTAACCGTTTAATATTCTCTCTCTCGTTTTTTTCCCTCCCCTCCTCTCTTTTTTTTATCCAGAAAAACAACGACTGGCTGCGCGATCCGCGGACCGTTTCGACGCACTCTCTCAATTACTTTTATTTGACAATCCGAACGCTTGTTTTCCCCCTTGTAGCGTTTGCGCTGCAACAGGTTGCAAAGGATGACAGAGATAATTTTTTCCGCCCGAAAATAAAAATAATATTCAGGTGTGATATATGATCGTGTTTTAAACGCGTCTCCGCTGGCGCTGCCAAAACGGTGCCGTTCGCGTTATCGGGATTAATGCGCGGGTGCGTGCCTCGAATCGCAAGTCCGATTCGGCCGACGATCTCGGTCGACGCGCCACGATTCGATCATTTTGCACATTTCAACGCAAGGCTCTTCGAGATATCGGGGCCCTCTCTCCTCTCCCTCGTTTCACGTTATTTCAATACAATTTATTACGGTGGCACATATCGATCGCGCTCGCCACTCACTTATCCCTCCGTCGCTCGCTGTAGCTGTCAAATCTTGGGACGCGAGAAATGCGAGAAATGCGTGCGGTGACGCGTTTTATCGGACGTCCCCGAGGTTACTCGTTTAGAATTCCGGGACACCTAGTGTTACCATGTTTACGCAACAGGTGAACCTCGCGCCGTGCACGCCGCTATTAACAAAATCTGCGCTAACGAGACGTTGACGCTCCCCACCGTTCCGCCGTAATTAGCGGCGGCGCGCTTTTCAAGCGACTTCGATCTGCCGGCTGCCAATTGTCCTGCCGTGCAACGGCGCGCAGTGTAAACGCATGCTCCGCGTAAAGTTTCAGGAATTATCCCGACGATCGTAAAATAAAGCACCGCAGGTGAATTGAGCGCGTACGCGTCGCCCGCTCGCTCCTTTCGTGGCTCGTCGTATCATTAAGAAGGTATTAATTACTGAGGGGGACGCAATTAGTATCGAGGCTGTAAATCGACAATGTCACGACGCAACGCAGCGTTACCGTCGCCGGGTCAGAAACAGTGGGATTACAGTCGTTAATCGTCCCAGTGTCTCGCTCTTTTCCCTAAAACGCGTTTATCGCCCGCTGGTCGAAAGACTGTATTCCAAGGACGATAATACATTCGAAATCCATTCGCGGAATTTACCGACTATTCTCTCGTAAACGTTTCTCATCCCCCGGTTCGATGTACAATAAGGACGCGAATGTCGGAGAAAGAGGCTATCGATTAAAAACTGGTCTGTACGTTTTACGAGAATTGTTTGCAAATTGTTTTGTGTAAAGTGCAGCGACTCGAAATTCGAAATGTAAGTAATTCTGCAAAATTCCATTATATTTGAAATTCTGCAGAATTACTTACCATAGTGCGGATGATAGATTTTTCAAAGACTTGTAATTGTTTGAGCGAGGATGGAACATTTAATAGCGACAAACAATCAACATTGACTTCGGTTCGGATTCAGCGATCAATTTTCAGGATGCAATATAACAAACAGAGAAATAGCGATGTGATTGATGAAACGTTATTTTCCATCCCCACACTAGAGTTTTTATTGTAGTTTTACACCTGCCTTGTTTTGCGATTGCAAAAAGGCGCAAAACAAGTTTGGTTTTACTTTCGGCCGATGTTTTCGTTTCGAAATTTGCAAGCCCTGCGTTTGCCATAGGGAGCAAGATATAACGACGGTGTATGGGGAGGGAGGAGGACAGGGGTGGAAAAAATACAGATCGACATGCCGCGAGCGGGGGTGGCAGCCGGGGGTGGTGTATTTTTTCTGAAAACACTGCTCGCACCTCGTCTCGCCATCGTCGCCCGCGAGAAGAATGGAAAAACAATATTTTGCCGTTTCGTCCCGAGTTCTCCGTGCTCGCTCCTTTATTGCTTTTTTTTATCCTTTCTTTTTTTCCTCTCATTTTGTTATCACGTAGTTCGACGTAACCGAACGAAACTCGAGACGCGTCGAAGGGCGGAATTATGCGGGGAAAATCAATGTCGATGATTCTTCGAAAGCCTCGATGAGTCCTCGAGTGTCGTTAAAATAGAATCATTTGTGCCGCGCGTATCGAAATGTCGGAAACTTGACGCGAGATTTTAGAGACGGGGCGAACTTTTATCAAACTGCCAGTGGCTTAGCGCTGTCGTACGATCTTAATTGTTTTAACTCTAAATTTTTTTAACTGCTTTCCCCGGTAACTTTCGCTGCAATTTCTATCGCGTAACTCGTCGCCATGTAGCACCGATATTTAATTCCTCAAATGCTCCCGCACGCAAGGGGGTAACCACTTAATGTAATCGTGGGACAGTGTCTCCGAAATCATTGTGAAATCCTTACAAAATCCTCATATGTGATCGTTTTGTCTTCATTTTCAAGTTTCTTCGCATAGCTAAACAAGAAACATTAAATTTTAACATTTTCTCAACTTGATTTAATTTTCCCCCAAAATTTACTTCTCTTAGTGAGTAAACGTGCATATAAGAAGATTATTTGCAATTAGACGAAATCGTATGAAATCTAGTGAAATCATGTAATCGGTGGGACAACATTTTAGCTAGTGGTTGCCCCGTTGCCCGCGCGTGTGGCAAGTGTATCACGTATAGAAATTCTTATTTGGCGCTACAATTCGCAAAAGATTAATCGTATACTGAATACTTGACGTAACCCATTTGCCGTGTTTGACGTCGCTAAAACTGTGTCTCCGCGTCGCGAAGGACTTTCTCTGCCTCGGCGCTATTATTAACGGTGCCCCATTATCGTGACTAATCGACGCGGCCGGCGTATTTTGCCAATCCCACCCGCTCCACCCGGCCAAGACCGTTTTCGGCGCTCCATCCCCTTTAACAATGTTTTCGAGCCGATCCGCTTTAAGGGATGGGCCTTTATTTAGGCTGGTGGTATGAGAGCACCGAAGTACAGCGCGGCGTCTGTACGCCTCCACGATCGTCGCGGTCTCTCTCTCGCTCTCTTTCTCGCTCTCTTTTCTCTTCACCCCCTTCAGCCTCCCCTTTAGTCAGCGACCTCATCACCCTCCGCTGCCTTCGGGGGTGTCGGTCGTCGCGGGGAAGGGGAGGAGGGGGGGGGCTGGTTATCGATTAAAAAATGTCTGCCCTTCAAGACGGCCTAGGTCACGACCTGTCCGTCACACGCGCGCGCGTGTATCGCCAATCGCCACTTGGAACACCCACTGATACATCCCTAATACGCACGTTTGCCCCCTAAGAGCTATTACGGGTGATCTCTCTTGTTTCAGTTTTTAGTCACGCAATTTTCTACTCAAGTGCAAATTTTAATACGGCACAATACGGTAATAGACATCTGCTTGGGGGATCCAATTAATTTCCCCTATGACAGTTGTAGCAATGGTCCGATACGTCTATGTTATCGATCGTTTCACTTTGACAATCTAATCGGGCGATGTCTTTTTGGACGGAATTTTTTGGGAGAGGGAAGAAGTTTCGCAATTTTGTGCCATCGTGTAATTCGTTTAATTTTTGGTACAAATATTGAGAGCAGAGTCTCGCGATAGCGTTCACTTCGACATGATACGATTGCAACAATAGCGAGAGTTTCTTCAATTATTTTCTTGCTCATCAGGTTTATCGAACACGCGTTGTTTCTGCCGCCGCCGCAAGCCCGTGGCATCGTAATCTGTAATGAAACCGATTAGAATAACATGATGCGAGATAAGAAATGAAGGAGAGATATTGCGGCATGTTTTCATGACTTTCACGATTTTCAATGGTGCTTCGAGTTTCGTTAAAAAGATGAGCTGCCCCTTTGTACTTCTTACATAGCGACACATGAAATATGCTCTGCTTTATGTCCTGCGTGCCATCTCATTCTTACGTTGCGTTTTGCGTTTCACGATGCCTTTTGCGATACATTGCAAACGACTCGTGACACATTATGCGATGAATAAAATCCCAAGTAGTCAGCAGCGAAGCGTTGCTTCAACCGTTTCAAGATACACTAACAGCTGGATGCATTTTATTATATGCCACAAATATCCTAATCTTCCTGTAATTTTTCTATACAATATTCACTTCTTGCGCTAGCGATGGATCGAACCGTACACTCGACGCGATTTTATTCTCGCAGGCTGACAACTTTCTGGGACTTGACAACCCTCCGACATTGGTATCCGAATCGAAATCTAGCCTTATTTATTGAGATCGCGATATGTAGCGTGGCCAGCGGGCTGACGGCCTCATCAATATTCTCCATATTGACAATCTGTCAATATTCTCAGATTATATAATGTTTAACTCTTGAAATGTGTATGTCTCGTAATCCTATATAATATTATATATTTTTATATTTATTATACAATTACGACGTATTCTCGTATTATCGTTGGAAATTTACCATACGTCATAAGTAAAACGGTATAAAATAAGGGCATTGTAAATTTTAAAGAAGGGAGCTCTTACATCGATACATTTTCGAAACTAATCGATAAAGTATTCTCTCTTAATTTCGACGTACGCCTTTTATCCTGATTTATACAGAAATAATAAATCTGATGACACAAGTGTAGCGGTAACATTTGACAATATATCGCAGTTACACAGCGAGCTTGTATCTTTTTTTTTTGCCGAAGAGTTGATTAGCTGCAAGTACAAAATTAATGATAACCGCTGACAGTTTGGGGTCACCCTTCACAGCTGAGACTCCCGATCGAGTGTGTTACCGTCGTAAGAAGGGTCCAAGTGTCGTGCGTAAACGCGTAGGTGGTTTGCGACAGGTCAGGAGCACCGAGGAGGACGTGGATGGCGATGCGACGGAGTAGGGAACCAGAGAGAGAGAGAGAGAGAGAGTGAGAGAGGGGGGGGAGAGAGAGAGGGCTGTAGACAGATGGGGAGGGAGAAAGGGAGAGAGACGGAGGCACGTTGGAGAAGCAGGGGAGAAAAGATAAAAATATATAGCTATAGACGGTTGACAAGGTGGGGCGGCGGAAGAGGGACGGTAAGATCGGAGGGGACAGACAAGGACGGGGGATAATCGATAGACACGGCTAGACGCCGCCCCAGACAACCTTTTGCCTTAGCTTAAGGACACACCGACCCTTAAACAATTTAGCCCACATAAACTGATACGCATCCCGATCCTCGGCGTTTACTCAGGATCCCGTCTCAGCGTCCAAATCTCGGAGCTCGAGCTCTCTGTCTCGGCTTATATCGACTTATAATCCTCGAATGTCGATAGCTGTTCGCGATTTCTTCGCATAGTCGCGTGCCAGAGTGGTATCATCGAACGCTCTTAGATGTATTGTATGTCGGATAGAGTCTCGGTAAGTACGACTTGCGATCCGTCATTAAATGCTTTTCTTTTCCATTTGATCCGAGTTGAATTTCGCGTTTTCCGAGTCTTGCGAACTTCACGGATGTGTCCTATTCGTACGTTAAAATATGCCCGCGTATTTTCAGAATCGCAAAATTTGCATTAATGCTCCTACTGATCGTTTATTTCAACCAAATGTGATCGTTTAATCTTTATTCAACTTTATTTATGCGATACGTCTTGCGTTGCATAAATGATGTTTTTATCGCGTGGTCGTTTCAACAGACAATTTTTTTCTTTCGTACAATTTCGTCGTACTATTAACTTTTAATTATAGGCAATCGACACAAGATTATGTCGTCGATAATTATCGCAAGATTGCAGTTTGCAATTTTCACATTTTAACATAAACGTTAAACGTGTGATCGATATAGGCTTGAAATACGAGCTTACCAAGACCAATACGAAAGTAGAAGATGAATTTATTTTTGTATGGTGTCTACTTGACTGCTAACTTGATTCTTACAGTGCGATGCATAACATCGTATATAGACATTAATAATTCAAAATGGCCGTACTATAGAAGCTCCTATGGCCGGCAACACGGAGATTCCTATGGTGCGATAAAAAAAATAAAGGAGGGTCTTGGCAGCAGCGACCAATCACGCTGCTCCCCGATCATATCAGTCGACTTAATTTATTATTTTATGCGTGTGCAGCCTACACCAGCAATAACGATGCGCAAAGGTAGCGTCTTAAGGCAATGTTCATAACGACTGGCTACGCATGCGATTAATATATTGCCAAAAAGTTTGAAATACATTACAAACAATAGCGAGCAATCTTTGGAAAATAATTAATTCCAAATTTACCTCGACCTCGGAATTAACCGATCAATACAGATAATTTATTGCGAAAAGTATTACCTCAGCCAGGGTTTGAACCTGGACTTTCCTTACTCTCTAGGCGGGCGTCTCACCAATTCGACCACTGAGGCATGTGGTAATATTTGTCGCAATAACAGTATAAAGATGACGATCCTCGCGTCTATTTTTCGACTTTATTTTTCGCAATAAATTATCTGTATTGGTCGGTTAATTAATAATTGTGACCAGCTGAGGTCGAATGAAATTTGGAATTGTTTTATTAATACTGGCAATTTGAAGAAACTAATCTTGGAAAATATTTAACTCTATCCATTTAATTACATTCTTGTTCGGATGCTTTATATTGTACGTGCAGCTTATCAACTTATCAACTTGTAATCAGAACAACCAATATACTCTTGCAATTTAACAAAAAATAATATAAAAACAACAAACGGAAGAGACGTCTTCCTACATGTACATTTGAAGCAAAAAAAAAAGAATAATAGCCATGGCACGAAGCTGCTGTAATAAAAATTGGTATGCAAACGCAATGTCGAAACACAATGAATCTTGATTGCACTCTTATCGCTTTACGTTCGCGCTAACTTAAAAATAAGAGCGATTCGCGAGTGACTCATAAAATGAGCGTACTCGTTCGTCACGGGAGTTGCGCGGGGATCCTTACGAGGAGGATCGTTCCATCGTAGGCGTCGCGCGTCGGACAGAAGCAGTGTTCGATGTGTGCACGAAACCGATGCTCGGAGGGCAACGCTAGATGGGGAGGGTGGAAAAACCTACCTCAACCGGGATGTGCTGGAGGGAGGGTTTGTTCGCGATGCGGAGAGCAAAAGAGAAAAATAAGAAAAGAAAACGGGAGCCGCGGAGGAGACGACGTCGTCTTTCCACCCTCGTGGACGACGACGACGACGACGGCAACGACGACGACGACGACGACGCGATATCTGGGTCGAGACTCGTCGTCGCCGGCGTCCCGGCGCCAGGCGTCCTTCTCTTTGGCTTTTTTCGACGGGCCGGCGAACGGAAAAACGTCCAGAAATGGAAAAGTACTGCGGTGCTCCGTTGTCCTGCGGTTTTCTTCGCTCTATTCCCGGGAATGAGGAGGGCGTATTTCGGCTACATCACGTTGTAAAGTAACGTTAATTGATAATTTTTTAAAATAGTATTTCTGCAAGTTCTCTCGTACCACGGTCTTTCACGTATCTGCAAATAGCAGAAGACAGTGGAAAACCGTAACCATTTCCTGTATGTTGATTTATTAATTTAACTAAAACGTTTCTCATGGATAAGAGTATGTTTATTGATATTCTTATAGAGTTGAAAGCATATATTATCTTAAAACTTTATTTATATAGTTCCGCTGTTCTTTCATTTATTGAATAATACGAATTAACTGTTTTCTATATTTTTGCTTCATTCATTGTGTATTATCTTAATCGGAATTAAAATGTAAGTTTTTTTAAATCATTACTACGCTGAGAAAAATGTCCGATTAAATATAATCGGATAATTCAATTACACAATAACAAAGGGTTATATGCGATAAAGAATCCCGAGACGAAATTTGGGTACTATTTTGACACTTTTAAGGATAATTTACACCTACGTAGACCAGCAATAACCTACTTTGATGACATTATATTTTTTTACTCTTCCCTTGCATCTTTAATTCTAAAAATTTACTTTAGCTCCTACTCTTAAAAGGATCTACTTTAATGCTAAATTGGTAAAAGTAGAAATTTCCGACACTATCAGTTTTTAAGTAGGAGTAAATTTTGTACTTGCAGTTTGACCTCTTTTACTGTCTTAGATCTTACTATATAATAGAATTAAAGGTTCAACATAGGGCGAAAATTTCGACTTGGGTGATCGGTTTTTCAATGAAATTTCATCGGTAACGGCATTTTATCGGATAAATTTCATTGAATGTATCCATAATTTAATCGGAAAACGTAATCAGAAAAATTAACCATCGAAAACACTGGCTTATCCGATGGAAGTTTTGCTCAGTGTAGTAATAAAGAAATACCGCTGTATTACAACTCGTTAGTGCAACTTACGTAGATGATCGCATATGTTACAAATTAAATATCTTATTATGTAACATTGATGTAGCAAGTGAAATCGTTCTTCTACACGTTTGTTCGTATTTTGATATTTGCGAGGTAAAAATCGTTCGTAGAAAATGGATAACATTCCCTAATGACATTCGAGGCCCTTTTGGAAGATCGGGACGAAACGTCGCCAGCCACGCCGCTGAAGAGTCAAGGGTTGAGAGATTCAGATTGGTGGGCTGCTGCCGGGGTCTAATTTTATAAGGGCGAGGGAAACGCGGGGAGGAGGGATGCGAGAACTCGTCGCCGCGCGAGAGCTGTCGGTGTAAAACTGGCGGAAGGCCGCCACCGCCGCCGGCCGTTACGCGAAAGTTAGAAGTTAGTTACACGGGGGCGGCCGCCCCTCATCTGCATATCCGTACACCCTATCCCCCGCCGACCCGTCGCATCTACGGCCCCTTTCCCTTCTCTACTCTCGCTTCCGAGTCGCTCCGATCTTCCTCTAACCGGCGTGCTGCCACCGCAAGCTGCTCAACAAGTGGTTCTTCGGTTTAGCGCCCGGCTTAGCGCTTCTTTAATTTTCGTTACCCCCTTCTTCGCGGTCTCCTCGTAACTCCGTTCCCTCGCGTCTGTCGCGAAGCACGTTGTCCCTCGAGCAAAGCGAATGCGGTAACATTGCTGCGGGTTTAATATACCCCTCTCTTCTCGTCGAACTCTCGATGAATACATGTGTCTTGTCGGGGAAACATTTGCGTGTCTTTTTAGAAACATACTCGGTCTCTCCAGCGCTATGATTCCGACTTGTATCGCTGGTTTATCATTCAGTTACAATGTGTTTCAATAAGCAAATCGACGACACAAAGTTCTCAAATCCTACTTTCTTAACTGCGATGATATTGAAGTAATAGCGCACTTTGTCTCGTGAACAATAACAGAATCGGGACGGAAGATATATATATATATATATATATATATATATAGAGAGAGAGAGAGAGAGAGAGAGAGAGAGAGAGAGAGAGAGAGAGAGAGAGAGAGAGAGAGAGAGAGAGCAGGGGTTGCGTCACTTCGAATGCTTCAAAGGGTGACTTCTCACGCAAATGGCAAACATACATTCGCATGCGTGACGAGCGTAATAACGAATAATGCTCTCCGAGGCTCTGAATAGGAGGTACGACCGTTTTTCGGAGGACGAGGTGCCGAGGAAGCATGAGAAATCGAAGACAGAGGGCGAGTTTTCCGAGCACGGGCGGTTGTGCGGCACCGAGGAAACTCTTCTCTCGGTCCGCTCCGCCCCGAAAAACCAAAACACAAATAATATTGTACGCGCAATGGTACACCGCAATGGGGAAAGGGTGGCGCTCGGCGCCCTCATCGGGCTATTTAGGGCGGAAGGAAGAAAGGGTCCTCCAATAGTGCGAGGCTATCTGCATACCAATGGTATAATGGTAATTAGGGATGCACCGTTAGAGGCATTACAAGTACGTCGAGCTCTCTTCCCCGCCTGCCCTTGCCGCTGGTGCTTTCGTCCCGATTATATTCTCTGTTAAAGGAGAGAATGAATCTCCAAGAGCGCCGGGGAGTCACGTTCTCTCGCTTCCTCCCCCTCTCTCTTTCTCACTCCCGGACGTTCTTCCGCGCGTGTACCAAGCTAACCCGAAAAGCTCGCGCCACTTGAGAAGAAGCGCATCTCTACCTGCGGCTGTGGCCCACCCGTCGTCGGTTATTTTGCGAGCGTTCTCGTAAAACGGGGCTAAGGTATATTTGCGGCGCCGATTATTCCGTGCTCTGGGCTGGCTGGTCTGAATCTTTTACGCCGATCGATCGTAACGAGCGTGTATAACTCGAGACCCACTGAAAGTGATCAGACTATTATCTGATGTTTCACTGAACTTTTCTTCGTTATATCTCCTTCTGGCAGACCCCTGCAATATGCTCGAGGCTGAATTAATCGAATTGGAATTATCGTTCTTTCCCCCCTCTTGTTCCCAATCGTATAAATAGTGCGCGAAATGCCCACAATCGCATTTCAAGCGAGAGAAAGTAGTTGCGCGAATCTCATTGTTGAAATTAGTACGATTATATTGCTGCGATGACTCGTTTTGGACAGTTTTGTCGCGTCCCGTCCTAGAGGCAATCTCTATAAAAAGTGACTGTGCGAGAGTTGGCGTACAATTAAGTGCTGTTTATCGCTCGCGCATCCCTCGGGGGGTGATCAATCGACGCGTAAAAACGTGAGAAAGTTGGCGCTTGACGGTAGCCATGTTGCCTTTGACACAGTCGTCAAAATATTCTTGGACGAATACGCAGACGGGTACGCGCGCGTACACACAGGATTGCCGCGATCTGCCAAACCGCCCCTACTTCTGCCCCCGCTTGGAGCACACGTGACACTCGCACACATCGATTCCTGGATGTGTGCTTTCTGGTCGTCAGAGCGCATGCTGCACTGCGCACAATTCCTACCACCCCATCCACCCACTTCCACCGCCGTACCTCTCTCGCCACCCCGGCGCCCTCGCCCCCGACCCCAAACTCTCTCGTGCAGCGCGCCATGCAACCCCCTAGGAGGCGACTCTTATTATTTCCATTTTTCCAATTCGGTTGGGGGGCGGGAAGCGAGCGTGCAACACACTCCCCCACCCCCTTCCTTCTACTTCCTTACCACCTTCACTCCCACCCTTCGGACCGTCTCCATCACCCTCTTACTTGCACCCCCTCCTCAGGTGGCCGGCCGAAGGAAAAATATCTATATTTATCTGTTTCTTCGCGGGCTACGTCTCCCCTACCCCCTCTCGCTCCTACCCCGTGCTCCCTTCTCTCCGCAGCTCCACTCTCCGCCTCCACCTTGGAGATTCTCTCTGTCTCGCGTACTTTCTTTCTTTTTCTTATTCCTTCTGTTTCTTTCTCCTTCTTACTTTCATCTACCACTTCTTACCGCGCCGCGCCGCGGCGCCGCGCGTCCGCAAGACTGACGGAGAGAGAAAGAGAGAGAGAGGACAGAGGAGGATAAGACAGAAAGAGAGGGTAAGTGGGAGTGTGAAGGCAGAGGGGCAGAGAGAGGAAAAGGAAGTAAAAGACGGAGGCTACTACGACGACGACGACGACGACGACGACGACGACGACGTCGACGACGACGTCGACGACGCCGGCGGCCACGGCGAAGCGTGCGCGCCTTTCCTTGGCTCCAAGCGTGAGAAAGAGAGACCGAGGAGGAAGGAGACGGCGGTAGGAGTAGGAAGGATAGAAAGGGAGAGAAGGACGGAGAAAGAGAGCGCCGAGCTTCCGCTTCCTTATGCTCCGCCGCGGACTGCATCAACCAGTCGCGCGGTCGCGCTCACATAAGAAACTGGGATTCGAGAGGCCGACCCCCTTCTCGAGGCAGCGCGCGGTTCCGTAAAAGCGGAAGGAAGCGGAGCGCGAACGGTGTACCGGCGAGAGTGTACGTTCGGCGTGGTCGTCGCGAAGCCACTCGTCGTCGTACGTCTGATAAGAGCGAGAAAACACGTCCGTGCAACGTACGAGAAGAAATTATCCGCGCTCTACCAAGGCTCGAGTACGACTGACCGAACGTTTACCCCCACCACTGGGTTAGCGAGCGACGCGAGCGAGTTGAACGTTGTTCGCGACTCACGAGGGGCCCCGTAGGGCCCGTCGAGTCGGGCCCGCGCGAGGGCCTGTCGCCGCCGTCGGTGCCCACCGGCCACACTCGGCTCGACGACAGTCGCGTCATTCACGCCAATGATGAAGAGAGGGGGGCCGCGCGGCCTCCTGAACGAGTTCCACGAATACGCCACGAGGATGACGCCGCCGGAAATAACGGAGGCTTAAGGGGATGTTACTCGATGCCACTTCGCGCCACCGAGGAAGATGTTTCTGCTCCTTTCAGTGCTTCCTCTTCCTCCTCTTCTTCCTGGCGACGGAGAGATCCGACCAGGTGGAGGAAGGCGAGTTCGGGGAGGGTGCTGCGTGTTCTCGTTGAGGGACAAGTCTTAACGAAGAGGAGGCAGCATCGATGTTAATGTCACGAAAACGGGAGAGATCCCAGACGATCAACCAAAGTTCCTATTTTTCACGTGTTTTAGCCCAAAGATTAGAAAATTAAGGGAGCGAGAATTAGAGGGAGGTAAAGGAGGCGGCAAGAGGGAGAGAAGGGAAAAGAAGTGAGAGAAGAGAGACCGAGATGACGCACGTCGAAACCTCGTGTCTGCGACGAGAATGGAGCCTCCCGCGCTAATTAACCAGCCAATTAGAAAGCCCGCGGCCATGCGTAATGAGCTGCGCGCGCAAAAGTTCCTAAATGCAACGCGGTCCTTTTTCCTTCGAATTCGCGCCGGTCACGAAGCACGCGGCGCGCACTAATAATATAAATTTAGATACACGCTAAGGAAACGGAAAACCTCCTCCTCGGCCGTATTGATTACGACCGCGTTCGAGATTACGAGAGTGTGATCGAGGCGGTGGAGAGCGGGTGGAGGATAAGGAGCGCTTTAGTCCTCGATACTAGTCCGCTAACAATCATAGTGATAGTATAATAATACCGCTAGGGGTTAATTGTACAACAGCGAAGAGCGCCTTCTCTGCCGGGACGAGAGGGAGAAGGTGGAATAAATAAGCAACGTACTTGTGTCTTATGGCGTCCGATTACGCCAACAGGCAATAAAAACAGGAGGCTCGAGGCGCGTACGAAGACGAGTTTTCCCCTGTATCCTGCCTCGCGCACGGAAGGAACCTACCTTTTTTTCCGAGGCAGCATGGAGAACCTGCGGATGGACACGCTCGACTTCGGAAGCCGACCTTGCAGCTCTTTAAGCAGTTTTTAACCGTACATTAATGTGCCACGTGGGCTCTTGAAGCAATTTCACAGACCGCGCGCGCCGCGCGGTGTTTTTATCCTCTTAACCGAGTACGAAGTAACTAAATAAAATTAATAGAAGGATTACGGAATATATATATATATAAACAAACAAATAAATATATATATACACAATTTAAGAACCTATTTAATTATATATTCCTATATACATATACAAGGAACACATGTACAGGTATTTTACTAGGTCCTTACGATTTTGAAACTCACCTTCGTTGAAACAAAGAAAAGCGAGATTCGCAGGAGACCAAAGAAAAGGGATACTTTTCGTGCATTTCCAAGAGCCAGAAAGATATTTTTCACTGCGTCGAAACAGTGTAACGAGAACGGCTAAAAATGTCCACGATGAGTGTCGTCTCGAACTCTTCCGTCGAGGTGGACTCGGATTCCTCTAACGACGTGTCGAGCAAGGACGATAGTGCCGATAGAAAGTTTATTCTACGCAACAAGCTGTACAGCAGCCTGCTGGCGAGCGCGTTTGGCAAAACCGTGTTCAATGGGCATCTCAATTTCAAAGATCAGGGGATTAACTTCAATCTAGCATCCCTGAAGGACAACTTGAACGCGCTCGGTGCACTGAAGGATTTAAAGGACTTGAAGGGCTTGACCGTCAGCAGCGTGCCCGCCTTTCCGAGAAACTTAGCGCTTCATCGGGAAGATCACGATGAGGTCAGACTCGATTCGCTGAAAAATCTTTTTGTATCGTTGTTGCATTGTTGTCCGCTGTTAAATTTCCGTTACTGCTACATGCTTACATTGGCAGCGTAAAGTTTTTTTTTTCTACGACAGTTGGCGTCACGCTATTAAAATTATCGTTTTCCTATTTTGTACACATTTAGATTTATTAATATAGATGGACAATTAAACAATAAGATGTGCTGTTATATGAAGGAGGAGGGTAAAGCAAAGTGATGAATTTTAGATATAATTTAATAATTCCGTTGATATATTTCTGTTCGCTTTCATCTCCAAGTATACGCTGGACAATAAAATGTATCATTCGTGTTAGAATGGAGAATAGAGTTAGGTCTTTCCTTGAAAGGTTGCTGTAACGCACGGTTTAACGAACGTCACGTGGGCACAGTACTCACGGTATATTAGGAGCATATAAGCGGAAGTGGAGGAGCGCCAAGTATCAAGTGAGAGGACGTAGACGATGTCGCCAAGGATCGCGGGGATAGTTAGCGAAGAGTTAAAGGCCGGTTGACAGGTCGGCGAAACTGTTTGCGAGATAAAGTGCGTTCTAACGCGGCTAGCGTTCGTCGCTGGTATAAATTGTCAGTTAAAAAGTTAGAGCATAGTTAGCGGCGGCGAGTTTTCGCGTAACGAGGTCATAAAACACGAGGCCGAGTCGAGATTTCGTTTGTTCATGTAATACACCGTCTTCTTGGTTGTCCCTCCGATGTGTTTTGCCTCGATTGACTTGACGACGCTCCATCGCGCTCCGCCCTGTTCGCCTTCATTTCCGATTTGGGACCGCGGTGGTTTTGTAATCGTTCATTTTATTTGCGTCGTTTACGCGATTGTAAGCCTGGAAAAGAGCCGAGTGAATAAATATTAGAGAACTACGCGCGCAAGAGAGAAAAACGCTTAATTAGAGCGTTCAATTTTTGGTGACTGAGTAAATTGGTAAAATAAGTTAAAATGGCTATGCGAGATTCAAGCGATTTAGTTAAAGTGAAATTTTTATTTACATTTGCTAACTAAGCATTTAATATCATTTAGCAGTTAATTAACCGTAATTGCTATTTATTATACTGTTTTTTCGCGTTTAAGGGCTACTGTATAATTTGCAAGTAGTAGTTTATATCTTAGTTACTTTAGACAAAGGTATAAATTTAATTAACCTTTTAAAAGTGTATCTCTTGATTAATAGTTGAACTCCTTTCTGTTTTAATTTATTAATTTGCTGCAATAGTAGCGCGCTACCGGCTATTTCCTGTTGCTTCCTTTTGCTCTTGCCCGAGTTGCAACCGTGAAGGAACTTTTCTTGGCACGATTATGGTTTTGGCTCGCTTTAGAGCCGAAGCTACGGCGATTCCTGACCTAAATCCATAAACATGCACCTGCGTGCTTGCCTCGTTTCAATTGTACAGTGTTTATCGATTTCGCAATATCCTTCATGGAAATCAATTCTTTATTTAATCGATCAATTTATTCACGACAACGAATTCCCACTATAGATTCTAGCTTTTCGTTGTAATGGGTAATCTCGCGATGTCTTTTCGCTATCGCGAAAAGAAATTGTTGACTTAATTGACCGTCGTGAGAAAAGTTAAACATTTTCAGCTTATGGCATAGCGAATAGAATGATAACGAACGCATTTATCGCGTTTCTATCGCGTTTATGCTATCGATCACGAAACTTTTCGTCAGTAGCCAATCATAAATTAATTACTTTTCAAACTGGACCTTAGGATATTTGGAGCTTATTCAGCCTGGAGGGAAAAATGTTACGGGCGTCGTATTGCGTGCCCAAGAACGTGTAATTAAGTTAGTCACAATAATGAAACGCATCATCCCCCTTTGAGACTCCCTTAAGAAATAACACCCCTGGTGTAAGCTCTGGGGGACGGCTATTCGAGAAACTAATAATCACGCTTGCGATTCGTAACACGTTTTTCTCACGATGCACCGCTGCGCGAACAATTAGCAACTTCAATCCACAGTCCCCCTTAATTAACGATTTACCCCGATTAGTTTGCTATGCCACGGAGAGCCGAGATTTCACTTGGCGTGAAAAGAGACGGTAGGATTAAAACCCGATTATTCCGAGGTCATTTAAAAAGTATGAATATGTATATTTTATTGGAGATTTAAAAAGGAGGGAAAGGGATAGAGCGCGGTAAGCAGAACACGGAGATGTAATGTAGAACGTCGTAATAAATATTAAAGAGACAGAGTGTATGTATTTTGCTTATCCGAAAATTCGAATGCTGCTCTGAAATCGAATGTAATTGATTTTTAAAGACACAACCGGGTGAGCCGTATTGAAAAATCGTGCACACACTGATGTAGGCGCGAATGTCGTTTCCAAGATCATTTATACTGCTCCACTCTCTTTATATATAATTGTTGTCACAACACCCAATAATATGTGATACCGTTGGTTTTAATACACGATTGTCATTGGTAAGGATCAAATAAGTTGATCGAAACGTTTGACTTGTTCAAATCTGTCAACCAATATAGAATTTATTATTTTCGCACCTACACCCTCAGAAAGGGTTTCTGTTGCCGAGACAAAAAATATTCTTGACGCATTTATATCTCTCACGACCTCGTTTAGTATAAAAATAAGACAATGTCAAAATAAAATCAATAATTCTTATTCTCTATCAAATTTAAAAAGATTGACTTACTATATTGAGACAAGAGTAACTTATATAAATGTAAGTTTATATATTCTTGCGTTTAGAATAAATTTTCCCTCCATACAACGCACGAAGTTGGCACCACGATATTCGACAAAAGACGCTTCTAGATTTTAGAATTTTTCATTTCAGATAAAAATATTCCTTTCTCTATAATGAATACGATTGGTGTTATATCGATCCTATTTTATGATACATTCAAGTGTAATAGCATTGGAGCCGGAAATTTTTTCTGTGGGTGAAATGTCTAGCGTTTGGCTCTTATTGCCCTTCCTTGCGTCTACCAACTTGATGTTGATTTTTAAAGATATTCAAAGCCAAATTTCCCCTTTTTAATTCGTCGAAGATACGCGGGTGACAGCTTGTTCAATAGTTGTAAGGGAGATTACACATGTTTAACGCGGCGAAACGGGTGCTAATGATATTACTGAACTTGAACGCAATTTTATTCGATGATATGAAATTTTTCGTTTGAACGGAAACGGATAATGCGCAGCCGATATCGCGGAGTAGAACCGCGAGAGCAGTAGCGAAGGATGATTCCAGTTGCATCTACTTTTATAACCGCCGTGCTCATCGCTCCTGTATTCGACGACGTATCGATTGGCTATCGCCCGACGTATGTTTTCTCTTCTTTGTCTGGGGCTATGAATTTCTTACGACGTCTCTTGCGGTCGATAGCGCCGCAAGAAATCGGTATAATTACACTCGAATTTGCAGATGTGTGCCCGTTGGTCGCTTGTACACGTATAAAATATCTGTACGCCGTGCGCCTGTTAGATTTCCTTACGATGTGTTTGTAAGAGCTTATATTCCAAATATGAACACGCCTCCCAGCTCTCTTGGAGAATAATTGTAAATACTAAAGAATTAATATAGGAACGAAGAGAAAACTCTTTTATAATAATACACATATAATTACAACAAAGTGACGTGTCAACGATTGAGTTTAATATACATAAGTTTTTGTTTTTATGTGTTTGGCGGCGCTTAATTTAGTATCGCGGGAATTATAAGTTAGAAATGCGTTTTCATATAAAGAGGGAGAGAGGAAGCTTCGGTATTTTGACGTCAAATATATTTTCTGACTTAATGCTAGCCGATTCATCGATCAATTTATTAATGGGCTAACTCTTCTCGCGCACTCAATCATGAATACCTAATGCTACCTCGCCGGTCACCGACAAGAATGAACGAGTTTAATAATCACCGTGGTTGTATAATATGCATGGAAGATTCCTCCGGTCTAAGATCTTCTAAGAAGCCGACTTGCCTAATTAATTATACTTGAAGCAGTCTTAACGTTTTTGAAATATAACATGCAAAATTTCCTCCCCAAGTTAATTATTTTTACAATTTCGAATATGTATGTGTTCAGAAATAAGCTATTTATTCATATATACATGATTGAACGATTGATATAAAAGATTCGGTGAAACGTCAAGATAAGAAAATCGATTTAGATACGTTTAATTTTTGTGGGAAATAGATTTGATTCTTCGACAAATGTTGTTACAGAAGAGAGTGAAAATTAATTGTGCCATGTCGAATTCAGGCATTTAACTAATTAATGCTTCTTTTCTTTTTACAGAAAAACTCATTTGCATGGTCGGAGGGCGGCGAGGAAGGTGGTGGCGGCGGCGGAGGAGGTGGAGGTGGCACGGGTGGGACCGGAACAGGTGGTACGGGTCCTGGGACCACCGGTGGTGGTGGACTGGCCCATTGGGTCAGTGTTATGGCGGAGCACATTCACAATCCGCACTCAGCCACTGGCGTCGGTGTTCACCATCAACAACAATCCCCACCTCAACCGCCTTACCCGTGGAACAATGGCCTTTCCAGTGACGTGAGTACACTCTTATTGCACCTACTCCATTTCTTATGTTCTATAATTAGAGGTGTGACATTTTCATGTTATTTTTTTGCCATTTTTTGCGTTTTGTTTTTCCAGATTTTGCGTTATTTTCATGTTACTTTTTGGCATCTTTTGCCTTTTGTTTTTTCGGATTTTGCTTTTCGGATTTAATTTGATAATGTTTTTGATACTGCCGTGGTCAGAGGTGGGCAGGGCTTCAATAAGACAACTTAGGCCCGCCTTCACCAACGTCTTAGTTTACTTAAACTTAGTTTACTTTGTTCTTTGTCTCTTTCCAACTGTTACTTTAGAAAGAGGCGAAGAACGAATTAAGCTAATTGTAAGCTTAAAGCTAAACAACGTTGGTGAAGCCTTAATGTTTTGATAGAACAATTTACGACGTTTATTAAGGCTAAACATATGTCAAAAAATGTAACGTAAGACATAACATATTAAAATAGCTTGGAACAAATTACTGAAATTACGTATCATTTTCAGACTATAAAAGCAGTAACATGTCTACAAAAAGTAAACAAAGCTAGTCTTAGGCATAAATCTCTTTGGTTTAGGATACAACATTGACGTTAGAAATGTTTACTAAGGAAAATTGTGGTTTGTGACGTTATTTGAACGCTATTTTGCGTGTTGGGGATCATTTTGCGTTTTAAAAACGTGTTAAAACGAAGGCGGGGACTCCAACATGTAAAGAAATGACATTAAAAACGTTCCTGGGGCATTTTGCGATATTTTGCGTATAAAAATAACATCAAAATGTCACACCTCTATCTATAAT
>NW_011967219.1:1458008-1467892 GCF_000949405.1 Vollenhovia emeryi
GAAACCATGTCGAAAAATCGTTAACAATTTCAAACTTCTTTCATTTAACATTAGATCATTAGTTAGATGTAAGAGGTTTGGGTCCTCCAAAAGGCTCCTTGTCAACCCTAAGGGGGATACTATAAAGATATACATACATACATATGTACATATTAGATCATTAGTTCTATATTAAGATTATTTCTCAAATTATTATCAATAGTGGCGTTCACTTGGGATCGCGACTTATAATCTAATAGAACAATCGCAGTAATTCCAGAAAATAGTAATACATAATAAAATATAGAAAAGAGCCAAATATTTTTATCTATTGCGAACAACGCTGATCAAGTGTTGTAAATACATAGCAGTGTTTTTCTACGTTAGGAACTGTACCGCGAAAGGATTGCGCTCGTAAATATAATTGGATAATAATAGAGATAGCTGTAATGCAGAACGAGAGAGTGAGAAATTTTTCTAATTGACTTTTTTTGAAATCGTGGTAGCATCTAACAAATACGACAAATACGACAAAGTTTGAATTTATTCACTCGTAACCTCTGTATTTCTCGCGGATTCGACGAAAGCTGCAGTCGCGACAAAAAGGTCGACGATAAAAAAATTCAAAAGAAAGAGACGGTTAGAGAGAACTAGAAGGAAATAAGGAAGAAAAGAAAGAACGTTGCCTGAATTAAATATGGCCGGAAGAAAGACACCGTTAAATGCGCAGTGGTGCAACGGCACCAAAGCTTCGGAAATAGTAGAAAAAAATCCCCGTACGACATTCTCTTTTTATCTTCTTTTTTTAAATGCGCGGTGTCAGCGGGACGGAATACGCTACCCCTGTTTTGATTTTGTTTTTTTTCTCTCTACCCTTTCGCGTGCTATCTCCGGACGAGAATCCTGCATAATTTAGGCGAGACTGGATTAGAGGAGACCGTCAAGAGAGGAAGAGACAATGAGCGTGAAAGAGTCGGGAAGGGATGAAGTAGTAAAATCGAAATGGAAACGACGGGGGTGAGAAGAGCAGGATGGGATACAAACGACTCGAAAAACGACGGCGAAAAAGGGCGCCAAAAAGGGTTGAAGATCGCTTTACATAGCGGTGTTCTTTCGTCGGGTTCCATCTCGAGATAAAAAAAAGGGAGAGAGAGAGAGAGAGAGAAAAGAAAGAAAACAAATAGACGGAAGCGCGAAAAAAAGACTTTCGGGGAAGAGGGAAAAAAGCGTGTATGCGCATTCGCGCGAAAGGGAATGAATGAGAGAGGAGAACGGATAACGGAAAAAAGAAGTTGCTCATTTGAATCGATAGTGGTGGTTACGCGGCGTTTTTCTTGCGTTAATCAAGTAGCAGTTCATTTATGGCGCGATTTAAGAGAGGATTAACGAGTCTAATATCAGAGTGTTATGACTTTTTAAATGACGGAAGAAAAGAATTTTTCAAGTTTTTATATTTTTCAAGCTTACGTAATCTCTAAAAAAGTTTGTACTCCACTTATCTCGCTGTGATTATTCGGTGGGATCATCGTCCGCAATTACGTTCTTCGTAGCATTATTATAATTGCGCTCCCATTACTCTCGTGCGAGATCATAGAGAATCCTCGATCACAGAGGACTCGTTTGTTTTTCTAAGACAAGAAATTAGGGTGCGCCTTCTATCTTCGTACGGTGTGAAAAGGACCGGATTTGAATGTGAATAGAAGCGGCAGACATCTCGAGGACGCTCTTTATCGGTCGTGGAACCTGCTGCACGCGGAAGAGTTATCCGGAGGCCTCGTTTATCCTCTCTCCTTCTCTCTTCTTCCATTGAGCGCGCTCACCCGGTTTTTGTCTATGGTTATGGGTGCCCACGAGACCCACGCCATGGGTCTGTCGCGGAGGCCCCGGGAAAAAACAAGGAACTACGACAACGGGGAGGAGGGGGGGGGACGATTTAAATAATCCGCGGCATGCTAATGTCTCTGGCATTCTCACGGAACACCGTTCGTGAAAGTTCTCGCAGGGGAGGGGGCGATAGTTTGGGAGCGAAGAGAAAGAATGAGCATGCAAGACAATCGGCCAATTTGCATACGATGCATACGGGCGAGGAAGAGAGCTTGCACCCTTTGGCGTTCCGAACGAAGGGATGATCGCGTTATCTCGCGATGCGAACGACTCGTGACCAACGTATTGTCGTAGTCTAACCGTTAGATCGTAATAAAAATGTCGACAATTCCTCTGACAAAACCTTCGCCAGAAAATTGAGTCATTACGATGGTTAGAAAAAGAGATCCCGGCCTTTCGAAGAAGTGTCCACGCTACCGACGCTAACCGTCACGTCGGTTGACGGTGAAAAGAGTGAAGAAAACGCCCGGCAGCGTAATATGCCATCCCCTCGACGCCTGTGCGAAATCGGTAACACGTTTCTGGAGGTTGTAATCTGTCGTCGGTTTTGCCCAGCGGGTGGTCAACCCTTTTTCCGGGCTTTTTTACGCCTGCCCGACCATAATCCCTTAAAACGCTTAGAGGCGTTCTTTAGGGTAATTTCCTTCACGGCGAAGAAGGGGCGCGTCTCATCCGGCGGGTCCCGCATCGTTTTATTCGGCGAAATGCAAAACACCTTTGGTCCGCGCGCGCTCCCGTCCGTACCCCTCTCTCCCGCCTCCGGAACGGCAACTGGAATCGTTCCTCGCGCGAGAGTCCTTGGCCTCGCGCGGAACACCACCCCTGACGAAGATTATGCAAAGAAGGACTCATCCATCCCTTTCTTTTCCCTCCTTCGTAGCTATCCTTCACCTTTGCGTCCCTCCCCTTCCCCGTCGTCCTCTTTCTCGTCTCCCTCGCTCGTTTTCGCTCCTTCTCTCTTTCGTCATTTTCGTCCCCTCGACACGGTAGCAGCACGAAAATTAAAATAATGGTTCCCGCAACCCCTGCCGGCATTTTTTTACTTCTTCGATCAGCTTTTTCTGCATGTGCACCTTCGGCGCGGCAACGACAGCCGGCATGCAAATCGTGCGCAACGGGATTTTTGTCTCCGCTCGGCGAGAGACAAAAAAAAACGCGCGGGGAGAAGTAAGGCACGCTTTATTGTCTCGACGTACCGGGACCGTTCGTTAAGGGGCCGGTGTCGAAATAAGATTTTTTTTTCTATCTCTCCGCGCGCAGAATGCCTCCGGATGACGAAGCCGTGTCTCCGATTGGCTAATGAATTTCTGGGGCAACGTGCCGCGACGAGAGGGAAAAAAAACGCGACGGGACTAACGTTCACCTCGCATCGAGCGCAATAAAACGGTAGAACGAACGTTTCACTATGAGGCAATTTTTATCGCGTCATCGTGCAACGATATTCCGATGCAATTTTTTATATCTATAGTCTAGGCATCCCTTCCACGTAGAACAGATTTTATGCGATGTATATTTATAAGAACGCATTTCTTCAAGTAATTCCCGTACAATTTTCCCCGATCATCTTTTTGTTAAGCAGTATTTTTTTTATACTCGAGAATTAATCTAATATTATCAGCAATATATTATTTGTTAACTTGGAAAGAAACTCGTCGGTCCAGTTATCCATGGACGTTTTACGTTTTGGGTAGCTTTGTTTTGTCATCTTAAGACACTCGTATCCGTAGTTTTCCCTTGTAACGACGTTTCTGAATGATCTGAAAACACGTTCTAAGTATCACGAGAGCTTGCCCTCGCAAGATTTCTTATTGTCAGTTAAGTTTGCATTTGCCACGTCATCGATGACGAACGCTGGTTCCTCGAAAACCGTCCCATTACGGTACAGAGGACATTGCTTTCGGTTATATAATAGAAATGGAGATAACAATAGTCGCGTATCGGCCCAACGCCACGTCCTTTTTGGTGACGGTGTCATAACATTTGGGCCCAGTATAAAATTATGGCGTCCCTTTTCCCGTAGTTTTCGGCCGTGCCGAACCTCTGCTCGTTCCCATTTGCCGTTTATATCCTTGCTCATCCGTGTGGAAACAGTTTTCTGCGATTCTTAGCCCTTCGTACCGCGCTTTGTCGGAACAATGAGTTTGTAGTCCGCGTAACTGTTTTATTGCAAAATTATATTCGTAGAAATTTTACTCTGACGTATACATGTATGGCGTATCTCGCGCACCCGGTTTTACACACTTTTATATATATTATATATATATATATACATATATAAAATAAAAATCTCTCTTTTGCGCGCTGCAACAAGTAACCGAGATAATTATTTTTACGCGTAACAACCATGGAGGCATACATTTCCCAAAGAGTTAACCTAATCAGAAAGTAGCGAGAGCAAAAGCGTTTATCAACATTTTCGTTAAGAAATGTCTAACGTTCGTACGTTTGGAACTAGCGGTAAAAGACAGGCGGCACAAAAGTCGCGGTAGCGTTTTTAGAAGACCCCGTGCCCCGAGAAACGTGACTAAGAATCCGCCGCGAGAATGTACCGTTTTCCGCGAGGGTGCACCGTTAAAGGGTTAAGGAAACAAAAAAATTAGCACCCGTTCTACCGGGGGCAGGAGAAAAAAAGCCCAGCGTCGGGTGCTTCCGGCGAAGACGCGAACGTCGGCCGCTCCCGGGACCGATCCGGATGAAAAAACCGCATATAGTTTTTCGACGGGCACGGGGTGGCCGCCCTAGGCTGTACCGTAGAGGCGCGTATGCAGATCAACGTGAATGCCGAGTAACAAAGGACCTATAGTCTCACGCTATTGTGCCGTGGCAGGTAAGATAAAAGTGGCCGGCCCGTGGGCCCCGTAGATCCCTACAACAACCGCGGCTGCACCCCGGAAAACGCACATGTACACGCGCAGACACGTACGGGAGACGGTCGAGGAGACGTCGGGTGACCCGGTCTAGTAGGACAGCTCTTGATGTCTCTTTAATTTTTATTAATGACGGCGAATTTGAATTTCTGCATCGGTGATATGGGAACCGCGCGCGGGACATTCTTGGGACAGGAGGGGGGGGGTCGTCAGGTACGAGAGAGGCGGACGTATGTACTGAGAGCACGTCGTAAGTCGCGTACGTGACCGTGGCCCTGGGAGCCGCGCTTAAGGGAGATCCTCGTCCTCGTCATCGATCATAATTATCCGCTTTCGTACCTCGTTGATCCGCGCCGCAGCGACAGGTGAGGATTTTCGAGATTTTCCTCGCATCTTTCGGGCGCGAAACAACCACCGGGCCGAAGACCGAGGCGTTTGGCAGACGCGCTGTTAGCTATCGTTCATTTTAACACGCTCGCGTATTTTTATTTCGCAGTTTAATAAGTAACTTGAAAATTGCATCGGGGTATAAAATCGAATTTAATGAATCGACTATATCGTATACGAATTAATTGAAGCGTGGCTTCTGTTTTAACCTCGTCTAGTAAATTTTTCCCTTTATTTCCTCTTAGTCTTTACACTTGATTTTTAGTAAAAACCCACCTACGTACTTTTTAAAATTATCCTACACACACATATATATGTCTATGTATGCACGAAAAGAGTATAAATTAATAATTTAATATACGTTATTTTCTAGACTAGACTGAAGAAAATTTAGAAAGTATTGAAATTTATATACACAGAAGTATTAGTTTCGTATGACATGATTTATCCAATTAATTAATTCAGTTTTGTACTTTATGTTATGTATATATAGAGTATAATATATTTTTGTACGTAACAGTTTGAGTTTTCAATGAAAATTATCTTATTTGTGAAATATTTATTATCCCCAGGATTGAATTTATTTACCGAGAATTACTCGGTAGACTAACTGCGATCTATTCGCAGCGAGAACGATTGGGTTGGTTTTTTCGAGGATTTCATGTGCTATTAATAGTCGCCCGCGATTGATGTTGCCAACAAGTGACGAATTATTCGCCTTGCGCGATTAAGAAATCGGTTTATCCCGCATTGCGCGTCTGAGATGAATGGTCTATACGTACGTAGACGGCATGGGATACTAAAAGGAGGCAATTAATACGTCGCGCATCGTCGTCTCTTCAAAAGTAACGCGCGGAGCAAAGGGCGCCGCGAAGAAACAGAGGGGCCAGTGTTTTCGAAGGGCCACGTGTTTTTTAATGACGACTAGCAGACACGATCGCGTTTTACGTTTGATCTCGATCGTGATGGTTACAAAAAAAAATTACGTCCTGGGAAATCGTTCACGCGACAATCTTCAATTGCGACGTCGAACCAGGTTGAATTTTTTCCGTATACAAAAGTGGATTTATAACTTTTGATAGAATTAAGGCGAACTTTCCTTGGAAAATATTTAATGCCCTATCGGGATGGCTTAATCATCAATATAAAGTATCTTGGCAATTAAACTGTGAATTAAATATGTGTTAAAAAGTTCTTAAGATAAAAGTTTAATCTCATATTAATCAAGACAGATAATGTTATTATCTACTTACATTTTTGAAGTTTAATATTGCCAGAGAGAAAAGGAAGAGACACGAGTGTCCTAATTCCCAATGTTAAATATAATATTTAAGTGGAGCGTTAAATTTTTGCTAATGAAAAATCGGTTTGATTTATACCACACAAAATTTATCATTAAAAGATAACGCGATGATGTATATAGCACATTTATATTACGTATTCACAATTAAATGGAATATTATATGTAAAAATTCGAAATAAAATGACGAAAATAAAAGTACTGTTTAATTAGATGAAAGCTTGAAGAGATCGAATAAATGCCAAGGAAAGGTTTGTGTTAATTGCCATAGCGCGAATAAATATGTATTGAGAGAAATTATAATCAAAGACGGCAATTCCAAGTTGCTCAATTAAACTTGAAGCACTTTCTTCTTACCACGATTAAATTTTGCGAGAGGAGAAAATCTTTCAGCTGCCGCGAGAGATTCTGAAAAAGTTTCGATCGGGTGTCGGATGCGTCCAGAAAGTTCGACCGCGAAGAATGAGTTTTGCGAATATCGCTGCGTTCGCTTCGCGGATCAAATGTTACTCGAGTTTTACACTTCTCATTCTTTATGGATCCTCCGTTAATCCTTTAAGGACGGAAATGATGAAGCCGCATGATTTCACGCAGTTGATACACCACGTTTGCCCCGAAAGGGTTAGCAAAGAGAAAGGGGAGCGAAGAATGTTGCAAAAGTCGTCGTCCAGAGATTTGGAACTGGGAGCTAGAAGATCGAGTGGAAATATCAGAATCGATATTTGACCCGGCAGAACGGAGTAACAGAAAGGAAAGAAAGATAGAAAGCAGAGAAAGAAAAAAATTTTGAAGATATATTGAGCTTCAGGAGCTGCAGCCATCAATGTTATCACCATCCTTTTTTATATTTGACGGATTTTAAAAGAAGTTGTTGCACCGACGAAAGATTTGAGCCGTGGGGAAAAAGACGAGAGAAAATCTCGGCATGTATTTTTTATAAGGCGAATAGTACATTTAACTCCAAGAGTTACTTGTAAAATATTAAACATTGCCATTCTTTATCTATTCGAGCCATATAATCAAGCTTTCCATTGAACGTCGCAATCAAGTCAATTTTGTACCTAGTTATATGCGAAACATTATTAGTCTTTTAAGTGAGCACGAAAATACCGATTCCTAGATAGTGCCGTTAAAAAAAGATTAAAATAAATATTGCATCAAATTTACCCTCAATCTGCATTTAACAAAATCAATGCGATTTGACTTGCTCCTGCTGCAGTAAACAGGTCAACTAGGGTCACCAGGTTTTATTTTCGCATCTTTGATTGATGATTAGCGATAAAGCGCGAGAGAGGGAAAAATAGATTCATGGATTTAAAAAAATATATTTACTATATTATGTTGAAAATGTGTGGGTGGTGTAGAAGGGAGAGGTCGAAGAGGGGAGCGCGAGCAAGAGAGAAAGGGAGAGAAAAGGTGCGCGTTATTTCAAAATATGTACGCATTATGTGTAAAGTTGCGTCTTCCCTTGGAAGCTGTTTATTCTTCAAAGTTTCTATTGGCGTCAAAGCTCTCACAGGCTGCAGAATTAAGAGCAATGGTTCTCAGTTATGTGCATCCGGGATTTCTACCGTCGAGTGTTGTCCTCGAGAATACAAGCTTCAAGTGCGGCTCTTAGCCTAAGATCATCGCCTTCAATAACGTCATTTTATCCTGCGGAGGACCAGCGCACGGCGAGCGATTCCTTCGATACTGCAGAGCAATCGAGAATATTTTTATAAAGTACCGACCGCACACAGAGAGCGGAGGAAGTCGCGGGTTCGTTCTTCGTCCGATGAAAGCGGGAAAGGGTGGGAAAAAGGGCGGCACTCGTAGAAATAGAAAAAAAAGGAAAAACAGTCCGGGATCGATATTGAACTGCGGAAAAAAGAAGGGCGGGAAAGAACGAAGGTGGAAAAAGGAAGAAATCGAGGAAGGCGAGCCGGGGGCTTTGAGGAACGACAGTATGCTGACGATAAAATGAGATTTTCAATACTTGCCTGGAAAATATTATGGAGATATTCGCCGTTCGTCTAGACGGATGAATCCATTATTTTCGCGGATTATATCAATATTAAGCATTAGCCGATTCCGCGTAAGATACGATCGAATGTGCAATATCGCTGGAAAATTATTTCACTATATCGGGCTAACGCGTCGCCGAATACGCGAATCGTTTGATCCGTGTAATTTTCGTGTCGCGTGCAATCTTAAATATCTTTCTTGCCCTCACGTGGAGTTATACAGGAAAATCGTCGCGCGTATTTCAGCCCTCCTTTCACCATATGTATATATATATATATATATTTATATATATTTGGAGCACGGTTATGAAAATCGACTACACCATCTCGTATTTTAATCCGCATCTGGAAAAAAAAGATTAATTGAAATAAAAATTTTTAATCAAGCTGCGAGTATATCGCGAATAAAGTTAGGCTAAAAAGAGCAACTTTGGTTGCTAAGGAGAGAAGCAACGACGCAAGGGGCAAAAATAATATTGCGACATCCGTTGATAAATCTTATAATATGGCGTGTACGTTGCGAAACGACAATAACGGCGATCACAATGAGGAAATAATGAAATAATATTTTATTTATATGTCTAAGATAGAAACATCGGAAACATCACGGGGGCAAGTTGATGTTGAAAATAAAATGGAGATTAATAAATCATTAGTTTATTAATGGGCGATTTTTTAAGCTCTGTTTAACGTTTGCCGTATTAATATTATAAAAGTAGAAAAAAATTGCACGAGAGAGCGAGCCAACTCGAACAAAAGATAATATTTTATTCCAAAGATCGTGGAATATAACTTCTTCTGGCTACATGGTGAAAAGGGAAGAACGAACGCCTGGAAATGACGAGCGTACGAAGGAAGAAAAAAACCAAGGAGAAATATCAGGATCGATATTCGACCCGGAAAAAGGAGCAGCGGCAGAATGGGGAAAGGGCAGGCGGGCAGGGGGGAGGCGACCAGGGGGCGCTCTACCGAAGGGGTAGCGGCACCGGAGTGGAGGGAGGGGGGGGAGGGGGGTCAGGAAGAAAAGTGAGAAAAAGGAAGCGCCGCACATCGCAGAACCCGGGGCTGCACTTTGAAGAAACGTACAATAGCGAAACGCTTCCTCCTAATATTTACAGAAAGACATTCGCGTAAGTCGTAAAAACGTCTCCTCCGAATAATAACAAACAGGACTGCGCTCCTCTTATCTTCCGTTAAAAGTTTATGGCACTGCGCGAACTATCACGGTCATTTCCGTGGCTCTCGAATAAAGAAGACACAGGGAAATAGATCTCGATAGTCCCGGGGAGGGCCCAGGCAGGATTGGGAGACGGTGACATACATTTTCCAAGCCCGGAAACTTGTGATTGATCGCCATCTTTCGATGAAAACGGCGTTAATATATGATGACGTCAAACTAATGCAGTCGATTATGGAAGTATTTCACACACGCCGGAATTCCCAATATTACACACATTATATATA
>NW_011967219.1:1470053-1536556 GCF_000949405.1 Vollenhovia emeryi
TCGAATAAAGAAGAAACAGGGAAATAGATCTCGATAGTCCCGGGGAGGGCCCAGGCAGGATTGGGAGACGGTGACATACATTTTCCAAGCCCGGAAACTTGTGATTGATCGCCATCTTTCGATGAAAACGGCGTTAATATATGATGACGTCAAACTAATGCAGTCGATTATGGAAGTATTTCACACACGCCGGAATTCCCAATATTACACACATTATATATATATGCCACATATGTTTCACGTAGCGAACTTCTATAATTCAATTCGTAATACGAAAAGTTGTCCCGATGACACGGATGAAAAGTTTTAAAGTTGGGCCGATGACACGGGTAAAAAACATCCCGGCTACCTGACTTCCGAGATAATCCTTTCGTGACGTCTCGGATGTTTCTAATACAGATTCAATGATCATCGATCAATCAGCGCGAATAACGAGGCGAGGGCCGTTTTTCCTCCGTGAAAATCGGGCGACGATTTGCGAGGTCGTCTCTTTCGTGTCTACAATCAAGATCGATGAACCTTTTGACGATTGTGTTGCCGCTATCGTTAATATATAATATATTATAAAATACAAAATACGAACGCTCGTGCAAATGTGCTACCAATAAGATATTGAAAGTATTTTCTGAATAAAATGCAAAGTAATGTGCTGCAATATGATATGATTTAACGAATTATTTCGTAAATTTACAATACGGTTTTCTTAAGAAATTAAAAATTGTTTATCGAAGATGAAAAATCAGATTATGATTATTCATTAATCTTGAAATACAGGGTGTCCTGAAATTCGCGAATCAAAATACCGTAGCAAGAAAGTCGTCGAAAAAATAAATTGAAAAGTTATTTGCCATTTTTCGTTCCGAGCAGTAGTTTCTTTTTAGATAAAAAGGTTCAAAACAGGCCAATCATACCTTACGGTTGAACGGAAACCTGTCCGTGAGTCGCGCGTCGATAGTGTTAGTGCATTAACACTATCAACGCGCGACTCACGGACAGGTTTCCGTTCAACCGTAAGGTATGATTGGCTTGTTTTGAACCTTTTTATCTAAAAAAACTACTGCTCGGAACGAAAAATGGCAAATAACTTTTTAATTTATTTTTTCGACGACTTTCTAGCTATGGTATTTTGATTCGCGAATTTCAGGACACCCTGTATAGTCTACAATAATACTAAAGAATAAAAAATTGATACGCACGTATATCGCTATTGTCATATTATCATCTATTATTGATATTTTATTATAGACTGAAATAAAGATTTGCAGAAATAGACAAAGTGGGACGCATAATTTGGTTTATATAAATCACATTTAAAATAATTCCGAAAACGAAGCTTCGGCGCGTTGAATGGCCATTAAAACTGCATCAACGTCCTCGATAACGTTTCAGAGTTAATTCAGGCTTCGAGCACCGAGGAATGGCCACTCGCGATGATCACGTTATCGTATCAAAAACTAATGAGATTTTGCACGAATCGAAGATTAAACCGACGCGTTATACGAACTACCCGTGTTGCCTTAGCATAAATCAGCGGCGTATTAAAGCACTCGCGTCCCGTTTCCACGACCGTTCGATTATCAGCGCCGCGCGAACCTGCTAAATCCGACAGCCGTCTGCGAGTGGAATCGCGAGTTCGCGCGTATCATTTTACGCCGCACTTTGCGGCAGCAGGTGCCACATTCTCCTCGTCCGCGGAGCCGACACCTGCCTGCAGCGAAGATCGGCGAATAAGATCGCCCGTCTTTCGCCATCGCGCGGAAATAAAAAGCCGCGAATCAATCCACGCACGATCCTGTACAGCTCGGGGATTCGGTCTGGCTACGGTACGTCATTTACAGGCGACTCTCCGGAGTCTCGGCTACGGAAGCGACGCGTTTCTTTCGACTCCCGTTACCCAATACGACGAAGAAACGGTATGTGGAATTCGTAGAAGACTAGAGATCGAAACAATTAATAGGTACAACGGGGCGGCGCGGCGTTGCGTGTAGCGTGTAAAATAATTGCGCATCGTTCGCGGGGCCCGTCGAGCGAAAAATCTCCGCTACAAGTTTCGGAATTACTCTCGGAGAGTTTTGATCTTGCGGTATCTTCGCATCGATAAATCGAACGGGGCACGTTCCCCTATTGAATTTCGCGATGCTGAAAATAATTTCTCGTTAGGTGGACGGCATACGTAGCTTCGATGAGCGCGCCCCGTCTCGTTCGGCCTACAATTAATTCTCGTAACGCGGCGTGCTCGCCAACGGAGAATGAATAAAAAAAAATTGTAAATATAATAACGATGGGCTCGTTCGTTGCTCGAGCGGTACGGCGGACGCGTATGGAATTTGTGTAGCGATACGAAAAAGACCGCGCGGATTGTTAAACGAATTCTATCCCTAGAAAGGAGATATCCCGGCATCGTCGTTCTCGATGCACGAAAAATTCACGAGGGTTTCACATCGGAGCTGAAAGTCTCGAGGTGTAAGTAAAGCGAGGGCGTATTTGTCTCTTATAAATCGTACATTTTTCCATTCGCCCGAAACACGCGCTGCTGCCAAGAAAGCAACACGCTCGCGAACGCGGCTCGCGTCAAACGCGTCGTCCCGGCGGAGGAGACTCTCGCGATCAGCACGAGAAATATTTAGCGTTTCGAGGACCTACTCTCGACGCGGGAATCGAGTAGCCACTTGTGTCGTAGTCGTCGAGAATAAAGTAGAGGATCGTGCGGACGTCATCGCGGCCATTAGAAGTCTTCGATCTCGTTCGCGACGGGCTCCACCAGCCGCCACTGTTCTCCTAGAGGGCCCGTTCAAGGGCACCCCGGTTCGGTCGGCCCACGCCGTCGCTCCTCTCCGTGAGAAATTCACGAGACAAACGCCCGTCTGTGCTCCGACGCTGTTTCTCTTCCTCCTCCGCTCCTTTTTCTTCCTCTTCTTCCTCCTCCGCTCGATGTCGTTTTTGTTACGCGCGCTTACTCCTCGTCTCGTGAATAAGGCGCAGCGTCGCGTCGCCTAGTGCCAAGTGCTTCCCGCTGGACAGGAAGGATCCTCTCGAGACGATCCTCGCGCGCCTTAGGACCGCCAAGCGGAGCATACCGTACATTTTTGACAACAGTCGTCCGAGAGTTAGTCACTTAAAATGAAGTTAGTCGGCTCTTTTCCTACGGCGTTCGCGATCATCTCGACGATAAGTGTAGATCCTTACTGAACCACGAACGCATAACAGTTTTATCTATCGGGTATACGATTCATATATTTCCGGCTGAACTTTCCAAATATTTAAAGGGACGGAAAAAGAGCGTAGATATTTTTACAGCTGTCCTTACGTAAGTGCAAAATTGGCCGAAAAGATTGCGAACTATTATAGACTAAATATCGAGGGGGAAACCGCTGACAAAAATCTTGTACACCAATGCCCGGTGGGCATTACTTAATCTTATTCATCTTGTTTTACCTTGTTTTATCTTATTATATCTTTATAATGCCCCAGCAAGGCCTAATGCCCAAATTAATGCCCAAAACTGCCTAGCAATGCCTAGTAATGCCGCAAATCTGTACACCACAATGCCTTCAGCGGTTTGTCCCTCGCTAAATATATTTAGACATATATCGGCATTTCATTGCTATTGACACAAGCTAAATATATTTTTATTATACCGATACACAAGTTTGACTAGCCGGGCGATAATTATCACGTTTGATAGAATTTGGTCGACGCGGAGGATCGGTGTATGATTTTTGGTGGCATGTGCTCGTAATGCGGTCAGGTATGCGTTGCGACGTAGCGACATTACGCCAAGAAATTCGAGAATCAACTTTTTCCATCCCGTACGCCCCTATGCAAGAGCTAGATTTCCATAGACGATCCCTCGCGCTCGTCGCAATTTTACTTCCTCTCCGTTACCCTCCGGTGGCTGCACATCCTCCTCCCGTCTGGTCGCAGGGAATGCACCGACGAGCGGGCGGCGGAGAGGGGAGGCGGAGAGACGCGTAGACGGATAAAGGCGACTCTCGAGGCGAGAGGGGCCGAGGGGAGACAGACGAGGGGGTGGTTTAGCGTCTCCGCTATTCCTCTCCCTCCCCCTCCCATCGAGCAGGTCGCGCGCTGAGTGCGCTGGTAAAACAGCCCCTTAAAACGATTTTACTGCCGCGCACGGGGCGCAACGACGTCTAGACGCCAGGACCGTAAAGTTTGACCTACTCACCCCCGACCAGGCCGTCCCGCTCCGCTTTCGCCTCCTTTGCCTCCTTCGCCACCTTCCCAGTCCCTCCTTCGTCGATCCCTGTCGCTCTCGCGCAGCTCTCGCCCCGTAAAACTCGAGAGACACCAGCCGGTCCCTTAACTCATGTACCATGGACCTTGAGAAGTAGGCCAAAGGGTTGTTCTCCGGTTCTCGTAAAAGAGACTTCTAACCTTATAGGGCTGCTTGCGGTCCCTTTCCTTTCAATCTCTCGAGTCTGAGGCAACCATTCGCGACATGTGACAATCTGATTGATCGTTCGAGAGTTCAAAGTTCCGACATAATATATAAATTCATAACTTACGATTGCAAGCATGGCTCAGCTTTTATTACATAATACTTATTTGTAAATCGAACTTTGCACGTGTTAGTTATAACCTATTTCGTAAGAACTGTACATTATACAGTAATAAATGGCGGTTTGAATATCTAAAGTCAAAATGAAAATATCACGTTTATTAAAACTTGCATATTTTAATGTACTAGAAACGATAAAACGCGCGCTTCGCGCGCGCAGTTTGTGGTCAAGCATTGTATATTTTTAAGAATTTGTATACACGCGAAGAAGTAATTGTATGCGCAACGTCAATTTAAAATAAAAAGTAAATTTGTCACTCACTGATACGGCTCGCAACAGCAAAGTTGTATATCGCTAACTATACATGTTAAACTGTAACAATACAAAAATGTATACGATTATTATAGACTACTTATGTAAAATCCAGACTATTGTATTAAATATACTTTATATTTAATATTTTTGAAAATGGGTATTTATTAGAATAATTACATAGAATACTGAAAGTCTTCCTTTTAAATATGAACTCACAAAATTTTATACGTATGGTTTTGTCTCTAACACTTATTCGAATTCACGTTCGAATCATTTGAATAAATAAAATAAAAGCACAGAACAGATGCTTTATTTTGCACAATTAGCAAATAACAAAAATGTAAGACACCTTACGATTTCTCTGCCGTTGCCCGATGCCGCCTAGGTCCTGCTCCTCCTCTCAGATTTTCTTGTTGCACTTATACTCACAACACTCACTCGCGAAATTTCGGACACTTCCGTACGCGATGTAAAATACCGTGAAATGCAGTAAGCGACGTTCTTTACTTCCTGCCCGTTCGAGTTGCGAAGAACGACAGAGCGAATTACAGCGCGAACGCCGAAGTCGCACAAATATCTCTCTCTTCCCGAAAATGGAACAGATTACACGAAATCGATAGATAGTTAAAAGCGCGGTGCGTAAACGATATGTAACCGCGACAACGTACCACGGTTTACTTTCATATTTTAGATGAGTTAGTCTCGTAAAATATCCATTGTACACATTAATAAAGAGCCGTCGCCTTAATGCGCAATTCGTTTCTCATTACAAGTTGTAGAAACTTAATAATTAATCTAGTAGCGTTACTTGTCACTGATAAAGGAGTCCAAATCAATAGCGTTTTATCCTTACATTCTTCACGATTGAGTCTTGGAAACCGACAACGCAAAAATAATACCACGCACGGAGCGACTCGCGCCACTGTTTGCCGGCTCGATGTTCGGCGAGCGAGTGCTAGCACGGCGACCTTCAGGTACACGATGGCACGCAAAAACGTCGTTCGTCACCGCGCCGAGTGAAAAACAACAAAAAAAACGTTGAGAATTCGTTAGCCCATCTACATAATGGAAAATTCCGTACTTATCACTCGCTCGCCGAACGTCGAGCCGGCAGGCAGCAGCGAGAATTGTTCCGTGCGTGATATTATTTTTACGTTACCGGTTTCCAAGACTCGATCGCGAAGAATATAGGGATAAAACGCTATTGATTTGTACATCTTTATCAATGACAAGTAACGTTACTCGATTAATTATTAAGATTCTAAAACTTGCAATGAGAAACGAATTGCATGTTGAAGCGACATGTATATAGATATTTCACGAGACCAACTCATCTAAAACATGAATGTAAACCGTGGTACGTTGTCGCGGTTACATATCGTTTACGCACCGCGCTTTTAACTATCTATCGATTTCGTGTAATCTGTTCCATTTTCGGGGAGAGAAATTTGTGCGACTTCGGCGTTCACGGCGTAATTCGCTCTGTCGTTCTTCGCAATTCGAACGGGCAGGAAGTAAAGAACGTCGCTTACTGCATTTCACGGTATTTTACATCGCGTACGGGAGTGTCCAAAATTTCGCGAGTGAGTGTTGTGAGTGTAAGTGCAACAAGAAAATCTGAGAGGAGGAGCAGGGCCTAGGCGGCATCGGGCAACGGCAGAGAAATCGTAAGGTAAGTGTCTTACATTTTTATTATTTGCTAATTGTGCAAAATAAAGCATCTGTTCTGTGCTTTTATTTTATTTATTCAAATGATTCGAACGTGGATTCGAATAAGTGTTAGAGACAAAACCATACGTATAAAATTTTGTGAGTTCATATTTAAAAGGAAGACTTTCAGTATTCTATGTAATTATTCTAATAAATACCCATTTTCAAAAATATTAAATATAAAGTATATTTAATACAATAGTCTGGATTTTACATAAGTAGTCTATAATAATCTATAATAATAAAATAAAAAATACATTTTTGTATTGTTACAGTTTAACATATATAGTTAGCGATGTACAACTTTGCTGTTGCGACTCGTACCAGTGAGTGACATATTACTTTTTATTTTAAAGTGACGTTGCGCATATAATTACTTCTCTCTCTCTCTCTCTCTCTCTCTCTCTCTCTCTCTCTCTCTCTCTCTCTCTTCGCGTGTGTACAAATTTTTAAAAATACACAGTGCTTGACCACAAACAGCGCGCGTGAAGCGTGCGTTCTGTCATGTCTAGTATATCTAAATTGTAAACCTTCATTTACTCTGAACCTAAAAGAGAAGTGAAGTACATCGCGCTTCGAGAAAATAAATCGGCATCGCGGAGAAGGGCCTTAACTGTTCGATATTAACGACATTCGCGCTGGTAATATCCCTTTTTTAGTAAGGGACAAGCGCGCACCATTTGCTCTGTCTAAAAATTCGCATGGTTTGACAGCTGCAAATAACACGACTGAAGCATGTCGTATCGCACAAGCGAGATCTAGCTAGATTAGCGAGAAGCTAATCAGTATCTCGGAAAAGCGACAACAATACTTCGAGACTTTCGACTTAACACGCCTTTTTTTTATATAGGATCTACCTGTCTTTTAACTTAGTCTTCCGCAATAAAAATGCGATATCGATTTAATCCAGCAACTCGCAACGCTCCATCCATTCAGAATGCTTCTCAATGAAACCACAAGGATTTCGTAACTTACGCACCATTGGCTTCGAGAGACGAAGGGTTGCCTTGCCCTACTGTGCCAATAGAGAGGGTCGTAATGCCGATTGACTGTTTCATTGCCCGACACTTCGTTTTAGACGACAATACATCTTTATCGAAGGGAACTTCCATTGAAATCGTCTTCAAGTCGAAAGTGTGCATTCTGAATCCTATTAAATATTTCGGAAATACTTTGAGGGAGGGAGGGAGAGAGAGAGAGGATTTTAAATGGTACATTATTATAAAATGTGGTGGATTACTAAGTAGCTGAAAATACATTCGTAACAGTATTGTCAAGCGTTGATGTAGAATTGATTTTTGCAGCACATCCTGAAAAGAAGTGAGAAATGAAATTCTGTTTCCTTGTGTCTCTAGTATTGCTGCGTTTCATCCATTACCGTCTCTCATCCCCTTTCGCGACTTTAATCCGCGTGAATAGATGAGGAAACTGGGGCAAAGGGTTACCGTGAATAGGGGCGGCTGTGAAGAAAGGAGGAGAGAGTGAGGGAGAGAGAAAGAGAGATCGACCCTTCAGGAATTTCATTTCGACGCGTCTTCACCTACGCGACTCGTTTCTCAACGTATTTTCATTCAAGATGCTATCAGACCCCGTGGCCGCAGTCAAGAACGATCGGTCGAAAAGCGATCGACTATATTTCGCCAAGAAGTGGAATTTCATTCTACCCTGGAATTCTCTCACGAATGCATTTTTTATCGCCCTCGCAATCGAAACTGGGGTATTTTGGTTAGCGCAACAAATTCCGCGGGACATATTTTTATCGATGAATTCTCTCGGCGATAAATATCCGTTCTTGTTCAGCTCTCGACATCTCCCCGCAGTAAAATTCGATTAAGGCATATACTTTACGAATCACGAATAATTACCAATCTATCGTAAATTGCATTGGGAGTAGCTTATCCTTTCTTCCTAATTGTCGTGACTACCGAATTACTTGGTGCGTTCTCTGGACGAGTTAACCACCCTTTTAGAACTAGCCAGATTAGCGTTAATAAATATATGGCCGCGGCGCTTTTTTGAAATCAAGTTTTTGAAATTACGCTTAAGGGGTATAATGTCGACATGCGCGAACGTTCCCTTTATGCAAACCGGAAAACTCGGTCAAACGCAAAGTTGGACCTAAAGGGAGTCACGTGGCCCTTTTGAAAACCGCCGAGTGTTTTCCACGGTTCGCAGAATTTCCGAGAGCGTTCAAGTATCCTGGGACCTTTTAGCGTTAATTGCAATTTTTTTTCTGATTTCCCCACAAACGGAAATTGCGTTGTTAGTGCAAGCGAGAGAAACTTTCCTTGAAACGCTAAAAAAATCTCGCGCGTAAAGCGCGCGCGCGGCTATACATATTTTTTCATAAACTCGTTAATGATAATTCATTCGTACAAGTTTTGCGAATAATCTACATTTGTAATTGACACGCGTCGAGTAAAGTTGCGCCAGGTGAGAGAGAAAGAGAGAGAGAGAGAGGGGGGGGGGAGAGCCGTTAAACTCGCCATTGAGCATTGTCGCGAACTGTTAGTCGAGTAGGCAGACGTTTTTTCAGCGACGTTGGAAAAATGGCAATTTTCGCCGTACGGTGCTCGCGTCGATCGCATCGCCGTATCGCGCCGAAACGATTCTGCCAGCGCGGAAATATCCCTTGGCGAGGAGTTCGCCCTCCGCGTCGTTTTTACAGCGCGGAAAAGTGCAACGCGCGGCCCGTACTTTTTCCTCACGCGCGCGCGCGCGCGCCTTCGCACCGTATCCGGAAGTGCTTCCGCTCCCCTCGCCCTCAGAATACGACCCGGTGGTTAGCGTCGAAAAAAGGAGAACAGCCGCGAGGCTCTTTCAAATAATTCTCCTCGCGCACTCGCCGGCCCTTCTCCGCGAAACGAGCTTTCTACATCGTCGCGCGGAAACTTTTTGTGGCGAACGCGGTAATTTCTTTCGGTATTTTCGATGTTCTCGAGAAATAATTCAGGGTAACGCAGGAAACGTCTCTTTTAGTCGAATAGTCATGAATCGATAATTATTACTGTGTCTTCTAATTTCGGGCTATGTACATAATATTAATAGAAATAATTTTGATCTTTTTTTGGATAATATTTTCGTCTCCATGGAAGTTTCTCTTGACTCCGCTTTTATTCTTTTTCTTATCTTTTAACCAAATTGGCTACACGTGTCTTTGATACGAAAGCGGACACTTGAAAGTTTCGCTTCGTCATTCGTTTGTCATCACTCGCTTACGCAAATACTTTTTTTTCCCCACCGTTCATTTAGTGCTGTGTAGTCTTCGCATTAATTTTTTATTACGATCGATGGCTCCGCGGCTGGGAACAATGTGCCATTTTGCGGTTCAGAAACGGAATACGAAGAGATTGTTTCGACATTTACATCGCATCTACATGCGGACCCTTCCGTCAGTTCGTAAACAAAATAACGTGCGTTAGCAATCGGCATATTAATACGAGGAGTAAAGAAAAATCGACGATGTTTTCAACAGAGGAAAGAGCTGGTGGCATTAATGATAATTAACATTACGACAGAATCGCACTGTGCGTCTGTACCGTAATCCTATCCCTCTCCTGTGTAAGTCCGTGCGTATGTAAAACGAGAGAGCGTGTAAATTCCAACGCCGTGTTCTCTCAGGCGCGCACATAACGTTCCGACGAAGCCGGTCGCCACGTGTTGCCTTCAGATTGTACCAAGTCGAAAGGAAGGACACGTAGTAATGAACATTATAAGGGGGGAAAAAAGTCGGTAGAATTAAGGGCCGCGAGTTTAAAATCGTTCGCCAAATATGAACCTATACTGTGAGTCTCGCGGAGAGAAAGGAAAATTATTTTCTTTCTCATGACGAAAAACATAATTGCATATAACATTAAACTTCTTTCACACAAATATCTGTAAGCCGCTCAGAAAAAAAGGTATTTTAAACGCTACATTACATACACGTACGCATTATAAAGTTGTACGGCGCAAAGTCTATCTTAGTTTTCTGAAAGATGATCTTACGAGGTGAAGATTTTCCCTTCTTAACGTCGAGTTTACATACCTTTTTAGGCTTTAGTGTGCCCACTGATTTTCACCCCTTTCATTAAAACGTGTATGACTCTGAAACGATTGAAGCGATGAAATCTGAAAAATATACTCGGGGGGCGGGGGTAATAAGACGGAGATAAAAGTAACGGTAAATGACGGAATAAACGTCGAAGCGACGAGAGATATATTTTCCGCTGCGGCAGCATTCGGTGGCAGAAGTTGAAAGGGGTTGGGCGGGTGGGTGGTACGGTAGGTAGATGCAGGTGGAGGTTGGGGGTGCAGGAGATTGGAGGTCGTAGGTAGGTAGACAGGCAGACGTATAGGTTTATGGGTTTCCGCGACCAGGCCGCGGCCATTCCGCGCGTCTGGAGCACGGCTACTTTCCCCACTCCTCCCTTCGTCTGCCCACCCCTATCGGCTCCTCGCAACCCCTGTCGCGGCGGAATCGACGGGGGTGGTTGTAAAAATTTTACTGCGAATTGTCTGCAGACCCGACCCGCCGCTCGACGTTACGACCGGGAAAAATAGGAAACCCCCGGGAAACCGGCGGAAAAACTCGTCTGGGTCAGATCTCGTCTCTCCGCCTCCGTTCTGCACCTCCCCTCCGTCACCGCGCCCTCGCGCACCATTTGGGTCAGTGATCTTATCAGCCGACGATGATATCGCGGCTGGCCTCGTCTGTTTCGGAGGATTTCGGCTCGTTCTTAAATTTTATGGGCTCTGAAGACACTAAGGACGTGTTGTGTATCGTATCCTCTTTCAGTCTATTTAAGCGCCACTCGATTGTGTTAACGTTCCGATGCCACCGAGACGTGTGACGTAGATACGCGACTTTGGAATATCAGTTGCAACTGTTATAATTATTATCGCTGTGCCTGCATCTTTGCACGAGACAGTGGAGATTATTCGTCGAAAGTCCCCGTAGAAATAATTATTTTAACATTGGTTTTAACTCTTTCATAATTATTGCCTTAGAAAAAAATGTTTTTGATATCCGTTTGATTGATTTAATTTTTTGAATTGAATTTGAAAGAACGGCCGGCAAATAAAGTCACGAGAATGCCGGACGATTGGTTATCAAACCTGCGTATCCCGGTAGCTTGTTGGGCGACAGAGGAGAGAAGCGACGCGTAAAGAGCTAGGAGAGCGAGAAACGCCAACAATCTGGGGCCAACTGTTGAATTTTATCACTCTCGCTGTCCCTTCCCCCTCCTTCTCTCTCAGCACCCGCATGTCCAAGCCAGGAGGTGAGGTGCGAGGGGAGGGCAGGAGGGAAACGAGAGTCATGGACCACATGTGCCTCGTAGGCCACCCTTGCGCTCCGCTCTGGGCCTAAAGGACAAAAAAAGCCACGAAAGCGATATGGTCCCACTGACACTCTGTGGGAAGACACGTGTGTCTTGCATATTCTTAAATGAATGGTGGCGTCGGAGGGTCTTTAACCGGAGATAAGTCGCGCGGAGGAAGATACTTTACTTAGGACGGGGAATATTTTCGGCATTGCTGAGAAATTTCCCTGTAATAACTTTCCCACCTTCCGCGAGAGGGAAAGAGACGTATCGTATTTTTTTACAAAAATTAAATTATTTTCATGAGCTGTACGTAAGTTAATTTTGCAATTAGGTAACTGTTAATAAACAGTGTTCAATATGGTAATTTTTATTATTTATTTTAAGCAATTATATAACACGATAATTAAGTAGCTAGTTAATTAAATAATTAGAAAAAATTGGATATCCATTGTATTTTATACTTATTGAGGAAAGTCCATATAGATTAACCAGGTTTATCATCGATTCATTCTCTTATAACTTCTCAATGTCCTAATTTCTGATATTGAATAACTCGCCCGTTAAGCCATCCATTATATTTTCGCTTTAATGTATTCGACTTCACATTTATTAGAGGATAGGTATATTTCTATTCTGTGCTTTTTACGGCGTTTTTATGCAAAAAATATTTTTGCCGGTGTTTATCTTAAGGTGCATAAATTGCTATGATACATCTTGCATAATTTCTCTAATTTCTCCTTTGAACATATGTTGCTCAAACTTTATCTGTGCAAATTTCTTCCCGAAGTATCGATTTTCAATTCATTTCATACATACGCACATGCATTCAAATACTCGTCGCGATTAATGGAGGAAAATCCCCTATTATGAGACATGCTCCTAATATGAGGTTTTCCGCTAAATTAATGGGCATCATCTGTTGGTCCCATCATGAATTTATTGCCCTTGGAGCGAAATCTCTGTGTAGTGGGAAATTCATTAGATCGTGTAATCGTTGCGAGAAAAGATTTGTGATTGAATTTGGATGTTGTAAATCTGCTATCTCGTAATAGCAGACTTTCCTCTACTCGTCTTCTTGGAGGAGGCTAAGCTGGTCACTCCTTTGCTTTCGTTTGTATCTCGTAATTTCGACGATTGCTGCTATTGACGTACGAAATAGTGATTCCCCCCCTCCCTTCCTCTCGCCCTCCTTTAGGGCCACGTGTGCCACGTGTGCCGCGTAACCCTTGAACGGCCGAGTTTTAGCAGCTGTCAGCGTCCTATCGGACCGAGTAACCGTCGACCGTTCATCGACGAGACGATCTCCAGTCCCGGTCTATCAGAGTGGAAATCCGAGCTTCTGCTTGGGTTACCGCGGAACGACGGACGTTCGTTCCTTCACCCCCGGGCGCGGCGTATCACATTGGATTCTCGGTGTCCCGTTGGGACTCACGGGGTCATAAGCCCCCAAGACATCCCTGTCATCGAACTCCGTGGGCGACAGGTCCCTAGGCTTGGCGAGCACCCGGACCGCCGCGCCGGTCTTAACACCCGTTAAGTTTCGCGTTTGGCCGCGTAATATCGTTATCGGTACAACGTATACCTCGAATATCGCCATTTGCCGCATCTATTTGCAACTAATTAAATTGTGGGGTTGAGTTTACAAACCGCGGTGGTGCAACTTGCGCAATAATCGTTGGAAGAAACGGCGCGCGATAAATGTACGTACTACTCACTTAGCTTACGAGAAACTTGGGATCTAACTTTTTATAGGTCGTGCGCTATTCGTACGCATTTCTATATAAGCACGGTTTGTTCGGAAGGCCGGTGCCGCGAAAATATATTGTACCAATTTTTAATCTGCGTATAGATGGCAGATATAGCGAGACGGCGAGAAAAAGAAGTGTAGCGCGCGAGTAGAGATAAAAATCTATCAAGTTTCTGTCGTACTTGGCGACATTATCATATTTAGACTGAAAAATCTATTATCTCAATCATTTAAACGTTTGATATTTTAAGTCGATAAACGGGCTATATATGCATAATTTTTGGAGCGGGAGGTTGTATTAAATCGATAGTAAGCATTTCCATTCGTTCTGCCCGCTATACAGCAAGAAGTCACGGCTACATTGTATAATTCCCGGTGAATGTAACAATGTGCTACAATTTGCATTTAACACTTTATGAAATAAACGAGGCTATCTTATCTGCATAATAGGCGAGAATTGCGACTACCGATCGCTGCCGCTGACACGAAATCGTTAATCGATAAATCGCTCGCCATAATCGATTCGTTTGTGAAATACGAACGGGAATATTGCTCTACTTTTCCCGCCTTATTATCTCCCCCTCGCTACAAACGGCTGGGCATACGGGCGTGATTCGCGAACGGCGAAGAATCGTAATCCCGAGCCCCGGCACCCTCGTTGTCGCGCCACGACACCCCGCCTCACGTGCCACGTGCATCCGCTATTCGCGGCCGCGGTAAACAAACCGCGCGATACATCCCTCCGGTGGTTCGCGCGTCGAAAGCCGAGTAACTCGAGCAAAAACAGGGGATTCGCGGGACGACCGCGAGATAAGAACTATCCTCCACTCTGACATTTTTTACGAGCCTTTGCTCTTTCTGTCTCTCTCTCTCTCTCTCTCTCCCTCTCTGTCTCGGTCGTCCCGCGCGACGCCGCGTCGCGACGCCGAGCAAAGAAAAAGAGTGACGTCACGCCGGGCTAGTCTGTTGGGCTAGGTCGTGGCACTCCTTGCATCCCGCCTTCTCTGCCTCCTCCGCCCCCTCCGCCCCCTTCTCGTTCTCCTGCCGCCTCAACCATCGACTTCTCTAGCCGTCCTCCTCCCGCGAACGGCGCGCGACTCCCGTGCACCCTCGTCCGTCGCCTCCGCGCCGCGCTGCGCCGAAAAAAGCAAGGCTCGCAAAAGGACGCCCGGCGTCGTGGCGCTCTTTGGCTGATCAATACCCGCCGCCTCGTACGCGGACGGACGGTCACGCATGTGCACGGTGTGGGCCGCTCTCTTTCTCTTTCTTTCCCCTTTTCCGTTTCGGTACCGCTTTGCCGCCCTTCTCCGCACGCCTTCGCCGCTCACCCATCCCTCTCTTTCATCCATCTGTCCCTTTCCTCGTCTCTCAAACCACGTTCCCTTTTTCTTCTCTCCCTCCCTCCCCCTCCCCCCTCCCGCCGCGCCGTTACGCTCGTCTTTCCCGACTCTCCGTCTTCGTCGGTCCTTCTCACGGCCGCCCGCGTCCCTTTTCTCCCGTTATCTCTTCGTCTTTCGCGCTCTCGATTTTTCTCCCGCTTCTTTCACCGTCCCCCCCCCCCGATTTTTCCTCTCCCTTATGCCCATCTACCGTCCTCCTCCCGTTCGTCTACTACCGCCGACTCCTCTCTTTTAACCCCTTCCTCCCGCGCCGTTCCATCTTCCTCCCTTTCGTCCCTCTCTACATATCCCCGCCGCCTCCGTAGAGACGGCCCGATTTTTTCCTCCCGTTTCCTCGGCTCCGACATTTTTTACACCTTTTTCTCCCTCTTCCCCCCCTCCTCTCCCCCCCTCTCCGACGGCTGCCCATGCGCCGCTCTCCCCCGCCATCGGAATATCGCCTCGAGCATCCGCTCCATCTCCCTCTCTCTCGTGTCGCACATACGCACATGGTCTCTCTCCCTCTCGTCCCGTCTATCCTCCGCCCTTTTCCTCCTCTCATTCGTCCACCTCTCGCTTCCCTCTCACCTCTCTTTCATTTTTCCCTGCCTTTCACCCCCGCCTCTGTCTCTCTCTCTGCCGGCCCCCCCCCTCTTCCGCCCCTGCGGCTCCCTATCTTTTTGATTTTTTTTTCACAGCTACCCGACCACCTACCGACGCCGCGCGTCGGCGTCCTTTTTCTATCGGGACGCTCTTCTCGACCATCGGCTCGACCACGTACTCGCGTACACACGTACGCTCGCAGCCTGCGCGAGAGGGAGAGACGGAGAGATAAAGAAGGGCGTAAAGAGGGAGCTTGTGGATGTGGATGTGGGAGGAAAAGGAGGACCGAGGGGTGCGCGAGAAGAGGGAGGGTGGGTGGGTGGCGTAGAACGGGGTGGGCGAGGGTGTGGGAGAGGGCGAAACTGGCTGCAGTGCCTGGATGCGAGCTAAAATGTATTTTTTTGTCTTTTTTTTTCTTTCTCTATATCTTCCCTTCGAGCGAGCCGTGGTAGGTTGGATTACCAATCCAGAGCTGCCTCCGGCACGTTCTTCTCTCTGTCGGGCACGTAGGGCGCTGGACGTAAGGGCTCGGCGAGCTGGTTCGCTGCCGGACACAGCACTTTAGTACGTATCGTTGATACCGATATGGAAATTATCCAGCTGAATTTTAACCACGTTGCGCGCACTCACACACGGAAAACTGTGCCGAATTCAATTTGGATTGATCACGTGTATCTACCGCTCTTGATATTTCCAATACCTGCACGAGCAATCACATTTTCGCACGACAAGACATTTTCTAAATTACTTCCGAAGGAAAACTAGATTTTTATGTATTCTCGTTTAACGGGGCCTCTTACAGAAATCTAATTTCTTGAGATTTGTCTTACAAATACGTTCGGTAATGTTTAACATTTCTTATTACACAGCACTTATTTATAGTTATTTGTTAATGGAAATTTTTTGAAACATACTTAAAATATGCATAAATACATAAGAAAAAACACTGTCCCAAAAAACCTTGTACTTTTTAAAAAATTCACAAAGATAGCATAAAAATTCGACTTCTAGACTAGAAGACCCCCTTAATGGTTAATTACTTAATCTAGCTTCATTTCTCCTCGTTTTTATCTCTCCTTTAGAAATAACGCCGTACTGGTGGTAGGTCATAAATTGAAAAAACGATTGCTGCAATCTAATCGATTTCCAGAGAGTTGAGATAAATCATTGAGATAAACAGCATCGCCGAGCCGCAAGATAAACCCCTTAAATATCAGAAATTCCTTTCGTCTTATGCATTAGATAAGCGCGTTATCCCGGTGTCATCCGGCGAAGATTCTGATTTTAGAATGGCCGTCTCCAGACGATCTGGTAACACATGGTCGGGGTTTAAGGAACGAGATCTCCTCCCTGCACCTCAACCCCTACCGCCTCTTCCTATTCCCCCGGCAAAGTCGATTGCTTTCGTACGTATGCGTCTTCCATCCACCTCGGCTTCTCTCGGTTTCCCGTCTTTAAAATGGACATCGAATCGTCCCATAGACTTCCGCCGCAGATCGAAAATCTCCGTGTGTTTGTAAGCACCTACCTCGTCGTTCGTCCCGCACGTCACGACCTTCGTGGAGATCGCGGGGGTCTTGCTCGGGTCATCATCGACGGTCCACCACTCTTGATCCATGAACGGCGTATCTCTGCCCTATCCCGGCGGGCTTACGCGGGTTCCGGCGGAATCGGATCGTTTGACGAGCCACCTGTAGCGCGAAGGGCCACCGCCGACCCTTCTTCAGGACGGGCACACACGATCTTTGTCCCCTTTTTTGGGGCCACGATTCGGCCCATATCGTCGTCTGTATCCAGTACGACTTGTTGACCCCTGGCTATATTTACGAGGCCGCCGTAAAAACGCTCGGCATAAATGGATCCCTTTCGATATCGCGGCGCCATGAATACAAGATTACTCGCTGATATGAAATATCTTTTTCTCAGACTTCACAGCGCAAATATCTCCATTATTGTCGCAGACATATTTTAAATTTATATGATAAGAAAAAAAAACTAGACGCGTTTAAGTTACGTCACGAGCCTTACGAGACGCGATCAACAATCCTGTCATTACGACTCGCCAGTACGTTCTTTCGTTATATATTCGTTCGTGAGCGAACGACATGGAATACACTTACGCAGCAACACTTTCGCCTTTAAATATATTTTCTCATTCGTTTATCGATCTTCCGGATATGGGCAACATGTTTTTCGCAATGCACAGAAAAGTTGCTTTTATATCACACAACGGTGGACTTTTATACGATTGAAAATTGATATTTTGTACGGGAAGATGTTATTTCTATTATAACTCCGCGAGGAAGGCACACAGAGCGCCTTATATATTATTTTAGAAACTCGGAAGGAAAGTAGTTGGAACTTTCGAGGTTTACGAGGCTCGCTCGGTTCCGAATTCTCGGGGAGGCGTACGCGGCCTGACGCGAGTTTCGAGACGCGGAAGGTCCTGCCGGGGGATGGATGTGGCTTGAAGGGTCGTGGGAAGGGAAACGGGGTCATCTTTCGACGGTTCTTGTGGTCGCCTTATGCGTGCTATTATTGGACCATCGCAAGGTGGCGCAGACAATTAATCCCGCGGAAACACGCTTCTGGCAATTAGCGAAACGTCGAATAATTTATGGCGAACGAAATAAGGGCGCGTATGTACAACATCCGCAAGAGTTTCCTATCCGCTGACATGTTAGGTAAACGCTTAACGAAAGAATCGAAAATAAATTTCATATCAAGAAGACAGTTCTTAAATATTTATGTCTTTAATGAAGTCTATTAACCCTCTCATGGTTACTGGTACATATAAGCCTTACATTTTTGCCTCCTTTTTGGTTTCTTGGAATGCGAGCGTCCCACTAAAAAGAAAGTAATTGGGTCATGAAGGGGTTAAGGAAGTAAAAATATTAAAAAAATGTTACAATTGCAAGATCTCTCTTTCTCTATTTTAATTTTTGTGCGCGCATTTCGTAAATTTTATTCTTTTTTAAATTAATGAATGATTAAAGTCGATGGAGACACCGGCTGAGACTAATTAGCGACACTCTTTCTTCCGTGTTGCAGCAATGCGCCCCGCACGACAAGGAAAGCGACTACTGGGGTGGCGGCCGGGGCGCGAAACAAGGTTACGAGGTGAGACAACCCACTTCGAAATATTTTAGTGGTCTATTTCATATACACGGCCGTCGTGCTAATTCTACTTGGTGAAGTGCAGCACTTTCTGTTGCAGGCGAAAATGAACGCGGACCATGGTCAGCTGCAGAAAGGTGAGTTCTCTGCTTGCGTATGTCACGTTACCTTCCCGTATACTTTCACGCAGTCCGCGGATTGACGTTTCCGCTTTACTATTTTAAACCATTAGTCTGTCAAGGCTATACTACGTAATTACTCGCATAGAAATACGACGATGTGACGTTTACGGAGATAAAAGGCGATGTTTTGTATAAACGGAAAATTAACAAAGCTCCTCCTAAAATCAATAATGCCTTATTTCGAAAGTTTAATTTTGGCGGACTCTTGCAATTAGATTCACTATTAAAATATTTAATATAATTAAAAACGACGACACCACGGCAGAGATAACGCTCCATAAATAAACCTGTTGCAGAAAGAGCGACTGCAAATTTGCTAAAGCGTATGCAAATCAGGCATAAATGACTAGCATCCGAGATGCTTCGTGTATCATCATCGTGAATCGAGACGAAGATCGAGGAGTTGTTTATCTGAAAAATTGGGATCATCGTGGGCAGTTAAATCACGCGGTGCCTCGGTCGAGACTTAACTTCGCCGTCTCGCTTCGTCTTGGTATCTGCTGGCGTCGCGACCTCGCATCAGATGCAAACACTTCCTAAGACCTAACCGTCGGCCGGGAACCGGTTGTGACTGCATGCGTGACGTAAGATCGCCGATTAGGAGCGAAAGAAAAAGTCAGAGAAAAAGAGTGGGGACACTGCACCGAGCAAAAAAACACGCGCGGACCTGAATTCACCAGTGGACTGTACTGGAATCGTAGACTGCACCCGCGAACATCTTTTTTTTTACGTATACCATGTTTTACATATATTACGTACCTTATTTTTCATCTGACGTCATTTAATCCAGTTTCTCGACTATTTCCATTCTTCCTTGCGATTTGAATGTATTTTTATCCAAGTGCGAGACGTGTGACTTGTGCAAACGAACAAACAAATGGACAGCTTTTTTTATGACATACACGGTGCTGTATTTATGTCACGTGTGTTTTGTACAAAAGTTATTATTACAAACTTATATCGATGTTCAGAGCAAACATGATGAATATCATGTACACAGTTTATCTTAATTTTTGTATTTTTTGAAACTAAATCATCAAAGGAGGAATCGACAGAGAAGGCTAGCTTGAATTAGGCTTAATTGTACAGGTCGTGCTTTTTTTATAAAATTTGACATTCTATTCCAATTAAATTATTTTCGAAGGGTACCGAAATTGAGATACACGTGATATTGTACGAGGAATTGTGACAAAGTCGTGAGACAAGTGTTTTTCTTATCGGGCAGTTTCCGATAACAATCCGGTCGTTATTCCTTCCTTCCTTCCTCCTTCTTATCGAAAAGGATTAAGCAATCGGTGGTTTGATTCGTAAAAGGAGAGTTATATTTCAATACGTGTTTTTCACTGCCAATGGCACGCGCGCCTGACCAGCCTAGCTTGGTCATTTACGAGATAAGCCCGCCGCCACCCTTCCATTCTCGTCAGGATCGACGGACTCTCGTCAGTGATTCATGCCATAGAGAAACGCAAACCTGTCAGGGAAGGGAAGGGGGGAGGGAAAAAAGTTGCACGACCACCTGCAACATTTCCCTCGATATTGCCCTGTAATTTGACGCGTTTGCCTCTGCGACAAATATTATTGCAACGATATCCGACGTCGTCATCCACTGTTACGTCACTATCCGGTTAGCGCGAAAACTTGGTGCTTATTGAGCGATTACAAGAAAATTTATTACCGCGATATTTTTCCTAACCTTTTTTATCAGTCTATTACTTCATTTATTAGTCTTATCTGAGGTTGTCTTTGTTTTACGGAATTTCTAGAATGGAGTATATATTTGACTTTTATTTTTATCGCCACCATTTTCTGGTGTTCGTATATGATCAAGTATTTCCATCCGATGTCCGTTCCATCTCCAATTTGGTGTTTTCCCCGCCCTTCCCGAGTCGAAATTTTGATACTATTTTGATACTTTTAAGGATAATTTACACCTACCCAGACCAGCAATAACCTACTTTGATGACATTATATTTTTTTTACTCCTCCCTTGAATCTTTAATTCTAAAAATTTACTTTAGCTCCTACTTACAATTAGAATGACCTACTTTAATGCTAAATGCTACTTGGCAAAAGTAGAAATTTCCGACACTATCAGTTTTAAAGTAGGAGTAAATTTTACTTGCCGTTCGACTTCTTTAACTGTCTTAGGTCCTACTGTATAATAGAATTAAAGATTCAAATAGAGCCAAAATTTCGACTCGGGTTGTCTTCTATTAATTCACTGTTCAGCCGCGAGGTCGAATTCACGTGGATTCAACGCTACCCGCGTGCACGATCATTATTACATCGCGTGTCTCAAATTCAAATTTCTCTCTCATCGGCGGAACATTTTTCGCGCTTCGTGCCCATCGGGGCCCGACGTTAGACGGGCCCTAAAATTAGCCGCCGGCCTGGCAATTGCGCAAAGACCCTCGACTATTCGTTAATGTACGGATCGCATGACGCCGAAATTTCGGGCCCCGCGAACGGCGGAGGAGGCGAAGGATATGTGTGGGACGACGGAGCGCCTCAAGGCCCCCCTCTTGCGCCCGTCTCATTATCGTATTCGCTCGTCAAGTAAATGCGTGTCGCTCGTTTGGAAATTCCTCGTCGGCAGCCTCCAGGAGATCTGTCGTGATACACCCAGCCAGCGCAGACGGAACGTGTCGCAACGTGCACGTATGATTTATTTGACCGGCGAACATGTATTTTGACGAGTCGAATTCGAGAGACCGTAAAAGTGGCTGGCGCATTTCTCACGTGACAATCTTGTCGGATATCCCTGAAACTTTATTGGCTTTTAGATAATGTGAACTGTGCAATTTTATTTGCCTTTAAGACTTCTATGCAATATCGTTACACGAAAGTCTGCGTTTCAACTTCTTCTATTACAATTAATAATTAGGGATAGGCACTTTATGCTTTTAAACACCTGTGGATTATGCCGGGAAAAAAATGCCTGATTATGCTCTCATTATGCGTGAGAAATCTAGCGATTTTGCGCCAATTGTGCATATATTAAATCCGTCATTTATGCGCGATTGTGTTATTTCGAACTTTTACGTAACATATAATAGCTCATGACTTGTGAAATTGTATAAAAATGGAAAATATAGGAATGGAGCATCCTAACAGCTCTCTTCAAACAAAAAGCCCAAAAATTAGAGCTTAAGAATAATTCTTGAAACATTATGCTATTATGCTTAAAGCACAAAGTGCCTATCCCTACATATCACTGGCAATTTAACTGACGAAAATTTGATTAGCTGTTATTGTTTATTGCAAAAAATTTTGTTTAAACAATCCGTTTCGGTAAAACAAAAATTTTGCCAGGGTGTAATATTACTGGCAAAATTAAAGAACAATTTTTGCAACATTATGCTATTATGCTTAAAGCATAAAGTGCCTATCCCTATTAATTATCCTTTCACTAATTATTAGTTTTTATTTTGGCATGTTTTATTTGAAAAATACGGAAAGGCGGCTAATTTATTACTGATAATTTATTGGAATCGCGACTTTCGAACGTAGCTACACAGAGGCTCGTATAAAATCTTTAAACGTAAAATATCGCGAATTATTATTGAAGCGTTAAGGCAAGATAAGATTGCGCAAGTCGCGGCTCTTTCTCTGCCTCTCGAGGTCTTAACGCCATCAGTGAATGACTTTAATGATCATCGAGTACTTCGCACGGGTAACTAAATCCGAGACGGCACTTCCCTTCATTCCCGAGTCCCGAACATCTCGCCCGATGTAAGGATGGTGGAGAACGCGTTACTGCAATACGCGACTTTCACTTACTTCGTGATTTGTGTCCCCTTTTCCCTGATTATCAGATATTTGGATTCGAATCGTTAAGGCGAAAAATCGGATTACACTAATTTTAATCTAATAACACGTAGCTACTTCCGTCCGTCTTGATCGGCTACCTTAATGGAACTTTTTGGGGAGGTCTATCGGCTAAGGTAGCATCGTAATAATTTTACCGACAGCTTCCTACGTCGTAGCAAGAGGATCGTGTCCCATCTCGCGTTACTTCATAATGTACAAATGAAATATCCCGTGAGTAAAGAGAAAAGCGTTATTCTTTTCTAATAACAAATGCCGTACCTGCTTTCCTCTCTCAAGCTCTTATTTCTTCCCGTACGAGCGCACATACGAGGAAACGGATTGCATTTCGTATTCGAAGGGGTAGAATCGGCTCGTAAACAGGTCGATAAAAATCCGACTGTTCCACGTAAACAGACATGCAGGGAAATCAGCCCGCCCGTGTTCTGTCAAATATATGCGTGTGTAATATGATTGCGCGATATCTCATTTCTCGAGCTTCCTCAAAGCGACGCGCCGCTCCACGATAATAGCGATGTATTAACGTCTTGCGATTGCGTTAACGTGGCCTCCGGTTAACGTGGAGAAAGGACCGGAAAGGAAGTTGTTCTTACTAAATTGAGGTCGAGTTAGATGGAGAATTAAAAATAACGGAGACCGCCAAAACTATCACGCTTTTAGTCAGAATTAGCAATTGTTGTCCGAGAAAGGAATTTCGTGAATGCCCTATGCATATTACACGGTGATGTACTTGAGCATTCATGAATAAGCGGAGATTCAATTAGAGCCATTTATTCTCGGCGCGGAATCAAAGCACGTTGTGCAAATGCAGGGCGAGAAACGTGTTGGAACGCGGGTAGAACTCTGTTACATCGTGCTCTCGACATAGATTACGACGTGTCGAAGAGTTCGGGGTCAATTAAAAGTTGGAGTCTTCCGTGCCCGTGCACGCCAAGTAGAAGAAAGGGAATAGACGCGCGAGGGTAAGAGTGCAATGGGAATTCCATAGCGAGGGGGTCATCTCGCCTGGCCGCCGTATATCACATTTTTTCCATCGAAAACAAAAAGTTTGCCAATTGCAATGGTCTATGGTCCCTTCCGAACTCTTGGCTGATTTACTTCGTAACGTAGTTCAATCTTCCACATTAAACGCTAAACGATGTCAACGCGATCTTGCAGATTATTCAGTCTGTCAAAAAGTTGATGGAGTCTGTAGAATTGGTCAAAGTCGCTCTCTACATTTTTTGGAGTGAGATTTCACTCGAAGAAATAATGAAAACACTGCCCGTCCGAATGGAGTGAAGTTACACTTTTTGAAAGAGTGCCGTTATTCACTCTTTACTTGGATTGAGTCTCCACCTCTGAAAAGAGTGCTATGTTTTACTGTAATCGATCATTGTTAGCGGTATAAAATTTATGGACGAGACCTTCGCTATTGTTTGTTCACTACAGAAGCTGTATTCTAATATTCACAGCCAGTGCTGCAAATCTATAATTTATGTGACAGTTTCGCTTATTCTGCCGACTGTCGCGGAAAAGAACCGTCCCGGTCCCTGACGGGGTACCTTACATGCCGGACTATCGTGATCTTACTTACGAGATCGGCGGCCATCTAGTGGCGGAATACCGTACTTTAAAGCCCGGTTTCACCAACGTTGTGTAACCTTAAGCTCAGCTTAATTCGTTCTTTGTCTCTTTTCAACTGTTACTTTAAAAAGAGACAAAATGAATTAAACCAAGATTAAAGTTAAGCGACGTTTGGTGAAACCGGACCTTAGTTGGAGAGAATTTTGGAGCGCTGAAGACTTCACTTAAAAAGAAAAAGAGTAAAATTCTTCGTTTTTCATCTTAGAGTGATTCGATTCATTTCTATTGGAATAAATATTCACTCGAATAGAGCGAAGTGGTCAGTGATACCGTTATTCGAGTGAAAATTTCACTGCAAAAATTGCAGAGAGCACACAGTACCATTTACTGTGAAATTTAGATTGAATAACGAGTGGCGTTATCCGCGTCTCTAAAGCTTATCTCATCAAAACCCTCGGACTGGGTTACAGTTGGAAAACTTAGCGACTCGACGTCTCGCTGAAATCGATTTTAAAGAACGAAGAGTAAGAGTAATCGTAACGTCGTGTATCTAGTTTTCTTCGTTCCGGGGCGTCCTGCATGTTTTTGAAAAGTCAACGGCAACGACGTCATCCAGAGCGACGTCGTAGTCGCCGTCTGGCGATCGTCTAGTTTCCGCGATCGGTACTCGAGGTGTTTTTACGGCTTCTCCACTCTCGCTTTCCTCGTCTGCCCTTCTGCCGTCGCCACGTCGGTTTGACGCGGTTTTCCCAGAGATTTTACCATGAGTAAAGGTCTCCCTTCATGCTCGCGTTTTACGACGTCGTTTCGCGATTTTATATCGCGACGCTACGGCGCTCTATCGATCGGAAACTAGTCGAATCGCGCTTTTGCGGGACCGCCCTCGCGAAAACGATCTTACTCCGCTCACCGGCTCGTACGGGCACACGGACTGGCTAATGACGCTCATTTTCTGTCAATAACGGCCGTCACACGTCGGCGGTATACACGCAGCGATAAATAAACTTTACGACGGCGGGAAAGAGGGAGCTGTAAATTTAAATAAATTGCGCGTATTGAGGGTTTCGCGCCGAGAGGCGGACGGGACGGCTCGGATGTGCTATCGCGCGATTAGCAAATGGACTTCACGTCGCAACCGAAAATTAATCCCGCCAATCATCGGCCACCCCATTATTGTCACCAATTATTATCAACGTCACGCGTAATTCATATCGCGCTTTTAACCTTCGCCACCGAAATCGTTCCGTGTCCTTTCGCACCGGATAATCGATACCGTCACGCTCGTCAATAATTCCGCCGGTGATTTATTTTTTATTATCCGGCCGTTTAGAACAGTCTGTTCGACGTCAATGAAATCGTCGTGTCTATGTAACGCGGATAAAGAGGAAAAAAAGGAGAGAAAAAAGACAAAACGCGACGGGAAAACGATTCGTTCTGATGTCTTCTCCGATATGCAACGCGCGTTAATCTTCAAAGTAACGGCCGTGCTGTATGAAAACGCGTAACACAGGAATGTTCCTCGATCGGTGCGCGAAACACAAGCTAAGAATCAGTTTTTACGGAAGCATTTTCTCGCCGAGTTGACGTTAATATTCCCGCGTAGCTCGAAATCAACTTTATGACTCGCTTGACATTCATTGGACGAGTAAAACTACGTTGAAGATAAGGACCTTTCGATCGCGCAGATCAAGTCACGAGACGCTTATAAACGTTATTGTTACGTCCGAGCCTGGGTCGGACGTAACAATATGAAACTTTCCCGCTCGCTGCAATTAACTTGCGCGATCACAATAGATCGCTATCTGCAACGAAATGCAATACTAATTAATCGCCCCGAGATATCGTATCTCATTTGTCGCCGAGAGAAAAATTCGGTTCGAAAACAGGCAATTACAGATCGAACTTTAGAATTGTCGTACCTGCCTGGACGACGCACGCATATAATAGGACGGGTTTTAAGAATTGCGTCTGATGAGAACTTGCATTCTGCCGTCGCCTTTTTTTTTCCTTCTTTCCAACCGGTTTAGTGCATGACGAAATTATTCGAAAATATCTCCTCGAAATATATATGTAACGTCCAGACGCGGGTCGATCGATCTACTCCCGAAGACTTTAAAAATCGTTCCCGAGACCGGTTTGACGTATACAAATATACGTACCACAATGGCAGTTTAATGCTGGCGGGCGGACTTATGGTTACGTAGCGTCGCGGTGACCTCGCGGCTCTCACCAGAACTGCATCCGACTTCTATTCTGGCCGTCGCTCCGTCCCCGAATCTTTTAAAGTCAAAATAATAGCTCCGTGTACGCGCGCGGCGACTCATCGACGAAAATGCACGTCGATTCGTCCGTGCCGCCCCGCGCCGCGCGGAAACGTTGACACATTGCTGCGCAGCTATTCTCGCCGCCGACGTTGTACGCCAGGAGGAAGAGACACGACAGAGTATTGTATTTCTTATGTATTCATATTTTTTCCGCCGATCTCTGCCCGAGTCGAAATTTCGGTACTATTTTGACACTTACGGATAGCTTACACCTACATAGACCAGCAATAACCTACTTTGATGACATTATATTTTTTTATTCCTCTCTTGAATCTTTAATTCTAAAAATTCACTTTAGCTGCTGCTTAAAAGGACCTACTTTATTGCTAAATTGGCAAAAGTAGAAATTTTTTGTGAAACTTTTTATACAAGTTTTTGGGGCCGCTGATTACGAATCCGTTGCTCAGATTTTCATAATTCAAAATGGCGGATTCAAGATGGCGGAATTTAAAAGACGCTAACGTGACGAGTCCCTAAATATCGTAATCAAACGAAAATGCTGAAAAACTTGAAAACTTAACAAATTCACGTACTTTGTATCCGCCATTTTGGCTCGGCCATTTTGAATTTTGAAAATCTGACATCAGATTCGTAATGAGCGACCCCGAAAATCCCTTTGTACAAAGTTTTCAAGAAATAATCTTATAAAACTTGATGACATTATACTTTTTTATATTAAAAATAATCTTAAAACTTGGTCAATAATGAATTTTTCTGAAAAAAATGCTGTTTTTTCATATTATAAAAAATGCAAAAACCCGACCTAAATGCGTTACCTAGAAATTAAATGGCCAAAAAGTAAACAAGTTGAGGTGGTAACGTGCGTTACCACCATGCTTCAAAGGGTTAAAATAGGAGTAAATTTTGCACTTGCAGTTCGACCTCTTTTACTTTCTTAGGTCCTACTGTATAATAGATTTAAAGGTTTAACATAGGGCCAAAATTTCGACTCGGGTGTACACCGATCATTCGTTAAGCGATCTATTCTCTCGGCCATAAACCGCGGCGGTAAATTGAATGAGATCGATTGAGATTACGCTGTCGCGTGACATGAAGTGACGAGTGATAATTAATTTATCACTTGTTAGCGTTAAACACGAATAGTTAATCTTTGAATTGAAATTGGATTAGAGCTGGCTTGAAGGTGACTGAACGCGATTCCAGCGCCGATTCTCTCGCGATCAAATTAAATGGATTTTTTCCACCTTCTTTTCCCCTTTTTCGGCAATTTCCTTTTTGGCAGAGAAGATGGAACAGATCTCGACGGACTTGCGGAGAAAAATTGCAAGTGGGACATACATTTCCCGCCGGACACATAAGAATTGAAGTACGTATACGTCGAATCAAACACACGTGTAAATCAAGCGTGTCATTATCGTTCCGCTCTACGTGCCATCGGCGATATCTATTTCGCAGTGTCGATTGGAGTTTACAAAGAAGCAGAAGTAAACCGCACTGCGCAAACAAGAGATTCAATAGTCCCGGATACAGTTGACCAGGTTGCGCGGAATGCGTTTGAATGCAAAAAGATCCTCTCGATTGCCGAACGTGTTTCTCTGTTTGGGAAGAAGTGAATTATGGCCGTCAGCGCTCTAAACGCTTGTTAAATTATAGTTTTTTTTTCACGCTACCTGTTCGTGCGCAAGTATCGATAATGACGGTCCCCTAAAGAGATTAGCATACACAGTTCTCTGTCGCTTACGAAGCTCCTTTTTTCCCCTCCCCTACAAATTTGCGGTGCCACCGAGCATAAGATACTGTAACGCCTGTTTACCCGAGGCTGGTAATTTACGATGAAACAAATGGACGTAATTTCGAAGTAGCAACGCACTTGTGTGCGTCCCAAGACGCGAATTTGTTTTTATCGGAAACCGTATCATTCTCTCTCGTGATTATAGCGCTCGCGCGCGTTTTCCATTTACATCCGTCCGCCTATATCGCCACTCCGCTTCGCATTAGTCACATCCAACGCGCCTGTCTCGCATCTCTTTTCCTTCTTCTTACAATCTCGCGTACGTCGTTTCCTCCTCCCGCCCTGCCGGCCCCCGCTCTCCTTTTCTATTCCGTTCTCCGTCCCCGCCTGTGGTCCGCGCTCGCAGTTGGACGAGGCGGCCGAACGGACCCCGATTGCAAGCCGATGGATCGACCGTCGTCCACAACCACTGACATTTCCCCAGCAGAGTTATTTGCATAATTTACTACCGACCTCAACATTAGCGTCCACCTTATATGAAGCCGCGTACGCAAATAGCCCCGAATACACGTACCCGAAGTATACGTAAATATAAATAAGGCGTGCACATAAATGTACAATGGACGCTTGCATATTTTTCGGTACACACGACTCGTGGGTAACAAGTCGTAGGCAATTCGGTCTGCTCGCGTGTGTGATTTTTTTTTCTCCCCTTTATGAATCTCTAGCCTGTTAATACTAATGCGACCCTGAGACTTGACATATCCGCTAACTCACGATAGCCGAAATTCCGAGAGGAGACCGCGAAGTTGCCCGAAAGGAACGGGGAGATGCATCGCGCGCGCGCGCGCGGACTGCCTCGTGGTGCAATATTGATGCAGAGAGTGGAGGCAGGATCCTTGATCCTATCGACTCTAGGCATGACGTCAGGATCGATCCGCGACGATCGCGTGAACGGTGAATATTCATAAAGGACTGGGAGACAAGTGCAGGCCACGACACGACGTGGATGCACTTATGACTCGCCGTGAAATCCGAATGGATCGAGCGATAATAGCACGTGGATTTAATCCATTCAAATTTGCATTCCTCGCGCGGCGCAAAAAATGTTTTGTTTTTTTTTCTACGTTGTAACTTTCGTCTTTACACTTCTTGAGAAATTTCGCAGCGCAAAAACAATGGGTATCGTTCGTTGCAGCGCGAGAATATTTTCTATTGTATCCTATTATTATCGTTTTACGTTGGGCTGCGGGAAAATCGATTGTTTTATAAGATTTTATAAACAAACCAAAATGCGCGACTCGAGCTTCGACCACGCGTGTCACTCTTTTCTTCCTCTTACTGTTATCGCACACTTGGTCCCGCGGATCTGAAATTAAAGACAAAAATGGAATTGATTTTCGCGACACGATCGCATCAGATTATTCCGATCTCGTTTTCCTCTATTAGATTATCGGTACGCCGATTTGTCGAGACTTCCTGCGTCACACGAGGTATGACGCAGCTGGTAAATAATTAAATGTGTTGCAATGGATATAATTGCCGCGTTCCCACGATTATTATTAACTCGCGCTTCACGCAACTCGGACTGGAGAAGAGGGCCGATCGGTCGACCAAAACTCTTCGTAATATTATTTTGGAAATAAGGCACACGCACCTGTGTCTCGACATTTGTATTTTTTTAGTCTTCAAATACGGATATCTGAACTTTAATATGAAATGTGTGTATGTATATTAAATGTAGGTACGTACGAACACCCACCGAAAAATTTCCGGATCCAATGCTGCTACACTTGAACGTATCATAAAGTAGGATCGGTATATTGTAGCAAAAATCCTAAAATCTAGAATAAAATAATATTATGTATCGTCTTTTGTCGAATATCGCGACTTGGAAGATGGAGGGCAAAGTTATTCTAAACGCAAGAATATATAGACTTGCATTTATATAAGTTACTCTCAATATAGTAAGTCAATCTTTTTCAATTCGATAGAGGAGAATAAGAATTATTGATTTTATTTTGATATTGCCTTATTTTTATACTAAATGAGGTTGCGAGAAATATAAGTGCGTCAAGGATACACCCATAGAAAAAATTTCCGGATGCTATTGCACTTCAAACGTATCATAAAATAGGATCGATATAGCACCAATCATATTTGTTATAGAGAAAGGAATGTTTTAACCTTAAGTAAAAAATTCTAAAATCTAGAATAAAATGATAGTATGTATCGTCCTTTGTCGAATATCGTGGTGCCAAGATGGAGGGAAAATTTATTCTAAGCGCAAGAATACACATATAAACTTGCATTTATATAAGTTACTCTTGTCTCAATATAGTAAGTCAGTATTTTTTAATTCGACAGAGGAGAATGTATTTGATTTTATTTTATACTAAATGAGGTGAGAAATATAAATGCGTCAAGAATATTTTTTGTCTCAGTAACAGAAATCCTTTTTGAGGGTGTATGTTCATAGCTGAAAATTAAAAAATCCGCATTTAAGGAGCAAAAATACGAATGTTCGGATATAGGTGCATGTCCGGCATTTGGTACTTTTACTGTACATTACGTACTTAAAATTTTGTTTTATAATTTCTTGTGTAACTATATGCTGTCATCGCGATTGCTATCGCAGAGTTTTAATGACTTTTGCATCCAAACGTTCTTCATTAAGGCATTTAAATAAATGATTTCTCATTAGTGATTCATTTTCGATCAATCAACGGCTACACAAAAAATATGTATAAAACAATTGTTATAAAAAAAAATTTTTTTCATGCAAAATTCCGAATGAATAATCACAAGTCCGTTTAGTCTATCCTGTATAAATATATGGATATGAAAGCGTGGACATTAAGAAAACTATCGTATTATACTCATCTTATGCCAAGTGGCTCATTGGTCGAAATGTTTACACACGCTTATTTTCCTGCATAAATTTCTCGGTGACAAATTCGCTCGCTATGTACGTGCAACACATGGTAATGAAATTTATGCAAATTTATTGATACATGGGCATTATGCGATTGATAATACATATATAATAATGAGATTTGCAGAAATTTATTTACATATGCGCATTATCCAATCTATAATGTATGTTAATGAATTTACAGAAACTTGTTTATATATGCGCATTGTGCGTGTCGATTCCCGTGGAAAAAAAAATAATTGTGCAAAAGAACGAGGCGAGATACCGCTGCGACGCGTTAGTCAAGTTAATTCAAAAACGGTCAAACATGACATGGGGAAAACAGTTTTTATTCGCGCAGGTACCGAAAGAGACGCGATAATTCCATTAAAATTACGCACCGCAAATAACGCCAGGAGGTGCATGGCGTCATACGTCATTAACGCTCTCGACGCGTACGCGTGCGTGCGTGCGTGCTTGCGTGCGTGCGTGCGTGCGTGCGCGCGTGTTGCGCACGCGTGTTTGTGGATGGAAATGGGAGATGATTTTTAAGCGCCGCTGTATTTTACCAGCCAGCGCGGTCGGACCACGCGCGCGAAAATTCGTATGAAATTCAACGCGAGCGGGTCCCACGAAAATATATTATTATCGCCCGGCGCGGTCGGGAGAAATATTTTGACCTTTCCGCTCCTGTCATTTCTACATTTTCTACCGTGGCAAAGGCCGAGACTCGAGAATAAGATGGATCTATTTCAGATGCGAAAAGGCTCGAGTTGACGCAATGTTTCTATCGCGAGACGTTTTCCACTTACTCGCAGCAACTGTTGTCTAGCGTGACTACTTTTTTTAATACAAAGATTACGTAGAAATTGATTTATATTTTAATTGCATGGTATTATTAGAAAGATTTCGCTCTCTGAAATTGACTTGGGTAAAAATGGATTTATGTTTTAATTGCGTAATATTAATTTTTAAATTTCGTTCCTGAAAGTGACTCAGGTGCGCCTGAGAGTTTCACGTGTCACGAAACAGGATAAACAAGAGATACCGCAAACGTGAGTCGAAAAAATTGCGGTATGTGTAAGGGTGGCACAAGATCATCTCGGCGAAACGTTATACATATACGTATAAAGAATCTTGTAGAGATTACGTGGATTACCGGAAGAGGTAGATTTCCACGAACGAGCGCCGTAAACTCGCCCGTGCTCCTCCTCCCTTGGTTCACGTCTAGTTCCATTTACGTTTTCGCTTTTATCCTTATTTTCATACGCTTGTTCCGACTTCTGCATACAGGTGTAGCATCTTATTCCGAGGCCTACGCGGGTCTCGTGTTTTCCCCCCCCCGGCGAAGGAGCGGCGGTGGCCTCTCTTCGCCGTCGGTGCTACGGCCAAAGAGTAGCGCGAGTCTCGCGCGCACGAGATCACGCATGTAAATGATAATTATCGAGTTCAAGCGCGCTGGAAAGATCAATTAGTTATGCCGCGAGGAGAACGTTACGTATATCTCACGCGCGTTCCGAGATTGGTCGATTAGGCGAAAAGAGCGGCGGCGCGGAGCGAATGAATCGAGGGGACGATGATTTGCAAGACGTCTATTCTCGGAAGCGAATCGCGCAGGCCGGAGCGATTGCCGATTATCCAGCGGCGAATCGCGCACTCCGCGTCTCAAAGTTTCAAGTTTATCCGTGTGTCCGCGTGGAAGTGACGTAAAAAGGATATCGTGCAAATTTTCAGCCACCGACGGCGCGAACTTGATAAATAATCCATATGCGCCGTCCCCCCCCCGTAACGAAACGCCCCCTGCCACTTAAAAATTAAAATAATGCGCATGCTATTAACATTTGTAAATTTAAATTCGCGCCGTCCGCAAAGGAGATCGGAAACTGAGCCAGATAAAGTTTATGACTCGTGCGACTGTCGCCGTGGCGGGAGGGGAGAGGGAAACCCTTCCGAGCGCGGCATTCGTGTAAATGGCCTGTGTTAAGGGGATCCTAAAGCCGCTGGCGAACTCGATCAGTGTCGATAAAATAGGAGACGGAATTAAAAACGTCAATTATCGACATTTTTAATACCAAGTTCTGCTCGGTTCGAGAAATTCGTAGCCAATTAATTTGCAACTTTTACGAAAAAGCAGCAATTTTGTATCGAATTCTAGCATCGTCAACGCCATGGCTTTACTGACGATCTGAGAGATGTTTGGCAGCGACTCCTCTCAAAAAAGCCTGCAACTATCTCTTTTTTCTCTTCTTCTAGACTTGGATTTCTGGACTAGCGTTTATTAGAAGTAATCGTTTCTTCTAGGCTATTAATCTTAATTATAATTGCACGATATTGTTCTTATATGTTGTCTCTGGAGTATGCTAGTCTCATTTTGTATATATATTTATTGTGGAATTCTTGTACCAAGCAGATATTGTCGTCAAGTGTACCAAAAATTAGTAAAAATTTGGTTTTTGTTTTTGACATAAAGTCGACCGGCATAGTCTAGATTTTGCTGTGTACTTTAATTTCGTAAAAGAGTTTTGCATAAAGCCAATTAAAAGATCTAAGGAATGTCGATAAAACAGACGGCTTTAGGATCCCCTTAAAGAGAGAAATGCGAGCGAGTCGCTGGGCGGCGTGCGAACGATACGCGATGTAAAACAAGTAAATTCATAATAATAGTGTCGCGTACGCGGGCTTATCTAATCCGCCTCTGAAATGGCTACCGTTTCACACCTGCCCCGGCTCGCCTGATTACGGTTTCGACCTGCAGCGTACGTGCGCTTATTGATTGCGTAACGTCCATGCGCCGAGCAATTAGACGAGAAAGAAGGCCGCGTAACGTCGCCTCGGTATAGATTCGCACGACAGGCGATAAAGCGTGTCGCTAATCGCGATATATTCTAAACGCGCGAAGTTTGAAAAGTTACGTAAGCCGCGCCGGTTTTCAGCGATTCAATTATTGGGAATTGCATCGCAATTAAATACGTCCGCGCCTTGAACTTTGATGCTGCGCTCGATATTATACTTGTTATACTCGCGCGATTTTCTTATTATGCCGCAACATCATCATCATCGCGTAACGATTACTTCGATCCCGTGCAAACGTTGATTCATTTAATCGCTCCGATCTAACGCAGTATCAAACAATTAAGGAGATTTAAATACAATACAGATTTTATACACGCATGAAACGCGGTATTTATTAAATTCAATCTCAATACGCTACGTTACATAATGTAACACGTTCATCTCGTATAGATCAATGCCATTTAATAATCTGACAGTCTAAAATAAACACCTGCGCCGGAGAGGTTCGTCCTAAATTGCAAATAGCCATCGATTCGGCAGTTATCATTAATTAATATAAATATTGAACGGTCAGATGCTCGCAAATATAAAAGGGGCGTCTTCGTGCCCGCGTAATTTAAGTAAACGGATTAGTGGCGGCAGGGACGTCCGTCTGTCGCTTTTGCCTACTTGAATTACGCGCGGCTCGACGCTCTCGCGCGCGTGAACTCTCGCGAGTATCCTTTGCATGTTTAACGTCGATTCCAAGCGAAATCGACGCGCGTGGGCCGTCAGCTTAAGAGAAGCGCATCTTCCACCGCCTACGCGCACACTTCACCGGCTACGCACTCGACGTGCATTGTCGTAAAAGTCACGGGATGCCCCCGTCCTTGCGAGAGAAGGGTCCTCGCTTCTGAACTGAACTTAACAAGCGGAGGATGCTAGCAAGCGACAATCGCGGAACGGCATAAAGGCGCTATTAATAAATTATGAAGTCATTAATAGGGGAGGGGGGGGGAGGAGCCGACGCGGCCATCAGTTTCCTTCTTTTTCTTTTCTTTTTCTTCCTTTCCCCGTTTTTTTTGTGTTTTAGAATTTTGCAACGTCTCGTAAAAATGGGACAGAAATGATATTTCATCCGGATTGCGACATGCAAACCGGGAATTTAAAAATTATAATACGGACGTCTCTCTTGTTGCACAGTCGGGCCATAAAACTGCTTAAACGAGTGTCCGAGCGAGCGGGGACACTCCGCATTTGAGGCATTTGCCTCGTTGTACAAGGTCGAGCGATAGCTTTTCTATTATTGGCAGGAAACGGATCAAGTACGTAATTTATTATAACTTCCTCCGTTTAATGCCGGTAAAGCTTCCGGTCTGTTTCTGATACGCCGACCTTCTTGAAGGCGGGAAAGGGTTTTACTCCCGTAAAAAGAATCTCGTATCGGTATTAATCCTGTAACTCAATATCGATCCGTTGTTAGCTCGTTGAGCTGAGCCAGCAATCGTATTTTCCTATCGTGCGTTGGTTCTAATCATATCTAATAACACCTCGTCGATGTACTTGATCCCACTTTAGACCATCTACAATCTGCGTAAGATTTTTATTATCATTTCATAGTCTCGGATCTCGGTGTATGTTGTGTATTTTAATAAAGGAAAGTCCTCTAATATGAGAGGTAGGTTTTCCACGTCCGAATTCAATCCCAAATATTTTTTTCGCAACGATCACGCGACGCGACAGTCAATTTTCCACTAAACAGAATTCGCTCTAAGGGCAAGAAATTCACGGTGGAGCCAACACAGGCGATGCCAATTAATTTAGCAGAAACTCCCCTATCTCATAATAGGGGACTCTCCTCTACACTGGCCAAAAAATTTTTTTAACTAAATGAATAGGAAATAAAAGGAAGTGTGGAAAGGACCTTACTGGAACTTCTTTATTCTATAATAACTTTACAACGTTTCGGCCAGTAATACTGGTCCTCTTCAGGTAACGAACTTAAATAAATACCCGCAAATGTCTGAAAAAAAAGACAGAAAAAGCTATGTGTAAGTTATGATGTACGGTTTTGCGTAGCGAGAATTCGAGATAACAATTAAATAGTTTTTCATATATATATAACAAGTTAAAACGAGAAATAGAAACTTACAAGGTTCGTCGAAATTAGAGATGTGAAATTATGTCGAAAGTTAGAGCCATCGCGGTACAATGTGTCTAGTCATCGGAGTTAGAACACAGAATAGACGGTAAGTGACAGAAGTCAAGTGCGAAAGTCATAGGAAAAATAAATTAAATAAAAAATGTACTTAAAATTATTTTTTTGCTGAAATAAATATTTATTCTATCAAAAATTTCACGTAAACTATGTGTTATATTAAGTAAATGAATTTAAACCATTATCTTTTCTACATTCAAATAAAGATTTCATGAGATATAGAATACTATTTATTAAATGAAATAATTGTTTCTGTTAAATGAGAAATCGAATTTAGTAAACATTTTATAGAATTAAAATAAAATGATCTATTCTTTGAAATTTAATAAATTAATAAATTAAAGCAATGCATGTTTATTACGTTTTATATTTAAGCTAACGAGCTATTAGCCACTTAATGAATAATTTTTTTTAGTGAAGTAATATTTTTTTTTATTAAAATATTTTCCTTATCGGTGTATACATCTTTTTCACACGTGCGTCTCGATGCAAATGTTTGCCGCATTATTTAAACCCGTGAACGGAATCCGAGTCCGCCGCGAAACGGAAAATATTTAGCAGAGTTTCTTCCGTCGGTCTAAAAAAAATATATAACGACAAACTTTGAAGCGAGGTACCCATTTTGATTTGGAATAATTAACGCGCATTCTTGCTTTCGAGAAATCTGACGCGAGTAATCGCGAGAGCATCTCGGAAGTTATAACATTAATGCAGAATAAAAGGCGGCGGATAGCTTCTTTCCTCCTGTCAGGGCTCCCGCAATTGACAACTCGTTTTCAGAAGCAGCGTTTCGAGAGGAGCAAATAAATCGGCCGCGTGTTTAAGATATTTATCGGCCGCCTCTATCGGGCGAGTTATCTCCCGGTAGATTCAAACGCGCGAGACAGCGAGAGGTAATCGTGAATATTCTCGCGCCGAAAGGATGACGGTATATATTTTTGCAGGCTTGCATGCATAAGGAGCGTGATGCGTTTAAGTGTCGATGCGTAAGAGCGCAAAGTAGTAGCGGAATATCGCGAACGGTACACAGCCGCGTGACGATATAGCCAGGCTCAACCTGTCCGCCGAGCGCCACTCGCGTTTATGCGCGCCGATCGATATTGAGAACTCGTCTTAATGACAGGCACACACTCGTAACGCAGGATCGCTCGTCCTTGCAACCCGCAGGATCCTTGCCCCTTGCACGCCGCCGAGTATTGCGTCAGTCCGGTCGACCGCTCGACCGTCCGTGTGCCTCTTTCTCGGCATTGTATTGGCGCGCGGCTGTGCGCGTGCATACCGATAATTGTATGCGTGCGCGCGGATCTGCGCCTGCCATTTGTCGCGACGACAACGAAAGCGAGAGACGCGAGTGATAAATGCCTCGCAGGACTCGCTGATAAATCGCGATAAGTCGTGAGTCACGATAACTCGTCAAAATAGCTGCGGTAGATGAGTCTTCTTATCGCGCGGCGAGAACTCGAAACCCTCATTCGACACGATATACGTGTACAGCTTCTCGATTATGTACCATGTATAATAATAACTGGACGTTGACGGACAATGACGTATCGACACCTTGCGCCGGGTTTTAGACTCGGAGCGAATTGCGAGACGCGAGAAAATATCTCATCAGTAACACATGTATCACGCGCTTGATCTATAATCAGCGTTCAATTAAGTGCTTGGGAAATACTGATGACTGCCGTGGTTACTGTGTCACTTTCCAGCCGAGCAGCGCGCTTTATGATCGAAGTAGGTCGCGGCATGGAAATAATCGCGAGTAATTAAAATGTGCGCGACGGTGTTTACGATGCCGCGCCACGTCCTCGATGACAATCGTCATTCAAGGCGATCCCGATCTAGTCTCGAATCTGTGAATGATTGCAGGCGATGAGCAGTATCGGGGCGCGGGCGGTTCGAGCAGCGGAAGTCCGCCGGCCAGTCTTTTGGTGGTTCCTCAGCCACTCACCGTCAAACCTTCCCATCCGTCGCATCTGAATTCCCATCTTGGTGGGCCTCACTCGCATCCGCCGAGGAAGTACCAGTGCAAGATGTGTCCTCAGGTAAGTTCGATCAGCGCCGATGCGAGCATCGACGACACCAACCACTTATATTTGCTTACTTTTAGACATATTCTCTTCCTATATAAATCTGTCCGCCTCCATCTCGTCTATAAGGGCGTCTAATTTGCCTAACAATTGTAATGCGTTGTTCTCTATCGATCTTCAACACGAGGTTTCTTACACATCTAGTTCTCTAGCAGTGGGAAGGGCATTACAACGTGTTCTTTGTCGACACATCTATAACTCTTTTGTCAAGTGGTGCGAGAGTTTACCTTTGTTAAGATTGATCCCGTTTTTTGCCTCCGTCTTTTCAATCCTTTCGAGACAAGTGATATATTGGTTTTTTATCTTAATTGCTATACAATATATTCTCGTATTGTCCGCGTTTTTCCCACAAAATTGTATGTAACAGTCAAATACGCTATTTAGTCACGTTTTGACAAGATAGAAAAGATTCAGGCCCTTTTATGAGTCACTTTACAGAACAGCAAATACTCTACTTTCGAACCGGATACCGTTATCGCTATTGCTAGGTAAATATCGAAAGGGTTTAGGCTTTCAAGCTCCTTTTTTCTTTTTTTGTCGCCAAAGAAAAGAAGACAGTACGATTTTGTAAATTCCTTGTGGCCCTTTAGGTAAACCGTACCCGCATACACATCCTGTGTCTTTGAAAATCTTTCAATGGCTTATTAACGGTATATCCATTTTTCTTCTTTTCTCTCACGTTCTTCCTGTGTGTATCCCGACTTTCCTCTATCTTTACGATCAGTTACAATTTAGATCTGCGTCTTCAAGGTTCAATATGAATTTTGTTTATGCCGATTTAACGATAGGATACTGTTTTTCTGACGTAATTAGAAACACCAGGATTTAACATTCAGACTTTTAGTGTCCATTTATAAAAATGATTCCTATTTTTTAACACGTGCTGTTACTATGTAATTTTATTACATTATTATATAATACGCAATTTTTTACTTCTTTCGTCGCGGAAACGAATATTTGCGGTTAACAACGGAAGCTTACAAGAGAAAAATGGTTGGAAAAATCGTTATTTCTCAATAAATTTGCAAGCGATTTTAATGGCCTTTAGAATTTAACTCTTTTCTTCGGGCAACTTCCATTAGAGAATATCGAAATTTCCTTGGCATAATATAACCAATAAAGTTATCATTATTCAGACTTTTTTTTTACTATTTCGACAGAATGGTAAGAAAAGTTATAAAACGATCGTTTGCTGTAGACTGCGATATTTTGTCATTTGTAACATCGTATTACTTTCTGTGCTTCGATGAACAAGAGATACGTTACATGTTATTGCCGATAAATATTTTACAAATTTGAAAAGTATGAAAAATTATTAATGTGGAAAAATTGCTAAACGACGCCAACCGGCAAATTCCAATTAAAGAAATTTATTGCGAAAAATATTACCTCAGCCAGGGTTTGTGAACCTGGACCTCCCTACGCTCTAGGCGGGCGTCTCACCAATTCGGCCACTGAGGCATGTGAAAAATGATTAATGAAAAATTATTAACTTATTCTCGACGGTCTGGGCGCGGCTGCGCACGAGTTTATCGACGAAAGAGCATTCGTGGGATATCGTAAAGTCTAAGCATGGGCAATACTCACAACGAACTCAATACGAATGACTGTAGTACGACATTCTTCTTGCGAGACCTGGAGCGAAAGAGTATTTTGGTGCCGGGGTATCGAAGAATTCACTGAAATAATTAAAGATTGTTACACATTGATATGACGTTTTCAGTACTCGTAGATTTTGCTAGCTTTCATATTTGATTGGGATTTCTGCGACGCAAAGATGCTTCTGTCTTACAGCGTGCGGGACGTCCTCTTATTATTAATGCCTGTTCATGGGAGGGTTTGAGAAAGATCTTGAAACTCCTATTAATGATGCAGCATCCTTTTGCGGCTTTAAGATTTCGGTTGCGCACTGCAAAGGCTTACGCGGGGACGGAGAGACCTGACCTCGAGAAAATTTCTTGCCGCCCAAGCCGTGACATTTTCCGCGCCTGTCCGGTCGTACCTTCGCAGGTGACTCGACGATTTACGTCTCCGATGATGGATTTCAGTTTCGCAAATTCGTTAATGCGCGTTTTACGAGCCGTTTAGAAACAATCGTTAAAGTTTACAGCTTTCCGCGCTTTCCACGATAATTACCGGCGAACGGCGGCGCGTCGCCAAGAGAGAAGACGGCGCGAGATGAACGAGAGAGGGAGAGAGACCGGGGAGAAAGACAGAGAGTGAGAGCTAGGCGGTTCGAAGGACGCGCGACATTCCTTAAGGCGGATCGTTAAAACTTAACGATATTCACCGAAGAATAGGGCATAGAGATTATCATACACACACCAGAATCTGATTATACGAAATATTATACTAATAACATAATTTACGATGAAGCAACCATACATAGAATCGATAATTTCATTCTCAGACTTACTAGAGACCATTTTGCTAATTTGATTAAAGTTAAGCATAGCCAATATATAGTGCGATATACCCAAACGATAATTATTATTGTAATACGTTAAACACAGGATATATCCCTCCAGAAGTCTTTCCTTTCCTCGACTCCAACGGATTCATTCAGGACACAAAAATATCCCAATCATTTACCACGTACCTAGACACAATTATAATAAAAAAATTGCTTATGCCCCAGGATTGCATAACAGATAGTACGGATCTAAAATATTATATGAGTCTCCCACTCAGGGACCAACAAGACGCTTATCGTAAAGATATCGAAAAATATTGGTGGTTGCAGTGATAATTGCAATCAAGTGCAATGTACGGTGCATTATTTTCCTTCTTACTTGCGTATTCTTTTCATATACATTTAGTTCTAATATGTTACACTTTTCAATTAATGATATTTTATTCTGTAATCAAAATTGCGTTTCTAGATATAGGTTCAAGTTAATAATAACAATGATCTCAATTTATTTTATTTTCTCAAAGCGAAGGAGCGCACTTAAGACGCTCGAACGTCATTGTTAAGTTTGATCCCTTTTATAGTTCATTATATAAAGCATATATAAATCAACTTCTCAAAACGGATACCAGAGTTTCGTCTTTCAAAGATTAGTTTCTTCAAATTGCCAGTATAATAATAAAATTCCAAATTTTATTCCACCACAGCTGGCCACATTTGTTAACCGGTCAATGCAGAAAATTTATTGCGAAAAATATTACCTCAGCCAGGGTTTGAAACTGGACCTCCTTACTCTCTAGGCGGGCGTCTCACCAATTCGACCACCGTGGCATGTAAACATGCCTCAGCATGGCATGGTAAATTTTCTGCATTGACCGGTTAATTAACAAATGTGGCCGGCTGTGGTCGAATAAAATTTAGAATTTTTTCTTTCAAGCCTTTTTTATCTGGTCCAAACATAACAATGTGCATACATATCGTGAGTCGACCTCAGATTTTATAACAGATAATATATGTAAGTTCTCTACCATTTATTATTCATGCTGCAACAAATTCCTGAGAGTCGCTCCACCTGAGCCCACAGCGATACAAATTATTGTATCAGCGCTAAGCTTGTTTATTGGTTTTATTGTAATCTTCCCTAATTGTACTAATGGCAAACTAAACAACTTTCGTACATAAAAAGAAAAAGATTATCATACACCGGAGGCCGGCAAAGCGCACCGGCGCTTCTCCGTCCCGTTTCGCGGGGGAAAAAACGGGGGCAAAACACGAAACCCAGCGATTAAAACCAGTTATTGCACGTATATCTGCCACGTTAGGTACAATGTGACACGGAGGGGGTTAATTTGTCGCGAATCGAGGGACATCGCGCGTCAAGAAAATCCCGCAATCTCCGCCTGTCCGTTACCTGAAATATCTCAATGAGGAACATTTTTTTGGACACCGGCTGTACGCGCGCGCGCGCGTGTGTGTGTATATACACCTATTTGCGTGATTTATTCCGTTAGGCGTTCCCAGAAGGAACGGAAGGAGCGACAGAGGGATAATCGTTAAGGTGCGGACCGATCAGCGCGGCACGCCGCTCATTAGCACGAAATTAGTAAACGAACAAATCTAAACCTACGCAGAAACCGCTTCGTTAAAGCCGTTTCCGTCGTCCGTTTTAATAATTAATCGGGTCCGGCTCTTAATCGCCCGGCGGTCTTATCGTCGGACGACGACGCCGATTAATAAAATGAATCGCGTGTCCGGTCGCTCGTCACTTTCGGCCGTTACCGTGTTCCGTTTAATATTAAAATGAGGGGATAATTATAACGCGGTACGCAATTACAATTATCTTTGTTACCGCGCGAAACGATTTCTGTAACTCACGTCGTCGCGTAACGAAAGTATACCGAACGGTTATTTAATTGAAGGAAAATAATACCCGCGGAAAATTTTATGTAAGTGAATAATTAGATAGTAAAAAGCTACTCAAATTTGTTCTTCAACTGATATATTTTTTGTAACGAGCAGATCCTCGATAAATATTTCGCTGATCTCACGCCGAGTTTCCTACACGAGAATCCTAAACACATGGATATTTGTAAAACTATTTGTCTTTATTTGCCCGATTTTGCAAAAAAATGATCCTTATTCCTGACTTTGCAAAAACTGATCGGATCTAAAGATTGTTACGTTTTATTTCCACTTTCCCCTACGCAGTAATAAGTACTCGCTGACGGTCCCGGCTGCGTCGCGTTCCAGACGGAGATTAAACCGAATCAAATTATACATTTGCGGACGGTAAAAAAGTTTACAAATTACACAGATTTCGTGCAACGGTACCGGCAGATTCTCCGCGATTAATCGGCCTCCGCGGCACGTTACAAAGTGGTAGTTTCTCGTTATAATCGTTTCTCTTTATCGGATATCCTTTCGAGGAGTAGGACCGTCGAAAAGAGGGTAAGAAAAGTGGAGGAGAAAAGAACGGTGCAGGCACTGGAAGAAATTAAAGTATCTTGGAAATGATTCCGAGATACTTAAGCAATGATATCTAAGAAAGATTTTTATGGTGAAGTTGTCGAGAACATAAACGCCGCGATTACATTTTATTTATCCCGTTTACAATACATTTGTCGAGGTTAAGAATAGAGTGCGACAGCGATATTATGCAATGACAAAATGAAAAACCTTGATGTGTAAAACATTAATATATGTACAAAGGAAATTGCATGGTCATGCAATTTGAATAGCACCGTCTCTCGCTACAGATAGTTCTCAGAATATAATTCGGATTCGGAAAATTATGAAACTATAAGATGTGTAAAATTTTTACATAAATAATTGCCGTCGTAAATCAATTTGCTTGTAGCGTAGGTATTTCGTAAATTATTGCCTCTACGGGCACACACGGAGCGGAGATTTTTTTCACACGATTGTTCACGCTACGCGAGGAAGCGCGCTGGCAGTAAATTTATTCTCGATTAGTTGTAATACTGATTGAATGCGACGCGAGGACGGAAAGCGAGGGAAGTTCGACGAGAGGAACAGCGGCAGCAGTGCGGACTCAGTTTGGGGTGGGAGGTTAAAAATTCAGGAATTCATAAATTGCCGCAATCACCACGCCCCCAATAAGGCAGGAAGTAGAATTATGCTTCATCTCGCGCAACGGTGCTGTCACGCTCGTTTCACTAATGTCTTCTACGATTAATCGAGTTCATTGTCGCTCCGTGTGATGCCAGGGATCTCCTTGCCGGTCTCTTCCCGTCGGGCCGAACTTTCGACGTTCCTCAGCCGCGCGTTTCGTTTACGGGGACCTCGCGATTTTCACGGGGGATCGAGGGTCGCTCTTGAAGTCGCGACTTTGGGGGGCGATTTAATTCTAACGACTCGTTGTTAGCCCGATTCTCGTCTCTGCGATTCCAACGTGTCGCGCGCCGCCTCGAAATCGGAGTCACGGGCCAAAGCTCTCGCGATATCGCGATCCCCTGTCGCGCTTCACCGATCCCGTCCTTAAATCCAACGGCATTTACCTCCGCGACGCTTCGCGTCGATCCTGGCCGCCGCCAGGACGCCGCTACCGTTTCTCCTTATCGAAACATTCCACCACCGGGGGGAATACACGATCCCGCGGCGTACTGACACGCGGCTACGGGAGGAAATAAGAGGAAAATGAGAAGAGGAACGGAGAGGACGGGTGAACGATAGAGCGGAGGCGAGAGCGTGAGAGGGAGAGAGAAGGAAAACGAAAAAGATGACCGCCTCCTGAATGAAGCTATGCACCTCCGTGGCCGGAGGGCTCGGGATTCAAGTCCGGAGGCTAGTGTACCGTGACGGCACAGCATCCTGCCTCCTCCTCCCCTCCCCTCCTCATCTCGCCTCGTCCCTCCCCCCGCTCCTCGTTTCCTCCATCTCGACCACGTTCGCGCGCGCGCGCGCTTCGTCCTTTTTCATCCGACGTTGACTTGCCGCGACGCTTCTTCTCGGCAACCCTCTTCCTCCGCCACTAATGTCCTCCGCAGCTTCTTCCTTTATCATCGTGTTTCTCTCGGTCTCCCTTCCTTCTTTCATTAAGCCGCCTCACCGGCTGGCGCTATCTTCCTTCGCTCTAGGTGCGTGCCGCCGGTGCGCCGCTTCCTCTCACTAGTCGAATCGGATTACTCCGTTTCATTCTTGGCCGTTTCATCTTTCGTTGCTTTCTTAATTCCGCATTTCCCCCCCCTCGACGTTGCGCAACGTACGAGTACACGCTCGCCACCCTTATCGGCCCGCTCGGTCGATTTCTCGTTTGACTTGTCAGTTAGCTTCTCTAGGTATATCTCCCGCTTATCGACTTCCCGTCAGCAATTTCACAACCATCACGGTGGCGAAATTAGCGGTTTTCGTTCGTCTTTCCCGTCTTTCCTTTTTCCTTTCACACGTTACAACGTCGTGGCGCGCGGCGATTCGCGCTCACGACGAATGACTGTTCCGTCGTGCTTCATCCTCCATCGTCAATGTCTTTCTGCTTCTTCATCCATCGATGCCCACCGCTCTTCCTTCCATTATCATTTCGTTTCACCTCAGCGGTTCGAGCCTCAGCCTCGACGTAGCTCTTTCCTCACCTCCCGCGTCTCTCCCGATACACCCGTCCTCGTGATCTTCCTCGATCTTCCTTCTTCCTCTCTCCTCGTCCCCCCTCCCCACCCCTTCCCATCCCCTTCCCACCCCTTCCCTCCCCGCCCCGTTCATTCTCTTCGTCGCTGCCCGCGTTGGTCAGGTCGCGTTCACGCAACTCCTCTACAGGTTCTCCTCATCTAGTTCCTCTCTCTCCTTGTCCACGATATTTCCTCCAATTTGCCTCGTACTCTTCGGTTCCTGCCAGGCATCATCATCGTCCACTTCGGCCATCGATCGATATCCGAGGCCGAGCTTCGTGACGCCGTCCCCTCAGCCCCCCCCGTCCGCCTCTTGAACGCCGGAAAACCGCAACACGGATCTAGTTAACCGCGCTACGGAAATTATTCGCGGAATAATATCACCCGCAGATCTAGGAATCGATTCGATGATCTTGGAACTTGGTCACTGCGCAGTTACCGTGCCATCGCGTCGCCGGACTTTCATTCGCGCGGTTTCAAACTTCGCGGACGCAAGTTTTTTTTTCTCTCTTTTTCGCGGGGCCTAAATTCACGTCCAGCTAACGCGCTCGTATTCACACTTTTGTCTTCGAGCGCTCAAACGCGATTAGGGTTAATATCAGTTCTCCAAGTTCCTATATTATATACCGTCGCGAGTGTATCTACATACTAATAATACGTGCGTCCGATACGTATATTTAACCATTTAGTGTTCCAATGCGGGCTGCGCGACAAAGAAAGACCGGGTCTTGTGGACTTGAGTAGAATACGAAGAGTTCATCCAGATTAAACGTGGCAGTGGCAGAAAAGGAGGGAGACAAAAACGCTCCGGGTTATTTATGAGTTTATTAAAAAAAAACTGGGCGGACCGTGTAATAATAGACATAGACTTATGAAATTGACGTCTGAACGTGTAAGCGTCCAACAATTATATTAAGCTGGGGGAAATTATATAATTGAAAGGAAGGCTTTTTCTCGTTAAATGGAAAACGCACATCGTTTAAGATAGTTGTTTCGCGACAGTGATGCTCAAAAGTTTCTTCCAGACGGGAACCAGCGTTCAATTATTACAACGATATATCTTGATGCGCTATTGTTCTAAAGAATGCACTTACGATTGATACATAATGCAAAATAGATTCGAAAGATTATAGTTTGAGGCGCTGTTGCCACATCTCTTACACATACACTCATGTCTACTACATGATTCTTTCCATTTCTCAGTCAATAATTTTGATCCTTTTTCTTCCAGTTATTCGATCTATTTTACTTTACAGCACATTTGTTTCTCACACGAATCTCACTCATCGTTGAGCTTAAAAAAAAAAGTGCCATCATTTGCGTTTGCAGACGCAAATCTTAACATTTCAGCACATAACAATACGCGTGAATAATATTTCACGTGCAATAATATTTTTAACGTGCTTTACACGTAATATTTCGCGCAACGTAGCAAACTTTAACATTTTCTTTTAGAACTTTGAGACGGTCGATTTAAATTTAATCAGCCTTACGTTGCACGCATTAATGTAAAGAGTAAACCGCAGAAATTTGTAACAATTCCCACATAAATGATTTGACGAAATAACTACCTTAAGGGGGGGCGGGGGGTCATTTCTCGAACTTCTCTCGAAAAGCAACGTGTCGCAGGCGCGATGCGCGAGGCACGGTCTCATCCGAGAGATGATTTCGCAAGGCGTACGTAGAGTCGGGCAAGGTCCATTCTTCGTTCTCGCGGTAGCCGCGAGCTCTATCGTCTTTCCTCCCTCTCTCTCTCTCCCTCTTCAAGGCACACGCATGGGATCGGGAAGGTGTACGAACACTACGAACGCGCTCGCGCGCGGACATTATTGAGAGAGCGGCGCCGGTGTGCGTGCACATCGGTAAAGGGGGCCTCACCTGATCACGCACCACGGTAGCGAGAGGCCCGTCATTTTTTCCACTCAATTTTTTTTTATGCCTCTTTGTGGGCAGCGTCCCCTTCCACGGCTAGTACAGCAGGATGGACCAGAAACTGAGGGCGGGGGGGAGGGGGGTGGGAATCGGAAGAAGACGAAGAAACGGAGCCCGGCTCCTCCGTCCGTCTCAAAAACATCGGCTTAGATCTAACGCCGATCGAAATTCGTGAGAGTCTTCTCAAGGTCGCGTTCGGCTGCGAGCGGTAATGAAGTAACCGGATCGAGTTGTGCCGGCGATTGCGCTCTTATCCTACGTATCTATTCGCCCAGTAATCGGATTTAATTGAGGCGACCGTAGTTCGCGCGCGCGCGCGCGCGCGAGAGCATCGGCGACCGTGACGTCTTATTCATTATAATGCGATATGATAAGATGCGTATCGCTGTGCGCGGTGTCGGCGCGAGTCGCGCGTGACTGCGGTTCTTTATTTGCCCGCGACAGATCGGAAGGCGATCTGTCCTTAATAAAAGATCGGCGGAGAGGCCGTTATCGCGAGATCCGTCGGCGACTGTTCGAATTTTTCTTATCGCGCATCTCACGGGCCGGAGTGAAAGGAAACGAATAAAATTATCATCGCGTAGCAAAGCTCATTTAAAGTTAATTGAAAAATAAGATTGCATTACGCGCTGCCGTGTAATTATCGAGGCCTCGATGGCCGAGGGTATCCGTAATCTTTCTCGTCGGTTCAACTTTCTCAGGTATCTCTGCGTATCGAAGGAAGCGTTCCCTCGCGATTTCTATAACGATTCGTGGGCGACGTTGTCGCAAGCGAATTTCGCCGTGACTCTGCGAGGCGACGCGTCGTTTTAAGATGACAATAATAAGGAGACGCAGCGTCTCGCCCTTCGCGTCCGCGACGAATATCGCGCGGTGGGACAAACTTTTGATCCAAGTGAAAACGAGAACCGCCGAATGAATGGAGCAGGTTGTGCCTAGAGTTCGGATCGTGAAGAGGGGCGGCGAGGAGAGGGAGAAGCGGCTGAAGAGGGGGAGACGTCGGGCAGCGCGCTGCAGCCTCCCACGCCAAACAAAAGTCCTTAAGCCTTAGACTGAACATGATACCCCATTTACTGTCTATGTACTAAATTTCCAAATCCAGATCCTCCTTTCCTCTCCCCCCGCCCCTAAGCATCGACCCTTGTGTATAGCGCGAGGCACAATACTCTCTGGTCCTCGACCCTCCGTCTCTGTCGGAGTTATGTAACCGTCCGTCCGTCCATCGTCCATACGTCCGTCGACGTGTCTTGACAGACGTGCTCTTTCTTCCCTGAATGAGCCGGGGATTAAGAAGCGCGATAGATTCTTTGATTCGGGAGGGCGGTCGTGTTCCATTTGCGTGACTCCAAGGTCACAAAATCATCCGCCGCGCGGAGCCTTATCACGGTAGGGGTCCGATCTTCACGGTGCCGCACGTCGAGGCGATACCTGCGACTTTGCGTAACAACGCTCTCGTGAGCGACGAGAGCCGCATTCGCGCATCGTACTCTATTTATCTCTGCACACTGAGAGAGAGGGAGAGACCTATTTTGTCCACTGAGCATGTAATTTGGCTGTATAAAACGACAAAATATGTTGCTGAAAAGAAGTTAAATGTTGCTACTAAATGTTTTCTTTCCACGAGTTCTTTATTTGAACAAAATCTTACGGTCGCACCGAAACAAAATTTGATAGATTCAACCAGTCGTCTGTGATATTTTTATTATTATAATATTATAAAAAAATAATATTATAATGTTATAAATATTATATAATATTACAAAATAATTCTGCGCACGTTCACTCAACCAAATTTGTGTGTTGACACAACGAAATTTTCCAACTAAATTTTTGCTGTTGTGTCAACTGAAAGATTTGTTTGCTCATATCCAAACAAGGAATTCAACTAAACTTTGTTTCATTCAGCAAACTAGGTTCTCTCGGTGCACACGGTTAAAAAGACGAGCGATCGCAATTCGTAGGCTGTGTTTTTCAGAAGCGAGACTGCTCCGTGTATCCTCAAGTGTGGAAGGCGTGTACTTTAGCGATGGCGGTACAACGACTGATTAAACTATACTCGACGCCATCGACGGGTCTATTAATCATCTGTTCGCGCTATGAAAACAGTCTTATGCAAATACATTTCTAAATATAGAATCCACAACGGATCAACGTCAAATGTCGGCAGCAATGACGTTCGCATACGCGAGCCTACATTCTGCAACTTTCTGCGTTCGCTCATTGGACACGGAGAGATCGGAGGTAGTAGGAATAGTACCGATTTATTCGGCGGGATCGCATTAACGGTCCAGATTGAGAGTCACGCCGGCACCGTGTCGAGATATCACGTGGGCCACCGTGATAATGCGTGACAATTCGAATTTACTTGCAATTACCTATAGTCGAGTGATCACGTGACCGTTGGAAAGGCGATTAAAGTGCCTCCGTATCGGCTCTCCCCTTTTTTTTCAGTCTCTTGGGGCCCCCGGGTCGTTCCCCTTCCCTCCCAACTCTCTGGCCCTCACGATCTCTGCTCTCTCTCTCTCTCTCTCTGTCTCTCTCTTTCGCTCGCTCGCTCGCTTTCTCTCTCTCTCTCTCTCTCTCTCCCCCTCCCCTGACCTGCGTATAACTAAGGGACCGTAACTATTTGACTCGATTCACCATCTCTCTTTTTTTTATCTCCTTTCGTGGTTCCTTTATTCGTTACTTCGTCCTGGCGAGATCTGTGACGAAAGTGCGAACCACTCGGCACGGTTCTCCGGTAAATTATTTTTTATCGGCCATACTTCTTTTCACACTCTTACTCGCTTTGTCTCTCCGCGCGATCGAAACTATATTATGAAACGGAGAAACTTGCATAAAAGTTGCCGTTTCGTTTTTTTTTCTACCTATTAAACAGGTTCCGCTATGTTTAATAAAAATCCAGTGATTCCTATCCTTGACTTTTAAAAAAATTATGTGAGTATTATGAAATTTTCTCGACACCGATTTGCATTTATGAGATTAAATAATGGAATAACGAAAAAATTGCTGCCTGAAAAATGAGCTGGGTTGCCGAACGCATACACGTGTTCGTCTGCATCTCGTGCCGCGTGACTCCAATTAATCATTTCGCCAATAATTTAATATCGTTTAATTACAGCGCGTAATTTATGTATCACGTTACCGTACTCCTCGGTATGATGAGTGCTGAGTATTCGTAAGAACGATCGCGCACATTCGTCGCGTATCGCGCCCTAAAATGCGAGTGTACTCCCTTGTCGACACGAAATGGGCCTGATCGCTGACGGACGTGCGACGAGAATGCAGGTCATTGTCTCGCGGGGAGCGTCGGTCGCGTGGCAGTTTTTCACGCGGGCAGCTCATCCGCCGGCGGAGTGTGGTGTACCGAGTGAATGAGTAAAAAGCAGCGACCTTAGGCTCGGTAGTAATCGTTGGGTGGAAAAGGGGAAAGGGCGGCGCGCGCTGCCTACGGGCGAGAGACTGGCGAGAGACGAGCCGCGAGCGGGACGAGGCGGGGCGGGAGGGGCGGGAAAATAGGTGGAGGGATATATAAAGAAAGAGGCAGCAAGAAAAGAGAGTAAACAAGATGAAACCAAGTAGCGCTCGCGCGCGGAGGCTGCCGGTCGTAAATCTGTGGCCGGGCCTCATCATCGACTGAATATTCTCTCCCTACCCGGACGATATGCTCTCTCGCCTCTCGTCCACCTCTCGTCCCCGTCGATGCTTCTCTTCCCGTTTACCGCCGTCCGTCCCTCGCTCTTTCCCTCCCGCGGGAGATGCCACGGCGTCCTCTCTCTCTTTCTCTCTCGCCGGCTCCCTATCTCCGCAGGATTTCTTCCCTTCCCCCTCCCTCCCCCCCCTCTTCCTTCCCGCGTCCCGCGCCTCTCCTTGCCCGCCTTTTTTGTTGGCGCGACTAACGAAAATGGGCCCCGCGGCCTCCGGTAGCCGATTCCCTCGGAAATTGAGTAGCTATAAAATTAATTATCCGCCGTACTTTATCGCTCCGCGCCGTTCTGGAGCTGGGGTGCGCGTCGACGTGAGCGCGCCGCGGTCTCTCCTTCCTTTTTCTCCCGCTTCCTGTTGCCGCGGCGCCGGGACGGGTTTTCTGACGAACTGGATCGCCTTAAAGACCGAAATGAGGATATCGGCGCGATCGCGATCGCGGCCGTTCCCGTATAGTCGCGGGGCCCGGGAAACGGATTCGCCGGAAAAGTGACGGAGGATCCGAAAGGCGCGGAGCACGACCCACTTTCTCGGGCAACGAACGAAAAGACTCGAGGCAAAAATGGAGGTTCATTTAGAACAGTGATGCTGCTAATATCCGCGCCGGGGAGAGCGCTGGTTTTGCATCTAACTTGGATTTGCAGCCAGTTTCTTGCGGAATAATCGTCGCGTCGAATGTAACGTCGACTATTATTGCAACTCACGATTTTCATCAATTAATATTGTTCGTCGAGAGAGACAATATTTTCTACGCGTATCTACTTGTTAACGTGCACCTGTGATTCATCGTTAATATAATTCCTAATATGATAATTCCATAGACTTATATAAATAGGCTGCGCGCCTCGTGAGTGGTTTTGAAGACAACATCAGAGAGAGAGAGAGAGAGAGAGAGAGAGAGAGAGGGGGGGGGGAGAGAGAGAGAGAGAGCATTACGGACGGACTGTTTCTGTCCTTCAGATCTTGGTTTCACCTCGGCCCGTACGAAGGCGCAGTCTACATATATATACATATATATATATGTACGTCTATGGATAATTGTACTTCGATGCGTTATATTCTGTAAATATTGTCATCTTTTTGGGACAAAGTCTTTGAGACACTTGCCGCTCTGCTAATTAATACGTTTAAAATTCATTAGGCGCAGTTGTAATCGGGTCGACATGTCAACTACACGCGTACACGCAAGCGCGTTTTCTTGCCGCTGTTTGATTTTAAAGTCGTCTCAGCGCTGAAATTTAACAGTCCTTAATGAAGCTCCTTTCCGCAGGCCCGGACGATGTTACGGAATTAATTAGAGAGCTGCTCTGCCCCATTTAAGTTTACGACCGCGAGTTTACGTTAATTATTACCGGGAACTAGTAGTAATTAGTCTCTCTCGAATACAAAATATCGGTTACAATGGGCGGGCGACGAGGCCGCGGCGGACATTGCGCGCGGGCAGTCGCGTAAATCTTCCCTGATGGCGGTCCCTCAAAACGCGCGCAATTGCTCGATTCGCGATTCGGTAAGTCGAGCGAGCGCACGCATTCTTCTGCGGTCGCCGCTAGTTTCTGCGTAATCTGACTACTTTCTACGGATGTGTTTTTATTCGACGTATCTAAGCCGTTCCTACAGCGTGCTAATTCACCGATCTTATCGCAGGGAAAGTTAATATCTACTTCTCACAAAGTTATCACCATTCTCAGACACTAATCTCCGCTGTATTCAAATATGTACACCGTTTTCAATTATTGATTCCGGCTCCAATCATTAATGATACCTCAAGTGGAAAACCGTCTCATTCTCGCGCAAAAGTTTCCGGTCTTTAATTTCGATTAAACTTCCAACGCGCAATTTATCATTTACAATCTCTAAAATTACCAGAAGGTAAGCTTCCTGAAATCGTCTATATGGAGCCGTCTATATTAAACGGCTACTTCATACCACGTATTTAGAACGTCGTCCTTAATTTTCTACGCATTACCGTGCAAAAGTATAAATCATAAGTCAATGTATCGCGGGGAGCAAAGTACCGTGTCGGAGCGGTGGCAGATCCGTAACGAACCGACGGAAGCGTCGTGGCAGTCGCTCTCTCGGCCGTTGTTAAGATCGTATCACGCGGTTCGATGAGCCTCTCCTTCGATTCCGAGCGTGACAGGAAACTCGACGACGTCCGTCGTCTCAGCATCAGCCAGCGATGTGCGTTAGGTGCGCCACGCACCCTGCCCTCTCTCTATCTTTCTATTCCTCATTTTCTCTCCCCACGGGGGACAGCCCAATGAGAACGTCCGACCGTACGCGGTTGTCTGCTTGATGAAGAAGGAAAGAAAGAGCGAGAGGGGGGGGAGCGAAAGGCTCTTTTGGTGCGCGTTTCCTAGGGATGCTGCCCCCGACCGAAAGTCAGGTTCCCATGCTCTCCGTCTCTCCGTCCTTGTCGCTTTTCGAAGGACCCACGGCCTCTCTCTCCGGCCAACGGGGCCCCAGTCTGCCACCTGTCCCTGCGTCTGGACCCCGAAGAAGGGACGACGTCTTCCTACTTGTAGAACACGCATCGTGATTATCCGTTCCTTCTTTCGTACGGCTCCTCGTAGGTTTTTCCCCTCCCTCGCACTTTGCCTCTTTACGCTGTTCTTGCGTTGTCCCCTGTCGTGTCTTTACTTTTAACTATGTAGAGTCAAATGTTATACGCCGCCCGCGGTTGTAGATCTTTGTCAACCGCCTTGTGGTAGACGAGTTGAGTGGCTATTGGTCGCGATCTAATTTTCGGCGATTACGCAAATAACCGAGCCACGATAATAATGGCAAAATCAATAGCGTGACTTGAGTAAAAACGTTAGAAGCCGGCGGTATGTATTATTTTATAGTCCGCATGGACCCGATTAACGCCACGCCGTCACGAGGACCTTTCCCTGCCTTTATTCATTTTACATTTAATTTAAAGAACTCTCCCGCGACGTATTATCCCGCAGCAATTTACGACGTCGAGAACGACGTTATATTCGGCCTCCTCGTCCATATGCTCCGGACTACTTTTAGGCGGACTAATCGAATTTTGATGTCACGTTATTCGATGTCATTTTACTTTAGCTATTTAAAGAAATATCCTTCCGACGAGCTCGCGATAATATCGATTTACTTATCATAATTGACGGCAATCCGAGACGGCGAATATTCAAAAGTTATATATTTCAAGAGAGTCTCATGCTCATAAAATAACACTGTATAAAAATCATATTGATATTCACGTATTGAACAGGTACTTTAGGAAAACTGTACGTAAAATGGTGCTTTTTAGCAAGAGAAGAAGAAATTCGTAAAATAATTAAAAGTACTAAGATGTCACAACTGTGAGAAACATAGAAAATTGTAGAATGAGTGAAATTAAATTAGTGTTTCAAATATAAATGACATTAGCACAAACTTGATATCTGAATGACACGCTTCGAAGTAAATCCTGAATCCCAATTGGCGTTCTTAATTCTTTGCGTTCGAGTCCCCGCAATTGTTCAATTTCAGACCAGCATTAAGACAAATCAACTGTTGTATCGTCTCGTCCTCCCGATTGTAAGGTGGAAAGTCTTTCCGTTATCGTGATTTCATTCCTCGTCCTGGAAGAAAGAGTCTTCCTAGATATCCCCTGGATCCTCTGTGAGAACCGGATACTCGATTCGTTGCCCTCCGCGACTCCTCCGTGAAAACGATCCAGTGGGACTCCCCCGGATTGATTTAGCGACCTAATGACGAACCAAGCCTCCCACACGGTCCACCTATATACGCTTCGCCGCCGCCCGTACACCCGAAGGTATTTTTTACCTGGATTTCCGAGGGCCCGCCGACATCTGGTCAGATTTTGTTTCACAAAAAAATTCAGCGGCCCCTTATCAAATATGAGCTCTCCGGGGTTCTCGTGTGGGAACGGCAAGCTTGCGGCATCCGATAGACGATCGATTGTCGAGTAACTAATAGCTAATTCGGTTGCTTTCACTAGTGCGCACTGAGTGCACATTAAGGCTTGTTTATAGTCAATTCTTATATTTAAGGCTTGTCTTAAGAGGATCCTTAAGTCATCTGTTTTACCGACACATTCGAATATAGTTTTTGCGCTGGTAAATCCTTTTATTAGCTTTTATGCACAATATAATGCCGGGATAAGTTGCGGATCGCATAGCAGAACATTCTCGCGTACTTAAAACACTCGGGTCAAAAGTCTAATGAAAAAGATGTTGGTATTTGAAATTTTCAATTTTTTAATCGTGAGCAATTTGAAATTGGCTTTTTTAAATTTTATAAATTATATTGTGCATAAAAGCTAATAAAAGGATTTACCAGCGCAAAAACTATATTCGAATGTGTCGATAAAACAGATGGCTTTAGGATCCTCTAAAAATACCTCTTGAAATATTTCTTAGTCAATAAAATGATCTGTGTTGCATCGGTACGGATCATTTTTTTTTTTGGCTAAATCCTCTTCGAACATGTATTTAAGACAAAGTTGAATGTAAGAATTGACTATAAACAGACCTTAATGTGCACTCAGTGCGCACTAGTGCAAGCAACCGAATTCGCTATAACTAATCGAGTCCTCCCGTGAAACGGCGCGTTCGTCGAAGACGGGACGTCGCGGCGCTTCGCCTCGCCTTGGTCGTTTTCCACACGTCTCGTCCGCGGCAACACTTGTCCCCCTTTGTGGCGGCCGCACGTGCCCCCTTTTCGCCCTCCGTACGAATGTTTTCGCGCGAGAGACCGGTGGACCGGCGACTACCGGCGGCGACCAACGGCGGAAGGGGACGCGAACACGCGCATCGCGCCTTTTTTTTTCCGGATACAAATTTACGAGGGCAGGCTCTTCCGGACAATATCAAAATCCCGGAATAACTCGCGCGTCCTTCCTCTTCCTCCCTGCGCGTCGCCGCCTGGACCTCTCCCCGATCGATTCTTCTTCCTACCGTTGCGCCGCACGAGGCCCCTTTTTGTAAGGAAAAAAAAAATTTCTCTCGCAGCTTCCCTTCCACGCGCCACATGGCTCGTTGCGTTTTTTCCATTCGCGGCTCCCCTATCTCTCCCCCTCGTTTTCCCCCCGATTTCCGAATCTTGGAAATTCGGACCCCCTTGTCCACGGATGGGTCCCGCGTCCAACGTCCGGCAAGACCGATCAGGGTAACGAATTCTCTTTTTTTCCCCTTTTTTTTATACATATATATACATACGTACTTGCACGCGCGTTCGTTCGCCCATCCTCCGCCACTCCTCCTCTTTCCCTTCCTGTTCGTGCGTGCATCGGTTGGCGGTCGAGCCATCACAATGCGGAGAAAAAAATTTCATTGAAAATTTGCTTAACGGTACAACCGAAACTGGGCCCGGTGTTACCCATAATGGGTTTCCTTCTTGCCCCGCGGGTCAGTTCGAACGAGCAGGACCGCGGATGTTCGTTGACGTCTCCATCGGGCATCGTCGTATTCTTCCCGCGACTTTTTCGGTATACCGTATTTGCAAGAGCGTTAATAGAAATTTATAGAACGGAAATGTATGCGCGACGATAAAGTCAAAGTATTCCTGGTAACGACGGGTGATTATAAATAATCGTTCGTGTTTCATAGATTTATAGGTTGCGTGTTTCTATTGAATAACCGTTAAACGAACGTCACCTTCTTATTATCATTTAATGCGCATGGAACTATATCTGTAGGCGATATATAATAATGCGAAAGTATAGCTATCGGTGATGCTTAAAGATACGCTACATAGATTGTTTCGTTTCGCTATAGATGCTGGCAGAAAAGCGGTATCGACTTTCTTGTTGCGTGACTTTCAATCTAAGAGATGAATCTCTCGCTCGTCGCGCGATAAACTTACGTAAAGTGAATTAGACAATGACCTTGGTATATTTAATCCCGTGTCGTGTGCCTTGGTCTGTCGCTAGACAGAATGCTTAAATTTTATTGCGGAGGGAAACGTTATATTCGTCTGTGAAAATTGTATTTATCAAATTTATAATCAAAAATATAGCTCACATAACGCGAGTATACACTGAGAGATCCATTTTGTTGAATGAAACAGAATTTAATTGACTCGACTGAATTTCTTGTGTGGATATGAGCAAACACATCTTTCAGTTGATACAACAAAAAATTTAGTTGGGAAATTTCGTTATATCAACACACAAATTTGGTTGAGTGAACATGCGCAGGGTCCTTTTATAATATTCAACTAACCGATTTAGTTGACGCAACAAACACAATTATTTTCAGGACGTGATGAGATGGGCGAATTTGTTATCTGATCTATAAAATTTTGTTCAAATAACAACTCATGGAAACAAAATAGTTGTAACATTTAACTTCTTTTCAGCAACATATTTTTCGTTCCATACAACCGAATTACATGTTCAGTCAACAAAATGATTCAATCAAATTATTTCGTTTTATTCAACAAAATGGGTCTCTCAGTGTACACATAACATCGGATGTCCTTTGTATACGACATCAAAATGTTTTGTGGGTACAGTTTAATTTATATAGCTTTTATATCCGAAAATGAATATGAGATTGAATACTTTTGTAAATCTACTTTGACTTCATTAAAAAATTGAGTTTCATGGAACTCATGAAAGTTATACGTGCTTAATGTACAATTGACGCGCGAAGAGCAAACGTCAAGAAATATGCTTCCTTGAAAGCGTGTCGTACGATCATAATCTTATCTTTTTTTCGCGGAGGAAATAAATATAGCTTGTTTCCAACCGCCAGTGAGACACCTATCTTGAAAAAAGGTACGAGTCACGTCTCGAGATGTATTATTACAGATACCGTAAATCTTGTTTCCTTTAATAAAGCATGGAAAATTCGGCTCGCGTTCTAGACAGACGATTCACGCAACGGCCGCAGCGCGTCGACTGTAACGCCTACAAAAATCGCCAGGAAGCGTAACGCCGAGCGTTCCCTCCGAGGGAAAATCCGCTTTGCGCCTTCTGCGCGCCCACGTAGAATTACGTGCGCACGTCGCACGCACGCGGCATTATCGCGATCGATGCTTTTCCGAGACCCGGCCCCGGCCCCGGTGGCGAGGGTGAGAGCAAGGGAATCAACGTCGATTTTTGACAGGAGAGAATCGGGATCAATGGGAAATTTGCACGGCTAAACGGATTACAGATGTTTTCGGGCCCGGGCGGGCACAATAGCGCGGGCCCGGAAAGTCGTCTCCGAGGCGATTTCCCCGATTCGCATTCAGAAGAATCAAAAATTCCGCGCCACTCCTACTCTCCATCCGACCGTGGGCGCCCCTTTCATCCTTCCCTCCCTCTTCTTCTCCCACCGTGGCTCTCCTCGTTCACCCCATCTGCCCGTCTTCGCGCTTGTCAAGAACGATGGTCCGTCTACGTCGCGACACATTTGGAATATTTTCGGCGCGTATGAATAATCCGTGATCTCTAACGCCGTTCCTCATTTCTCTCCCCATCTGCTTCTTTTTACGACGCGCCGGTCCTCCCTTTGGATCTGTTGCGTGATCCCGCGCGCGCACACATGGGAGCGAAACGAAAATCAGTGCCGCACACGACTCTTACGTATACTTACGTAACAATGATCGTGATACTTTTCGCAAAGATCGGCGATGCTTTATGTAATTGTGACGCGTATTCCGAGAAAAGGGAGAACGAAAAAATATATCCACCATATCTTTGAATTAAAAACGTCGACTGTAAGTCGCAGCAAAGGGATTATCTATTATTGATATATGAGCCTCTTTGAGATAGCTTGTATAAATATGTATATCCGCGGAGTACAGTATGAATAACTCATTTAGATGCTGCGGCAGCGATCTCGTCGTCGAGTTATCGGTATAAAAACAGGGAAGGAGGTAAGAAGGGGAGGAGAATTACGGGGAAGGTTTAGTGGACGCGAATGCGTGATTAAAGTCGGTGCTGCACTTGTTACGGAGTTGTCGGGGACCTATTTGTGACCGGCGGACCGTCGAAAATCAAAGCAACGGCAACCGACTCCGGCGCTATCGTCTTCCTTTGCTCGTCCGCTCGTCTTGTTTTGTTTGCTCGTTTGTTCGATACCTACCTCGGACACACGCCAGGAGCCTTCTGGGACTTGGCTGCTCTCCCGGGCGATGCTCTCGGGCTCTCGCCCATCTTGCGGTCCGGATCGGGCGAATCAGCAGTTCCTCTTTAAAACAATTTCTGGCACGGAACCGCGTGTTTGTACGCAAACTTGTCGTTCAACCGACTGAACTTAATCTAAGAGATATTGTAAAATGTATAATACGACAGGTTCGCGAGAATTAGTTTCAGGACCGGGCGACTTTGGCAGCGATCAAATTCAAATGGGAAAAATATATAAATTAAATAGCAACTTAGTGACGCCGGTCGAGAAATCAAGAATTTGTATCTCTGACTTCTAACATAATTTTCGCATCTCTAATCTGACGAATCTTGTAAGTCTTCATATTATATAAAAAAAAACACCTTAATTTCAATTTCTGTTACGTCCCATCTTAATTTAGTTTATATGTTGCTTTCCTGTTCGTCAGACATTTGTAGGTGCCTTTGTAATTTTCGTTACTTGAAGAGGACAAGTATTACTGGCCGAAACGTTGTGATTTATAATAAAGAATTGCCAGTAAGGTCGTTTCCACACTTATTAAAAAAATATACATAGTATACAAAGAGTTTGCACGTGAATAGTATTGTGCAAGATTAATTAACACTTGTATCGAACCGTTTCAAATAAATAAAAAAAATTTTAGATTCACACGGAGAAGAACGTCGTGTGCGTTTCATGCAGAGAGCTGTCCTTATAACACGGTTTTTAAGACGCTGCGGATTGCCATATCTTTGCGTAATACTCTCTGAAAGTCAATCAATGACTGTTCACTGTTGCCAGCGATAATTCACCGATTGATTTTTAGAGAGTACACAATACGATTGCGTACTGTATACTGTATTTTAAATCCTCGGCAAATTTTATCGAGTTCAACCGAATGGCAAAGACGGCAAAAAAAAGGGTTTATCCGTGTTACACTTGCTCGCTACCGTTTCTTTCCCGTTTCACCTGTTCTTAAGCGTCTCACGTATGAAAAAGGGCTTCACATATCACAAGCAGCAGCATTTCCGTCTTCGTAATCCAGATACAACGAGTGAAGCTTTTTTTGATCGCGCGGCAAAAAAAAACGCAAAAAAGAGGCGCCCCGCCGAAAAAGTAGCGCGCGATCGATGCATGAAACGGATCCATCGTGTGTGTTTGCAGTCTCCCCCTTATCTATAATTTTCCGGCGTTTTTTGTTATTTTTTTATCTATTACACTTTTCGCCCGTTCGGCCGCGGTGCGTGTTTGCCTATTGTGAAAAAAGGGTTTCCCCAAACAATTTCCAGATCGTTGACTGAGCCAATTAATATCAAACTACGATCGACATAAAACATTGAGGTTTCAACACTGAACCTTAAGGTTTCCTCGGGTACTTTTGACGATCGCAAGGCGCCAAGAGTTCACCGCACAATTATTGCGTTATACTATCAGAAAGAATCGGGAACTGATTTTATTCTGATAATATACAAACAAATCATGTTCCTCTCAACTCGGAAGTAAAGTGCTGCAATTAAGTGCTGCAAAAACGACGGTAAATCCTTTCGTTTTCCCTCGGTTTTTCAGCACCCAGACAAAAACGGACATAGCATTGCGAGTTGGTTCGCCGCCCGCACGCGTCCCCGCGGTACAAAAAGCGGGCTTTTGATATTTCCTAATCTGTAACACCTTTCGTCTCCTTGTTCGAGGCGTGTGCCACTCGAAGAAAGGGGGTTTCCGCTTTGCGGCTTGACGCGGCCGTACGGCTCCGTGCGGGCCCCATCGCTTTGTTGCCCGAGCCAATTTGGGTATTGAACTGCGATCGAGAAAGGGGTTCGAGACTGTGCGCCTCTTCGACCTCCTACCCCCCTTTCTCCCTCCTCTTACAACTCTCTCGTCGCGTTCGTACATATAAATCTACCTCGATAGCATTGTCGGTAGTATTGAGCCATCAAAATATTAAGGGTAGTGGCGCGTTCGGCACTTACAGGTGCACTATAGGTTTTTGTCGACGACCTCTCATTGTGCCATCGTGTTTCTCCGCGTCGGAAAAAAGGGGTTCGATGCCGTCGGATTTCCCCCATTGATCGTCCCTCGTTACTTTGCCGATCGATTCACTTCGCGTGATTTTCTCGCGGCACACAATGGGCGGCGACGAGTATTTATAGGGTCCCGGAGTCTCATTCATATAATCAGTTTCAAAGGCAACATTAATCTTACTCGTTAGATTACTACTCCGCGTGGATTTCACACATTGGAGCTTTGTTTGAGACTTAATCGTCAACGTCGTAGAAATATAACGCTACGCTTCGCGTTAAATTATACAATTCGGATCGAATCTTCACCGTGGACGAGAAATCGATACTCGAATATTTCTTTATTATCAATTTCTCTCTTATTTAATCCGCGCGTATTTCACGCGCCCGGACAGTGCGCGAGAAAATAAGTCGGAAGCTTTGATTTTTCAGCGAATGCACGTCGTGCAGTCGACGGTGTATTTATAGCTCGATATACATCAGCATACGCTGATGTGATTAAGAAAAATTGCATCTGGACACGTTGCATGGCTAATATGCCGAGCGCGAAACAATGTACGTATCGAGAGTAATACGTCTTGCGAAAATTTATCGAGGGCCGAGGGATTATCGACAGGTGCGCTGGGCTGCCGCGGCTCTCTTTTCTCTCTTTTCACCCGAGGAAGGGTACGAAACGCGGCCCGTTTAGCAGGCCCATTGATCGTACGCTATGTTTATCGATCGATTTGCGTAACTTTACTCCCGTTGTACCCTTCTCCTCGCCGGTAACTCTTCCGGTTGCTTGATTGAAAGGCTCAATAATGCGTTCTTAATAACTCGGTTACGATCGCGCCACGAACTTGACGTTAATGCTCCTTAAATTCTCGCCGGAAGAATCGTTTCAACATTGCTGTTACGTTCATTGATTTATATTATATGGGTAATGATAGGCAATATACATTACACGATGCAAATAAATATACAAATTTTTTCAGAGAAACGTAAATATAACTTAGTTATCCGACGTAGGAAATTAATGATCGAGATGACTGTGGCAAATTCTATATAGTTCTAGAAATTTATTGCGAAAAATATTACCCCAGCCAGGAGTTTGAACCTGGTACCTGCCTACACTCTACACTGAGAGACCCAATTTGTTGAATGAAATAAAATTCAGTTGACTTAACTGCATTTCTTGTTTGTTCATGATACAACCAAAAAATTTAGGTGAAAAATTTGGTTATATCAACACACAAATTTGGTTGAGTGAACATATAGCGCACAATCCTTTTATAATATTCTCAGTGTACACTGAGAGACCCATTTTGTTGAATGAAACGAAATAATTTGAATCATTTTGTTGACTGAACATGTAATTTGGTTGTATCAAACAAAAACAATATATTACTGAAAAGAAGTTGAATGAACAACAACTAACTATTTTGTTCCCATGAGCTGTTTATTTGAACAAAATTTTATGGTTGAGATAACAAATTCGCTCATCTCATCACGTCCTAAATAATTGTGCTTGTTGCGTCAACTAAATCGTTTAGTTGAATATTATCAAAGGATTCTGCGCACGTTCACTCAACCAAATTTGTGTGTTAATGTAACGAAATTTTCCAACTAAATCTTTTTGTTGTATCAACTGAAAGGTTTGTTTGCTCGTATCCAAACAAGAAATTCAGTCGAGTTAACTAAATTTTGTTTCATTCAACAAAATGGGTCTCTCAGTGTAGTAAAATGAATTTTCTTCTTATTACAGTTCATTCTTCTGCGAGGAAAAAGAATTTCCATGCAGAAAATCCTGTTGCAGAAATAAAAACGCAGTTGCGTCTCAGGTTAACTTGCACCTGCATGCACTTGAGCCCCTCTCGTTCACAAAGAAGATTCGAAATTCCGCGTATTGGCTATCGGCGATTTTTAGACTGTGTTTCCCGGTCATGCGGTCACCCGCTCACCTGGCCGTCGATGACGCGACAGAAAAACACCCCGTCGGCTAGCGGTGGAGGCCAGATCTCGGAGGGCCCGCGTACCCCCTAGACCCCCATGAGTTCCCATGACCTCGCCGACCCCGAAGATCGAAAGAGGGAGGAGAGTGCACTACGCGGTTCTAGCCTCGGTCAGAGGTCACGCATATGTTTCGTGGCCGTTGCCGCGACTTCCTGCATTTTTGAGAAATTTTCCCAAAAACTTCGCTCCCTCAACTCGTCCTGTCCAGTCGCGGGACCGGGCTTTGAGCTCGTACAAAATGGACGCTTACAACAATTCCCCTATATATATACATATATATATAGCACATTGATAGGTAAACAATGCTCCTCATTCTCCCTTGCCCTCCGCTGTAATTGCCTCTTCTTTCGATGACCGAGCGTCTTGGGAAAATAACGTGCCTGTCCCTGTGCGTCGATACCTCCGGTCAGATTTCAAAAGATACGCAAAATGACCTTAATTTAGCATAAATGGATGTGATATTTTGTGACGGATACACACTTAGCTAGGTTTCTTCCCATTTTATTTGATCGTTGGTTGAATCGCATCAATTAACTTGATCCGTTTAATGCAAATACTTTATTACGTTAATTAAATTTATCGTCTAATGCAAATACTTCGATTTCTAGTTTGCACAGCGTTACTGAAGTTGCTTTGTTTAACACTCAAAGGGTACGTTCTATTTAGCGCTTGCAACGCTCTTGAAATTATTTCATTCTTGTTGTGTTTAACAAAGGTTTAAACAAGGAGCGTTATGAGCGTTGCGAGCGCCAAACGGAACTCGAGTATTTCTACTCTAAAATACGAGGACAGAAATAAAATACTTATGTTTTATGACTTCCTACAATTTACGAAGTGATGAAAAAAAATGATTTATTACTGGTACGTCACGTGGTTCATATTCTGCGAGGACAAAATTTAATATACGATCCAAAAAATTATGACAGGAGAGCTCTTTGTTTTCGATAGAGGTTAGGTCACGAAAGGACAAATTTGGTCTTCTTGTTATTTCTTATGAAAGGTTTCGAGGAAAAAAGCGCGGAACACAGGCGAAGTCTGATGTCATTGTAATGGAAAGTTCTAAAATGTCATATAAACGAACGCGCACGAAGGGCTGTCCTTACGGGACTCGAACCCTTCTCCGTCGCTTTCGGATCCTACCCGTTCTGAGACGTTCCACAGGTTAAGGATATTCTTCGATGCTCGAGATTTTTTGCATATAATTTTTTTTCGCCAACTTTGCAAGAAACTTTTGTCGGGACCATTCACACGAAACTTCCGTCTGTTTCTCTTCCTGCGTTGCAATCATATTTGTGATCCAAAAAAAAAAAGAGAGATGGAGTCTGATGAATGGTATGTGCTAAGTCTGTCTCGTTTAACAATACTCGCGGGGCACGGAAAGGTTTATGTAATGGGCTAATAAACTTGCGTTTTTGCTACAGTTTGGGGCTAGCTAGCAAAAAATCAGTTCACAGTTTGAATGAGAATCTTGAAATCCCGTACCTGAGTAAATGGAAGAAAAAGACAGTTTTCAGATTTATTGGATATATTAAAAATCGAATGAACAAACGTAAACTATATGTTACAGCACGTCCAGAAAATATAAATTTAAATATAAATAATGCAATTTAAGGACAGAAGAAACAAATATAATTAAAGATTACAGTTACATTTGAGAACAATACAATGGCGTAATTAAATTAGTGCGCATCGCATTGTAAAGAAACCATAATTTAATACGAACAACCTACGTGCTCGTATTTATTTCATCTTTTTACCAAATGTACTCGTATATCCACGACTTCAGGTCTTTGCAAGTTTCTTCTGAAAAAGAATAAGTTTTTCATCCTGCCGTCTGCTGCCCAAGTAAAAACTTATTCATATTATTCGATTCGAATCTGACCGATGTAACGTGACGCGGAATTTGAACCTTATTGAACGAATAACGCATTAAGGCGCTTGTTCATTCACCGCAGCCATCTTTGACTGATGAAACGAGAAAATATATCATGAAAGTTCTTGCAACGTATATTAAAGTAAAAATGTTTTCCAATAAAATAGTATTTGCCATTGATAGACTTGTAAAACACATCGAAAACTCATCATAACTTTTGTTGAGTAATCAGTATATAACTCGTGTCGAATTGAATTGTGCCATTTATGGATGAAAACAACCTAAATTAAAATAAATATTTGCTTTCACATAAAGTTATAACAAAAATGTGGTCTTCGGTATATTTTAACACTAGGACAATTATTTAAAATGTAGAAACATTGCACTAAAATGAAAAATGACGCTGTAAGTTGCGAGACTACTTCAGTTTTTTTTAAAGTTATTTCTCACGCTTTAGAGTTTACAATTTCGCCAAGTTTAACGCTGTGTGTAAGCTAACGCGGACTTGGCAATCGAGCCAGCAGGGGCCTTGAACTATCTCACTTATTCTTTTAACATAAAAAAAATATATATACAGGGTAAGGCAATAACTTTGTCCACCTCGAATATCTCCGCTATTTTTCGAGATATGAAAAAAATTATAATCAGTTGTACTATATGAAGGAAGTCATAATATGTTAGTAATATTTTTTCAAACAGTGGATGCTCTTCGGAGATCAAGGTCACCTCTCTCTTTTTTTTAAATGGAACCCCCTACTGTTTATTATACCATCTTATTCTACTAAGCAATATAAACTACTTTTGTCTGAAACATTTTTTCATTTGAATTGAAGAGACAATTGATAGCTTATTAAATATTTAGCTTATGATATCTCGATAACTATTTGTCGGGGGTACAGGACCTTTTCGATTTGGTCTCAGGAATATGCTTGTTGCAATTGTGCTCAAATTATTGCAAATGTTTGTGTATGCTACAATATATTACTTTGTAAATATTTTTTTTCTTTCTGATTATTGTACTTTTATATGTATCTCTGGTAGTTTTTACTTTTTAAAACAAAGTCGAGGGTGCGGTCGATCGAGGGCGATATCGATATTTCTCGACTCGGGTCTGTACACCCTTCTACATTCATCATAAAAGGACTACCGGTTGTCAGAAATATTCGGAAAGATCTCGGCCCGCCCTGCTTTGACGCCCGTTTCTAATTCGTCCGGTTAGAGAATCTATGCGGGCGCCGGAGGTGGACCGGGGAAAAAGAAATATACCACGTTGGTTCAACCGAGTACACGCTGGCGTTGTTGTCGCCTGTTATATGTGACAGAAACATCAAGCCGTGACCGCGTTATACACAACGGCCGAAAATTCTTCTCTTATTACAGGAAACACGAGAAACGGGCTCTTTTCAATTTCTCTCGTTTCGAAGAAATTCAACTTGGTCACTCGACTTTGCTCCATTACTCGATTTCTAACTGCATACATGCGCCGCTGATGCACAACGATAATATATACATGTATACAGTAGGGTGGAGCGATTTTGTGTAGAGAAAAGAAAATTTTTTAATTTTACAACGCCCGTAGGTGAAATTTCAAGAAATTTTTAATT
>NW_011967219.1:1539483-1580837 GCF_000949405.1 Vollenhovia emeryi
CTCTCTCTCTCTCTCTCTCTCTCTCTCTCTCTCTCTCTCTCTCTCTCTCTCTCTCTCTCTCTCTCTCTCTCTCTCTCTCGTTCATATCCCGCAGATTGTTATTATTATTGTCGGCGTTATTGCAGGCGATCGCGTGGACGTGGGACTCGTGACGAGGTTGCACGGTTTCCGCGACACGTTCAGGATCGGCGACGGGGACAATCCGCGCGCCGATCCGATCGGTTACGGTCCCCCCGAAGACGCAAAACGGCCGCGATCCACGCTCGGCTGCTTTTCGGTATATTGGAAGTGAGGCCAGGCGACCGAATGGTCTGCGCCGCGCCGTTTCGCGCCACGCTTGGTCGCGCCTAATCATAATGAAACGTGCCAAGGCGCCTACTTACGCGGACACCTTAAAAGCGATTTCTATCTGTCTATTCTACCGCGCCTGTCGGCACCGCCCGTGCTTCGCCCTCTTTTCTCCCGTTTCTTTTTCCTTCCCTTTCTCTCCTTTCTTGCTGCCCGCGGCTCATCCGCGACAAGATATCACACCATGATACCTCGGTACAAATGATTTAGGAGTTTAAGTCGCTCAGAGCGATGGGAGGGAACGGACAATCTTCTATTTCTATCTTTGACTGTTGCGCAGCTTCGAGAGATTTTTGCTCGCCTTTCCGTGCGCACCCGGTGCGGATGAATCGCGAAAATTTCACCAGCTATTTTGCGCGATGCTCATCAGAAATCAAACGGTGAATTAATAAGAACAGTCACAAGTTATATATGCACGCCGGCAATTAGAAAAGATTATTTAAAATATTGTATTTAATAAACTTGTGAGAAATAAGCATGCGACAATTTAGATGCATAATAAGTTTTCAGGGTGTCCAGTGGTCGGGGAAATCTGGAAAACCGGGAATTGTCAGGGATTTAAATTTTAAGCTCCGGAATTTTAAATTCCGGACTTTTGTTTCCTGGGAAAAATATTTCAAGGCCTTCGTCATTTAACATTTACTTGATTTACCATACAGATGTACGCAAATTATGCATCTTGAAGAAAGTTACACTAAACGGTCAGGGAAAAATTAATTCCGGCCCCTGGAAAGCCTGAAAAAGTCAGGGAACTTTTTCATTTAGTTTGCTGGACACCCTGATTTTTTTAGACACTTTAATTCTTCTGTTTAAAATCTCTCTTAATTGTTAGATAGTTTTTACAATGCTTAATGATTGGGAAAATAAAAGTGATTTCGAATATTTCTGGACTTGCCCAAAATGACATAAGAGTGAGCGAGAAATTGTATGCACATGGCACAATAGCTTAATGTTTACTATGTGTGTACAGAAAGGAATTAAAGATATAACGCAACGATAAGTCTGAATAATGGGTCTCTTCGCACGCTGTGCATTTCGATCGAAGGACGCACAGCGTCCTCAAAGAGAGAGAGAGGTGTCCTAGCGCGAAAATGCTTCAGAAACGCAGACATATGGCAGCCGTGAGCCGAAGCGTACGGTTTCTTTCCGCTTGACTCGCGCGCAGGGGCCCCGCTTCCGAAAAATTGGCCTTTTTTTAAACCTATTCTTCCTCCCTCTGCCTTCCGAATTCGGTCGCCCCCTCCCTGTTTGCGCCTCGCGATACGTCATCGCGCGAATAACCAGACAATTATCGTCGCGGGTTCGGGAAAGTCCGTCGTTTTCTGTCACGGTTCGCCTCGTTGTGGCAAAAGTTGCGCAAAGTCTTCGCTTAAATTGAGACTTCACGGTGCGCGGCGATCAGTATTCTACGGCAGTTCCATGAACATTTCACAATACTGCGCACGCAAATTGGGTTATTCATTTAATTGAAAAGGCGCTTTAATCTCCGGCCTTAACAAAGCAATCGCGAAGTCCTTATGCCCGAGTGTCTAATGGTGTCTTAATTATTTATTTACCGACCAAAAGACGCAGTATCGCTTCGTATCGAGTATATGTAACGATAATCTTGTTAAAGCAATGGCGTTTCCCCTACACGGGGAGAATTTTCCCTTCAAATTTACCCTGAAAATCGTGTAGTCGTGGGACAACGTGGCATTTTGAACAACTTTATGAGAGTTTTTTTGAAAGTTCACCATACATTTTACTAGTAAAATGTATACTAAGTAAACTAACGTATATTTTTCTAACAGATTGAAAGAACGTAACTAATTATAATTTTCTATACCATCGTTTGAAACGCACTGATTATCTGTAGATGTAATTACTTTGCATCGTGGTCGTGCGTGTCGTTTGTGTGAAACGAATTAACGGCTGTGTTAAAGGAAAAGAAAAATAGAACGAAAATCAGTTTTGATTGATCCGACACTTAAATATCCAACGACAAACAGGGTGGCTCGTGTATGCCCGCACCCTCTGCTCCAGGCGTATTCCCATTTTCGTCTCCCCTTATTAGAATCCGCTGTTCCACTCCACGTTCTTTTTTTAGAGCCATTCGCGTCAATACATCCGACTGTTCGTAAGTGTCGGCACGCGGGAAAAAAAGTAGAAGTTAACGCGACAGAGGGTGGAAAAAGAGGCTTGAGAAGTACAGTTTGGTCTCGAAAAAAAGGGGCAGGTGACATCAACAACGGGTGGTTAGAACGTGTCGCAAAAAAGTCGGTCAACCGCAGACAGATCGGCTGAAAACCGAGAGAGAGGGGAGGAGAGAGAGAGAGAGAGAGAGACTGGGGGAGGGGATGGATTAAGTTGAAAAAATGAGAGTTCGGGATGAAGGGAAAAACTAATTGAGTCATTGCGACGCCTCGGAAAGCAAAAACGAAACACGACACGTTTCTTTTTCTCGGTGGCGTTTAAAGTTGGGCTTTTTTGATCTTTAAAATCAAGATCTTTAATCAAGATCAAGGGCCTGTATCAAGGAGGGCGGATCGGGTTTTAAATTCGAAAGTCGTTCACCGGCACAACTCGCGCCAACTTACTCCTCGTCGAGCGGCAGCTAGTTTTACGTCCGATCGGCATCACTTTTCAAAGAGCTGCAAATCTTCAACTCCTAATCCGATTCACTTCCCCCATCATCCTGTTTGCTGCTCGCGAGCGCGGGAACGGCGTTCTTTCTGTTCCTCGTCGAGGTTCGCCGATTCGCGTATCGGGAGCGCATGCTTCGTGACCTGGTACAGAGATACGAAATAATAGCTGTTTCTCCCGCCGACAAAGGGAAGGTAGGTGAGAATCGGAGCCACGTTTATGGAGACGTAACCCGGCGCGTTTGACAAATTTCGACTCTCGTCAGGGCAGAGGCGGTCCACGTGTTCCGTTACAGTGCGAAAAGATTATCCCCGAATCCAGTTTACGGAACGAGCGGAAGAGAGGCGATGGCTCCGGCATCCCTCGCCATGTAAGGAAAATGATGCGTCACCTTGCACCCGGGCGGATTTTTCGGCGTCGGGCCGAGGGTGAGGAGTGTCGGGCAACAGAAGGCAACCACGTATGACGATGCGTTTTCCTCGACGCGAACGATCCATCCATCCTCGGGCTGGGAGCGAACGAGAGTCGACTGTTTAAGTCGAGTGAGAAAATTCGAGTAATTACGGACCGGCGCTGGTGGAATACGGTGCGGAGGCTGGTCCAAGGACGCGCCGTTTCTCGAATAACAAGCGGGGAAACTCGGCGGAAGTTTCGGCCGAGAGAGTTTACGCAAATTTTTAGGGGTGCTTAAAAATTTATGTAGAAAAACTTCTTATCTTTTCATTGAAGGCGGGAGTTTCTTGGTCGTGATATCGATCCGCAGACAATCGTTACGGCAATTATATGATGTTACGATATTGCTATTAAGCGCGTCTAATTATTTTTGAAGAATGTAGAAACGCCACGTTTTATATTTTATTTTGTGCCGTCGATTTTATAATCATGACTCAACTTTGTTATAATTTTTTTACCGTTCAATTACATACTGCAATGACTCGATTAATGTCTAAGAATTTGTGCTTGATAAGGACCCAAACCCGTGGTCGAAACGTCGCACGTTATATTTTTAATTTATTAAACAAGTGCCAGTTAAGGTCGACTAAACTGATCAATTGTGGTCAGAAAGGTTGTCCGGCGTTGTATGAGAAATTTCGGAAATACCGTCTATTATGCGAGAGATTACAGCTTTTGCTCACGTCCAGCGACACGTTATTAGAGCAAAGGAATGATACGTACAAATATTTGTACAATGATACATAGGAATATTCCTTGTACACCGTCGGACAACCTTTCTGACCTCGACCGTACACACATAGGCAGGAATGCCAGAACATTTTGATATCTCGAAATATCGAGCATTGCCAGTCAAGCATATCATATCTAGAGAGCGTATATATTGCTAGAGAGCGGGTGAAGCCGGAAGTTAGAGACAGAGATGGTTGATTTGCATCTACTGCTTTCTCACTGTAGCTTGTTACCTAACCTTTTTTCATTGGCAATGATAGTATTTTATCGCTCTGCAACCTAGAATGCTTCTTCTTTCTTTTTTCTTTTTGCTCCTCTTTCTTTACGTGCGCTCATTCGCTCAGACGTAATAATTAATAACTCAATAACTATTGCGAATTTTGCATCATGGTATCTGACTTTTCTCTTCAGTTTGCCCTAATCTACCTACATATTTCGATTGATCAGTTACTTATCAGACACTCTGTATATGTCGTTGGTCGGGATGACATGATCGGGACCGAAATAGAGCGACGGAGGGTGAACGTGCTAGTTATACCACAGTATAACTAATAGGTTAGGTTAGGTTAGATCCATTCCGTCATTTGTTTCGTTTTGCGTCGATCCCTTCTGCGCATCCGACATTGCTCTGGGCAGACCAATGAGAGAAAAGTTGTATGTGTGGTAGTGCGGCTTTGATGAGTACGTATACACCGTAGACATATAGTAAGAATAGACTACGCGTTCCCGTATCAAGTAGTAAATAACTAGTAAATAGATTTAGTCATTGGCTGATCGGCTGAAATGAAACGATCGGTGTAAACTAGACTATTGAGACTCCGTAAGTCTGTCGAAAGTGCAAGTGACGCACATGGAGTCGAGTAAGAACAGTGCTCTTCTTCGACGTGTTCCGAAAAGAAAGGACGTCGCGTGAGTTTACGGGCGGGTGGGAACGGGCGAGATAAAATCGCGTGTACGCGTGCGACTCGTGATTAATTAATTATCGCCATAATTATCGCCGGTGTCAACGTGGATGCGCATCCATTACGTGTTGCTCGGTCGCGCGCGCGGGCGGGCGGGCGGGCAAGAGAGTTCGGCTAGACGAGGTAAAGTTCACATTCCATAAGCGATCGATCACGCGGGGAACAGGTTTCACGTCGCGAGTTCTCGGCCCGGTCGAAAAATCGACAAAAAGCGTATTCTGTTCTTCAGACAAATCGATTAGCATCGCGTCGCGGCGGCCGTCGCGCGCGCGTTCTTTCCTTCCCTTCTCTCCCGCGCGGCAATTTCTGCTGCTCGCGGACGCAAACGCAAATAAGCGATTAGGCGCGAGAACGAGAGATTACTTTCTCACGCGTCGCCTGGCTGCGCGACAACGCGAAATTTTCGCCGAGTATTTATATCTTCTGGCCGATACGACCGGGGGCCGCTTCTGCGGCGGTTCGTAAATCGCCCGCTCGAACTCGACTCGTGCCGACGCTGCGCGCAGGACCGAAAAGGGTGAAACGGGGCGGAAGGGCGCAGGTATCGCCGCTTAATTACTGTCGCTTTAACCGCCGAGTGTTTATCCCGATTTATAGCAATATACCCGCGACGTGAACAAGTAACGACGCACTTTTAGAGCTACTTGTTTCCCGTTTTCCCCCTTTGCTGCTCGACTATTAGACGAAGTCAAGTGAGTTTTTTTTCTCCCGCTCGACCGCTGTCCGGTTGCAAACTAGCTTGTTTCTCCCCCCTCTCCTCCGCCCTCCCTCCGGCGTCTGTCGAAAGGCGCCGATTTATACGGGAAAACATCGGAATCATACTTTGTATGAAAAATGTAATACCGTCGGACGAGTTTCTTGAAAAGAAAACGCTCGTTTCCGCGAGCGGAGGAAGCGATATACCCAGCGGAGACGGTAAACAACGGGATAATGACGGGTGGTATCGAGCGATCGCGTACTATTATTCTGATTTATGGATGCCCGCGGACGGTTCGCGAACTCCCTACTGATTGCACGATAATTACACGTGCTCTTCGACATTCCGCGATCCCGATCGATTGGCCGACAGACCGACAGACCGACCGACCGACCGACCGGCCGGCCGACCGATGCGACGCGACGCTCCAGAAACGCGACTTCTTTTCTTTTTTGTTCGATCGCCGCGCGGAAAAAAAAAGGATTACTCGTGACGGTCCTCATTGGGCTCTATCCGGGGATAGAGTAACGGAGTAACCTCGCACCCGTAAAATAGACGCCGGTCTAGAAGCGTGAGACAAGTAGAGGAGGAGCTGGCAGGGGGGAGAGGACGCAGGGAGGATGGAGACACGAGCGAGCGACGAGGACGGAGTGATCTCGCGGTGGTTCGAAAGAGCGGCGGGAGACAGAGAGCGGCGGGACGAGGATAGAGAAAAGGAGAGGGAGGGAGAGAGAGAGAGAAGGCGCGTGAACCAGAGAGACGGTGGTACGGAGGACGCGATGTACCCGCTTAATTATCCCTCCGTGCCTCTCTCACGTATGCGCCTAGCCTCGACGCTCGGCCTCTCGGTCGCTCCACCATCGTCGCCGTCGTTGTCATCGTCGCCGTCGCCGTCGCCGTCCACCGTCGTCGTCGTCGTAGGGAGAGAAGCGGCGGCCTCTCTCGCCGGTGGTGGGGCGGTCGGCTGTACGCGCGACGGCCGCAGGAGCGAGCGAGACGGCGCGCCGTCGTAGCGCGCTCGGCTTAGCCGGCGGCTTGGTGAGAGAGAAGCCCCTGGTGGGGATAGTGCACGCTCCGGCCGTTCCGAGGGCCGCCACGGCGGCGCAAAACATTCAGTCGGCAAAAAGTAGCCAAGGGGTGAGCATCACCCTGAGGTAGCCACACGGAGCCACACGCACAGCCGAGCGGAGAGAACGGAGTGTATCGCACAGCCGTAGGAGCCCGTAGCCGCTCTAGCCGCCGGCGCTCCGATTTCCGTCACCCGAGAGTTCGTTTCGCGCAAGATAACGTCCGGAGGACCGGACACCGAGGACAACGTTATCCTGGCCGTCGGTGATTCCCGCCTTGTTCGGCTTTGTTATTTTTTTCGTCCGACCGGCGCGTGAAAATCGGCCGCGCGAACATTACGCGTTCGACGACGAGAGTGTGAACACCGTCCGCGAGTGCGCGTACCCGTCCTGCCTCTCACCCGTGTCTTCTCGCCCACCCTCCTCCTCCCGCATCGGTCCCCCTTTAAATACTACGTATCCTCAGTCGCGGCCGCGTTGCTCGCGCGTGCCACCCCCGCGAGGCGTGCGCGCGCGATCGAGGGAGATGAGCGGGACCGCCGTCGCGGATCGGACAGAAGATCGATGAATCGTTGCCGCGCCGGTGCCGCGCCGGAACACCGCTGAGTCCCGTCCCGCCGGTTCCGCCGAGAGATCGACGCTATGAGCCGCGAGATCGCGCGGTGCCGCGACGTCGTGCAAGGTCGTCGCAGCAGCTGAGACTTTGAAAGTGCGGGACACGTCAAGGTCAGCCCCGCGCGTTCCTCCGCGCGTGTCCTGCGCCGCCGGACGACCACGGCGACCACGACGACGACGACGCCGTCGACGACGACGAGGAGGTGGAGGTGGAGGAGGATCGCGACCACGACGAGGAGGCTGAAGACGCGGGATTGGAGACCCGTGGTAGCGGTGCCGCGGCGGAACCGCGGCCGAGGGACCGGCCACGATCGGCATGGAGGTGCGCGCGATGGAGTACCGTCCCGTGGTGCCCGCGGGGGTGATGCCCACCCACGGACTCCACCAGGACTATCACGCCGCTATCCCGGACCTCAGCCCGCCGAGGAGCCAGGGCTCCTCGACCGGCGGCGCTTCCTCGATCGGCGACTACGCGCCGCGAATGTACACGCCGCCCACGCCGCCCACGCCGCACGAGGACGAGAAGGTAAAACACGCGCGCGCGTCCGCGGGACCCAATTCCGCGTCGCGATCTCGCCCGACCCGAGGGGGGGTCAGCTTTAGCCAAGATTTCCGGGAGGGACGACGCTCGCGGCCAGGGGTCAGAGGACTCTGCGCAGCTCCGTGGCCTCTGTACATTGATGCAAATGCAATTTCCGCAACTTGGAGACATTCATTCTCTCGTCTTTTTAAAAGACCGGGTTAAACCGCGCGCGCGCGCGCCAAAGTCCTCAATTTGTCCGCGCCACTCGTCCCTTTTTTTTCGAACATTGACAACCGGAGGCTCTCGCGCGCGAGAATCACGGGCGTGATTTAAGACTGCGCGAAATCAAGCGAAAGGAAGTATCTTTGGGAGGAAAGTGGCGTACGGCTCGACATGTGTGCGCTCGGTCGAGTCCACGTTTATTCACTTACCTCTTTTGCCCGACATTCATGTTGTGTGGCAATCATGCGCGTGGTAGACCCTCGGCGGCACGATGCTCAAATCTAAAACAAGTAACAACGCGTAAATATGTTGCGCTGCAAATCCCGCGGGTGCGCGCGACGCTGACAATTAATTATTCGCGAATATCACAACACGTCTCGTCAATCAACATTCTTGTGATCCCAAATTAAAATATGCCTCGGACTACAAGCGCGCGCGTTTACGGCGCTAAACGTGTCGGCATTAAATCCGCGAAATTGATGAAAAGTTCGACACAAATGTGAGGGGGGGGGGGAGCTTGCGTAACTTTTTCAGCCGCCTTTAACTGCGGAACGACACGGCGAGAAATTGTATTTCACGCTGGAGATTTTCTCGGCAACTTGGTGCCGCGGCGCAATACATCGTACGGCTTTTCGATCATTCGGCAATAACCGAGCGCGCGCGATTCGCATTAATATTTCAAACCGCTGAGAACGCAATTTTGATAGACTCTTCGATAAGCCTTCTCCAGCCTGAGAAAAGAGCACGCCCGTGCGAGCCAATTAAATGAAATCATACAATATGCAAAATCGCAGATCGCCAAGTTATGCGCAAAATTATGAATGTAAATGTAGGAATATAGGAGCGATGACGTCCGAGTCGTATCGCGGTATTATTTGCGCGCTGATGACTATGAAAAATGAAACGGCGCGGATGTTCGTCAATTCCTCGCGACAATAGCCGCGGAACAGGCCCATAAAGCGCCCGAATGAGATTGGCGTCAGCCGCGAATTTTCAACGCGACGCACGTTATTCGATCTCGCGTTACGAAATTTTATCGGATCGCGAGACTCGCGAAGGGGCACGCGACTAGTCCGCGGGCTCGCGTCGAGAAAAGGTCTCTTTTGCTCGGACGAATTAGACGAGAACGTCATCGAGTTAGAAATGTATCGGTTCGCTTCTCTGACGAATAATCGCGTTCTTTTTCCACGTGAACTTATATTTCACTTACAATTACAACTTGCGATCCGAATTTTTTGTTCTCGATGCGCGAAGAATTACGAATTAACGGTGTTCGAAGTAGCGTTCGAACGAACTGCCGTTGAAAGCCAATTATGATAAAATGGTGTCTATAAAAGGGAGGATTATAGTTTGCAACTTTGACGCTGAGGGTTTAACTCGACATGCTTATTTCTCTCATTTCTTTCTTTATTTCTCTGGGACGAGCTGCGGAGTTGCTAAACAAAAATCTTGCGAGACAAATGTCGCCCGAGATTGCGCAGTGAATGAGAATTTTGGAGCAAGGGTGCAACGAAAATTATAACTTTCATTTCTTAACATTTTTCGCAACGTTTATATTCCTAATATCTGTTACGGTGATTCCGCACAAAGATGCGCGTTAGCATAATTAAATTGACTGTCAATTTAATTGTGCGACCGTGTGCTATTTCAGCTCCGTTTCAAGACCGCTAGCGAAGCCTCGTGTCCAAGTTCCAGTTCCGAGAAATGTGTAGCCAATCCAACATGCGTCTTTTACGGAAAAGCTGCCAGTCGATTGGCCCTTGGATCGCGGACACGAGGCTTAACGGCGGCGCGTAGTTTGCTGAGGTGAAAATGCGCGTCGATTCACGCGAATATTATGGAGGCATAAAAGATTCAGCCCAATCGAAAATTGACACATTTCTGCTCGCTTCATCGTTCAACGGTCATGTATACGATTGGCATTTAGGCTAAAAATGTGAATGGGGAATTGTTACGAATGATTATAATAAATTGAGCGCGTCGAAATACCGTGAAATATAAACGACCGATTAACATTGCCGTCGCACACGATTCGCATGAATATTGACGACGCAGGCCGAGGGGGGACATCAGGCTATCAATTTTTAACAAGTGGAGGAAATATCTCATCGATATCCGCAAGATCTGTATCTTGCGATCGCCGCTGTGTAGCTTTTTCAATTAAAACTCGCGGAGATCGTTGGAGCATACGTGGTTGGAACGAAGCGACGCCTAAGCCTTCTCGTTCTCAAATCATTCGACCCGAGCGCGTAACGCAAACCGCCTCGCGTAACGGCACGCGGACAATTATTATTTATGCTCAATAAAAGGAAACTGTTATGATAAAAGGTCGCCTTGGAACGGGCGATATTCGCAGGCTTAGTCCACGAGAGCCCGTAAAAAGTCAATCCACTCTTAACTGCTCTCCTGCAGTAAGTTTCGTAGCGCCCCGTCGCGCGGGCGCGTTGTCTCTCGCGAGAGGATTACGGGGATCGAATTAGGCATCCTTGCTCCTAAAATGCGCGCGGCATCGCCAGGCTCCGGGAGAGAGAGATCAGATTATCACGCTCGAGCCATGAATAAATGTAAATCGGTGTAATACGATCTCTGCTAGTTCTTCGGAATTTTTCGGGCGGACTCGCGGGACGAGGAACTCGTCGCGCTAGGAAACAAAGCCGACCGCGCGCCTTTTCTCATCTGTTACTATTAATTGCCGCGGAAATAAATAAAAGAGCGCGGGTTGTTGCGGAGGGACGGTGTATGGAAATTGATGCGGAATGAAATCTAAAATGATTTCTGTTTGAATTCCGCCACGTCCTTCTGGTGGAATTAAATTCGCTGGGAAAACGTGTAGATTTTCTTAATTCCAATGGCAACTTAGTGACGCCAGTCGAGGAATCAAGAATTTGAATAAGTGTGGAAACGACCTTACTGGCAATTCTTTATTGTAATAAATCGCAACGTTTCAGGTAACGAACCTACAAAAGTGCCTACAAATGTCTGAAGGACAGAAAGACAACAGATGAACTAAATTAAGATAAGGATCTTGCGTAACGGAAAATGAAATTAGGTGCTTTTTTATAATAAAAACTTACAAGATTCGTCAGATTAGAGACGTGAAAATTATGTCAGAAGTCGGAAATTTCGTTGTGCGATGTGTCTGGTCATCGACGTTAGAAGACAGAATAAGCGACAAATAAGCCTAAACTGACAGTTACCACAATCTCACCATAATTTACAGTTATTTTAGGAGCCAACCACATTTTTCTAATTCTTCCTACTACGTAAGTTATGGCTGACCTACCAATGTATTATAGTAGACACAATATTGGTCCATGCGACTTACGATATGGTTGCCATAAACGAAAACGAGCTTTTCATTTGGTAGGGTGTACTGTAAATATTGCAATAACAACCACAAGTAAAATTTCGAATAACTATATGTAATAGTAATAATCGTATTTATATTGGAAGTAATATTCCCCGCTTTTTATTATATGTACATTGCGTTCACTATGTTCATTGGTTACGTCACTTTGCACTCATAAAGAATAGTACAAGATAGCACGTTTCGAAGAAAAGATAAGTAATCTCACACGAATGCGTAAACTTATCCGTATTTATAACACCCTAAGCGGTTTTCTTCTTACGAGAAAGCCTTGTACCGCGCGTCCCTCTAGTGAGGACATTCCGAACCACTTCACTTTTGTTTACCACGTGATCAGTAAGGTGGATGATAGAAAAGTAGCTAAATTTACTATTATTGTGATTGTATTTACTATATAAAAATAATTAGCTGATTTACTATTCGTTACCTGGATATTTTAACGGAATAATAGTTAAAAGCTTATATTTTATAGTAAATTTTTTAATTAGTTGGCATCACTGTGTCTATACGGTTGCTATTGCTAATGTCATAGTAATAATTACTATAAAAATGATATTCCTGACTATAATTATTTTACTATGCAACAGTTTCAAATACTACATATTTTTCTATCAGCCTAAAGGCATGTACAGGAGTTATAAGGAAAGGGGAGGATGCAAATAGGTTATTCTAATCGTCCTATTGTATATAGAGTGAAGATTTTCAGTGTCTCGCTGTAGGCTGATTGTATCGTCGAATAGATTTTCTTAACGCAACTTGAAGCGCGCCGAGAATGAGTCCGAGAATCGGCGGATGAAAGGCGCGGTATCGGGATATGAAATACACGGGGGAGGAGGGGGGGGGGGAGGGGAGGGAGGTACCGCTCTATACGAGAGGAAATAAATGAAATAAAGCGCGATGTAAGTCGTAAGAAAATCAACGTTGATCGATCCCGATCGGTCTTCTTGTTGCGCTCCGTAAGAACGCGGCATGTCCCAGATATCCGTAGGAAACGGGGGATTCCGTGAGGCCGCCTGTCTTAAGAATGCTTTCACAGTGCGCAATTTTCCAGAACCGTACGACAATAACGCTGTCACAATAAGGGCTTCTGCGAGGCGCGCGGCCCGCTGGAAAACGAAAAAGATAATCTGCTCGGGGTACAAAAATAAACGATACGATCGACTCCCCGTGTATCGAGGCATCCTCTTTCTTCTTCCTCTCTTTCTCCCCCATCCCCTTTTCTCACTTTCCTCCTCGCTCCTCATCTTTCATTCGATGGTGGGGGCGAATCTTGAATGGCCGGTGAGGAAGGAGCGCGCCGGCGGATTGAAAAGGGATGGCTGGGAAGCGGGAAGTGGGAATTGGAGGGTAGGGGGGGATAGAGGGGAGCGGGAGCTCTATACTTTTCTTCGCATTCGGCGAGTAATTCCATTTGTGCGTCACTGAGATTCTGAAACTTGACCTGTTAAAAAGTCTTTCTCCAGCGGCTCTTGTTCGTCTTGTGAGAAAGCAAGGATCTCCTCGGGATCTCTGATTCTCGTCGATTTGGAAAATTGTCGAAATATTGTGGCAGATTTCATCGCTCGATTCGAACGGCGTTACGCGTTTTGTCCGGAGCCCGCGGGTCTTACATACGGGTCTGGAAACTCAGGGCAAATTTTCGTGGCGGGGGTGTGTCAAAATTTCAGCCATTCGCAGTCGCGCGATCTTGTCACCAGCGTGTCGCTGTTATCGCAAAGTGCTGTAAAGGTGGAGACATGGCCATTAAACTCAACACTAGCGCCTGGCTCAGTGTACATACCAACAACCAATTGTCTTGGATAGCCCGTAATGACGAATTCTTGCGTAGTCCCAAAATGCAAAACGGGTAATAAACTTTTATGATAGAGTCAAAGCTACCTTACACTGGCCGATGGCAGCGACACACAGCGCAAACTAATTTTGGCTTAGAAACTAACAGCCCCCCCCACCAGCGGAGTTTCCAGACCTGTATGTAAGACCGTGGTCCGGAGCGGCTTTCTGAAACTGTTACTTTCGAGCACCTCCTCCGTGGGCTCGCGCGACTCGCTAATGTAGATCGTATTTTGTTATCAAACGGAAACACCCTTCGCTTTTCACGAGCTTTCAGCTAAAGTTGCGGTGAAAAGGGAGGAAGGCCGCGAAAAGGAATATCGTTAATTCACTTCGGTACTGCGTTTTAATAACTCTTTCGTCACCGGGGGTAGTCTCGTTTCGTTTGTACGTCGACGAGATCGCGTAACTCGATGCACTGGAAAAAGTCCTTTTGTCCCGAATGCACGTCGTCCGCTTCGTAGAAAATTGCAGAGAAACTCGGGAGAAACGGAACGAAGCGCAATGCAGTGCTTTGCACAATGGGAAAAATAACGAAAACCAGCGCAAATCGACAGGAGAATTAATTCCGGTAACGAGCGTCTAGGGAGAGGCGGATTTTTTGGAAGTTCCATGCAAATTGCTTCGCGATCGCCGTCTCATGTTTGAAAACTTGTGTCGTTAGAATTGAAAATTCTTCGTACGGCAACACGGGCCTTCGCACACGCTCGCTTTTCCACCAATTACGCTAATAGAATCACTTTTCGCTCTAGTATTTCTCGAGTATTATTTGGACATTGACATCTATTTAGTATTACGTCAGATAATTTGATTATTTAATTTATCTTCGACTTGGAAGCTATCTTCGCTAAATTGCGCAATATAAATTGTGTCGCCTATCGCGCGGCGCGTTTGTTTCTCGTTTCCGAGCCGACATGTTTTGATAACTTCGAGTGGATTCGACCAGAAAGCGTATCTCACGTTCGCTCGCGCGGTCTTAAATAGAAAATAAAAATTTCTGGCATATATTAAGCGCGCGAGACCCTTTTCTTCCCCGAGGGGACACAGGATACTATATTTCTCCTACGGAAGTTATAAAAACGCGTCGTGTTCGACGAAGTTGAGATAGTAGCACTCACACGCGTTTCTATTTCTAGTACTTACGAAAGAAAAAAAAAAGACACAGAAACAGAGGGTGAGAAAGAACGGGGGGAGGGGGGATTTCTTCTTTTATCTCCCGACCGTGATGAAAAGAAATATTCATAATAATGAAAATTAGATTGCAAGTTGGTACTTGGAACTGCCCAGAATCCGCAGCGAAATGCTCGTCGTTTGGAAAATCCGTTTAGATTTAATTCCCGGACTTATTATTGATTTTCGACGAGTTATCCGTGTCTAGCTGTTACAAGATATTCAGAGATGGATAAATTCGCCGAAAATAAGACGTCAAATATAAGATATGATAAGATACGTGGCACATGGAAAGCGCAAAATTAAACTTGGTATACATTTCATCCACAGATTGCACGTTTGTGTTAGTATAAACTGTCTTTGTATTCTCTCCGCGACGATTTTATTGTCCTTTTTAGGCCTCTGTTAGAAAAATGGCGTACGCAATTTATGAAACAGTTAAAGTCGTATTAAGATTAGGTAAATATGAGTCCTGCGCATATACATATAGTATATTTCGCGCGAGCTGAAGCTTATTGCTGCGAGCAAACTACGTAACATTAATTAGAATGAAGTCTGGATGAAAATCATGCGCGAATAAACTTGTGATTCATCTGGCCAAATATTCCGTTTACGGAGGTATTCGTGCTTCACTTCTACGTACATAAGCATGAAACTTATTCTATGTGTACACGTAGTATCTAAGTACACACGCGTATACACACATATTGTATTTACAGGATTTTGTGCGTGTGCATAATTACACCGTATTTACTTGTCTAATTGCAACTTGACCGACGGAATAGATACATTTCCCATAATTTGGGTTTAATTTCATTTGCCGTAACGCTTTAGTAATAATAAATTTCATACACGGCACGCTTTTAATTGCAAATAATAATTGTAAGAGCGATGCTGACTTATGGAAAAATGATTGACGCGCAAACGGCGACACGCGTAAAATTGGCAAGAGCTCGATCGGCCTCTCGAATATTTCGCGATACAGAGGCGCCTTCTCGCCCAACAGTCCGCGATAATTCCCTGCCGTCGCTAACTCGCGCGGCGTCTATCGTCGGAGTACGAGAGTACGGTTGGTCAGAGACACCCCGTATACACGTATATACGCACAAAGGGTGGGACCGGTGGCGTAAAAGAACCCGGGCGCTCCGAAACACGAGGCTAGCCTTCTGCCGCGCCGCTTCAGCTTTCATTAAGGAATCGTTAGCGCCGTCGCTCTCGTCGGCATCCTCCTCCTCGCCTCGCGCGGTCCCGCTCCTCTTGCCTCGCCTCTCGCCTCCATCTTTTTTCCCCTTTTCTCCTCCTCCTCCTCCTCCACCTCCTCCTCTCCCGAACGAATATCGGCGCTCCGCTTTTTCGTTTTATCTTCGTGCTGTTCGCCGTCGTTTCTCGCTCCTTTCCCCTTTTATAATTTTCCCTGTCCCTCTCTGTCTCTCTTTTTCTTTTTCTCGTTTCGAACGGAAAATCGAAACCGGTGTCGGCCGCATCGGGAATTTTCGTGCATTAAGATGTCGAAGGAGGAAGGCAATTTGACATTTTTACTATTCATTTATTCCCTGTACAGTTCCTGTTCCACTTTGACATTAGGAGAGTTTAACTTGAATCCCCCGGGTTACCTCATTTTTTTCTCGTCTCGTCCCGACGGTGATTTTAATTGTCGAAGATCGACAATGTCGCGGCGAAACACCGGCATGCCGGCTACGTTGGCTCCCGAGAACAATTCTCTTCGAAAAAGGCTGCACGCGTTCGTATGCACCTTTATGAGGGGCGCAGATGGCCATCGCATCTCGCCCTTCGGGGTGTGCGTGTACGCGTACGCGGCAGCTATTGCTAATAGAAAAAAAATCCTTCCCTAGGAGCCGCATTCCGGTTCCGCAGTTATCATAGCCAAGGGATACCATCTCCCGATTTCAGCCGCGAACCCCTCTATCTCCGACGACACGCGCACTGCAAGAGGGTGAATCCCGGTTACGGGTGAAGTACAGAGTGAAATATTTATCAAAAAATCCATACCCTCCGCGGCGGGGCAATATTCTCCGTCTGTAGTTTATTTGCGACGTACACGCGTGTGCTTATATTAACATTTTACATATTATTTCCGAGTCGGTTCATTTCTGTTTTCTTTGTTAATCAATTGCGACGCGGACGGCGCTGCGCGGAGAACAGGAGAAAAATCGGATAGAGCGCGGATGATGAAGTCCCCTGAAATTATATCGACCCGAAAAGGGAGAGGATCGTGGTTCCCTGTGAAGCTTATAATCAGCGAGGAAAATATGCTTCCTTCGTATTTCAATCACTGCTCGGCTACGCGAACTCGGGCAGAGGCCGTCGTTTACGACGGGCAATTGTTGCGGACGAACGCGTTCCTCCACGCTCGCGAGCGCGGAAACATCGACGGGAAAAATGATCGGCGACTCCTTTTGCTCGTGCTTCTTCTGCGCGTTCCATTCATCGCGTATCAATTTTCTCTGCTTTTTCCTTACCACTCATCTCATCGCCGACCACCGCTCGTTCCCGCTCGCGCGGATGCCTTTGGGCAGTTTTTATTTCACCTCGCTGACGAGTCTGGCTCGCGTCGCTCTAACCCGAAGACCGCACGAGCACACCTCACGTCCATAAACAACGACGTTACATTCCGTCCAGAATTCGCTCGACCCATTCTCTCCCTCTCTTTCTCTTTTTTCTTTCGCTTGCGCCCCCCCCCTCTCTCTCTCTCTCTGCGTAATTGCTTACGAGTTGCAATACTTTTTGCATTTGCGTAGCGCTAGCCATTTCGTCATTCAGATATGCGCAAACAGTGTTTTACCGCGACGGTATTACATTTACGCACCCTCTGGCGTGATAAATATTATCACGATCGAAAGCGACCCTCGCAGGTAGAATAGAGAAATTTCCGTGGAAGAAAAATGTATTTTCATTCAAGCAACGTCTACAGCGCTCAATGAAACGCGCAAAATTTACGACGATAAAATCTACTCGCGCCCGTTTTGCGAGATAATAAAATATTATCTCGCGTAAAGAGAGGCGCTTTGCGCTTTGTAAATGTTTATTTCACAGAGCGCCGTTTCACGGAGCGCAACACTGTGCAGTTCTGGGGATAAGGCAACCTCCACACATTGATCTCTCCTCTTCTCTTACTAATTACTCTTTCTCCTGTAGAGCTACCGCTTGGTTTTTGTTCGCGTCTCGAGGCTAAAGCGATTCTGAAACCGTTCCTAGTAACCACGGTCTACGTTAATGAATGGCAGGAATGGGGAGAATGAACCGCTGCGTCTGTTTCGAATTGCTTCCAACAGAAATTGGATCGTGCGTTATTCTTTCATAGGCGGGCATCGATTCCGCGGAATTTGGCGTTACTACTGCTGCGATTGCCACAACCATCCTAATAAGCAAACGCCGTTAATGCACTCGAAAAGCTTTTCTGTAAAAGGCAAGACCACCCGCCGTATACAACGTATCTATCATCTTACTCTCTAAAAGTCAATCGGTGGATTATGAAAACAGCGAATACTCACTGAAATGTCCGATTAAATACAATCGGATAATCCAATTGTGTAACGGATATATCCAATTAAATTGCACACCCGATGAAAAATGTAATCGGATAATCCAATAACAAACGGATGTATCCGATGAAAAATGTGATCGGTTTTCCGATCAAATTTTTGTCGGACAAATTTCATCGGATGTAACCATAATTTAATCGGACAAATTAACCATCGGAAACACCATTTAACTGGTGTATCCGATGAAAATTTGTCCCCGTGTATTTTTGTCGATCGAGCAGTTAGTCTAAATCCCAGTTAAAATTCCGTTTAGGATGAAGCGGGAAATAAAGTTCTGTTTTCGCCAATTGTGCTGGAATAATTTGTTTCGCGGTGAATGATTAACCACCGCAGAGATCTGGATTGGCGGAAACGTCCCGGTGGAAACGTAATCGAACATTTTTACTGGTTTCCGGTCAGGTATCGCCTAATGAATTCCAATGTAACGTGTAATTAGTTGCAAAACACTAATTACCGGTCAGCGATGGACCCAAGCCGCAAAGGTCGATCGTACTGATTACAAAACTATTTTGCCGAATTGTGAACTCTAATGTGATGTCCGATTATGAGGCTCGCGTATAAATGACTAGTTTAGTATGACCAGTTTAGAGTTTGTGCTCCCGGTGATCTCAACGAGCGCGGCCGCGGGCTTAATGAATAGCGGCTTCGCGGCCAATCAACTACCAGCTTAAACCCGGTCCATAATTACTGTATATTGTTTCAAACACGATCGTGCGTTTTAATTCCTCGCGTTAGGGCAGTGCCGTTTATCATTATCCTGTGGCATTTGCAGTAAAATACTGACAACTGCGTTGAAAGCGCGACGCCGAGTTGCAACAAAGAAAGATCGGCCGTTAAAGCAAATTTGTCTGCGATCAAAATTGTCGTCTCGTACAAAAGCAACTTTTACGATTGTTACCTGACAGAATCTCGGTCGGTATTGTGAATCTCAAAAGACAACGTTTCACGGGGACACGCGCGGCATGTAATTCCGCGTTTTAAGGGGATTCTAAAGCCGTCTGTTTTATCGACATTCTTTGTTAGAAGTAACCTTTTAATTGGCATTATAGAAATGCAAAACTCTTTTACGGAATTAAAGTACGCAGCAAAATGTAGACTAGGCTGATCGAATCTATATCAAAAGCGAAAAAAAAATTAAAAATTAACTAATTTTTGGTACACTTGACGACAATATTTGCTTGATACAAAAATTCTACAATAAGTATATACAAAATGAGACCGGCATACTCTAGGGACAACATATAAGAACTAAGATTAATGGCCTAGAAAAAAAAAGATCACTTTTATTAACGCAAGTCCAGAAATCCAAGTCTAGAAGAAGAGAAAAAGAGATAGTCGCAGGCTTTTTCGAAAAAGGTCGCTGCCAAACATCTGTCAGATTGTCAGTAAAGCCATAGTGTTGGCGATGCCAGAATTCGATCCAAAATCTCGGTCTGTGCAATGTAGGTTTTCGTAAAAGTTGCAAATTGTTTGGCTATAAATTTCACGGGCCGAGTTCTAGCATTGTGAACACGAAGTCGGTAATTGACGTTTTCAATTCCGTCTCCTTATCTTATCGACACTGATCGGGTACGCCAGCGGCTTTAGGATCCCCTTAATCTATGTAAAACCGACATCGGCGTGTTAAATAATTTTTACGCAACGCTGCCCAATTGCGTAATACGAGGAAACGGAGACATCGAGCGTGAAGAGCATGACGGCGTACGGAAGTCGCCGGACGGCGTCAAGTGGAATCCGCAGGCAATTGTTCTTGTTTTTCGTTAGGGTGGTCCAGGGGTTAGCCAATTAGACAAGGGATTGTATAATTGGGTAGATAAAGAATCGGGCGGATATTCTCCCAGGCACCTGCCAGCTGCCGTGTCGTAGACGAGGATGAGGCGAGTCCCCCGAGAAAGAAGAGGTCGGAAACCGGTCGCCGCCGCCGTTTCGATCCTCCCAGCGCCGTAAAAATTATCTTCTCCGTCATTATCATCCAAATATTCGCGCATCCTCTGTGTCTACCGTCGAATTATTCATCGATGCGTTTCAGCGACTGTTTGTAATCGAATCGATCAAGAGGCTGCGAGGATTCCTCATGGCCAATTTCGCGAAACTTTATCAATTTCGTCATCGCTGTCTTCCCCGCTGGTAGCGCGTCCTCGACCTTCCGTCTCGACTTGTCCGACTATTATTGCAATCGTCTTAGTAAATGCCACCGCGGAACTTTTGTTCTCATCGCCGTGAGGCATTCGCGAAGACTCGAATCGACAAGGTACAAGCCTCAGTTGCGCGCTCTCCCCTAATTCTATTTGAATCTCCTCTTCGGCACACGGCATTATCAAGCGACGATAACCCCAGGAAGTAACTCCCGACGAATGTTACAGTTACGGCCAGCTTTATCGCGGCTAAATAATAACGAGGCTGTGCGGGGCAGTCGTGTGGCACGTGTCGCGAGATACCGCCGCGGTGGATTTTCGCGGCGATGCGGTCGCTTGACCGCCGCTCTCGTGTACAATCGCCGCGTGTCATTAGACAAAACGCATGCCTCGCGAGAATGTCGGCTGCTGGGCGAAATGATAGCGGAGCCCCGATGGCTGGGAAACCTGTCAACCGAGACGTGGCGCGTTGCGCAATGCCGCTCCGGTAAATCGTACTTCTGGATCGAGCCGGTCAAGAATCCGCGTAGTCAGTTTCCTCTTTTATCAGAATAAATACTCGTTCGAAACAATAAGATACCGCGCCTCCCCGAGGCGCACATGTGTACTGGATGAACTTGGGAGAAAGGTCGCTACTCACGAGCGAACTTTATCGCTTGTAATAGACGATTTGAACCGTACGAGAGCGCGGTGTCGCCCGATAACCATAATCGTGTCGCTCTCAGACGCCGGATTGTCTTACATGACACGTGTATACCGAGATTTGCAACTGATTTAAATTTTTTTAACGAGGCTACAATTCGCCAGCTGCGATTCTTTCAAATTTATTATAATTTTATGCACGAGTTCAAGGATTTTCAACATCTACGCTGGAGAGAAAGAGGAGGGAGTTAGGGAAGAAAAGAGAGAGAGAGAGAGACCGTAGGAATGAATCACCGCTCGATGAATACTTTTTAACCTTGTTCCCCGAGGTTTTAAGGATCTACTTTTGCTTTTCTATATTATAGATAACAAGGTTATGCCACGGATAACGCATTGCAAGGGCATTGTGAGAACATTGTCGTGTTAATGGCCATTTTCAGGCATTAGCTTGGGCATTAGGCCTTGCTGAGGCATTTATAAAGATAAAGTAATCTCACAGGGCATTAGTAAGCCCTGGTGTACGTGGTCAGCGGTTTGCCCTCTCGATAGGTGACGTAGGGTCCGTCAGGCACTTTGAGGAATCAATAGACTACTTGTCGAGCAAATAAATCTTGGAAACGTGACTCTACTTGCCGCTGGTCTCGACACTTTCACTTTCTTTCTCTAAACCGTCAGTTCCTTAATTTCGCTCAGTTTCGGTCGTTAGCTCCGAATCGCTTCGTACTTGAACGGTATCGACAGTTACGTAACCGCGGCTTCTATCTGTCTTTTCGATTAATCCGAAGATCGCGGACCGTTTCGCGAGTGCCTCTCGCGAGATTATTTCCGCTTCGCCTCGCGGCGGCCCGCGCGAGCCTGCGGGGAGCATTCCGAAACGTTTCGAAATTATCTCGCGTATGCGCGCGCGTCGCCGCAATTATCCGTGTACCGCGGCGAGCGGCGGCGCTTGTAGTTTATCGCGCGTTGCCGGGTTGATTTTGACCCCGGCGCGTCAACCCGGCTACGAAAATTCCTATCAACAGGTTGTCACCGTCCTCTCCGGTCCGCGGTGCTGCGCCTCCGGACGAGCGGAGAACCGGAGCAAGAGCTGTTACGCTGCTACACGTGCACCGCGTTGTTCATTAACTCTTGCATTTCCAGCTAGTATTTACGTAGATACCATTCCCGGAAAAATTGCCAGCGTGTCCTTTACCGTTTCTCGCAAAATCAGCTCGGCGGAATACTAGTGAAACGTGAAACGTCATCGTTTCATCGATCGCGAAGCAGCAATTATTACTAAATTAGTGCAATCGCACAAAAATGAACGGCCTATTAATAAATATGCCTCGCAGTTAACCCTTTGAAGCTTGGCGCTAACCCACGTTATCACCTCAACTTCTTTACTTTTTGGCCATTTAATTTCTAATTTTTGGGTATCTTAGCAATAAAAGAACATAAAGAAGTTGAGTAGTCTTTAGTATTTGTTGTAAAAGTTTCATAAATAAACAAATATGATAAAACAGCCATTTTTTCGAAAAAATGCATTATTGACTAAGTTTTTTAAGATTATTTCTTGAAAACCATGTACAAAGGGATTTTTGGGGTCGCTCATTACGAATCTGATATCAGAGTTCCAGAATTCAAAATGGTCGACTCAAAGTGGTGGATTACGGTATTTAGGGGCTCGTCACGTCCGCGTCGTTAGCTCTGAGTAGTGCCAAGAATGAGTAAATTCTAAGAAATGATCAAATTTCAATTTTGCAACCGCCATTTCACGCGCGCTATTTTTTATATTCTATAAGAATCTTCAATTGGAATTTAGATTCCGTGGATCCTAATAATATCTAAATAATGTTTCTTAGCATAGTTGATTTACAGTTGAATGATGTCATTCTTTTAAGTTTTGAATTCCGCCGTCTTGAAACTGCCATTTTGAATTATAAAAATCTGATAACGGATTCGTAATCAGCGACCCCAAAAACCCTTGTGTACAAAGTTTCACAAAAAATGGTTCAATAGAAAAATGTATGCTTCAAAGGGTTAAGACGTTAGCTACGTTAATATTGAATTACGTCGATAAGTGTGAAAACATTGCAATTAAAGGTCACATGAATATTAAATTGATACGATTTTTAACAAGTTCCGAGCTTAGCGTTCGCTCTATACACTGAAAAACAAATTTTCGCTACTCATGGTTTGTTAAAAATGTTTTGCTGCCATAACTATAAATTTCTAAAGCACAGCAAACGGTTTGCTGTCGCAACTAATACAATGGGCACAGTAGCAAAATATTTAGCTCTCACAATTAAATATTAGCTGTTCATATTTTACAACTGAAATTTCGTTGCCACGTGCAGTTTTTAGCTGCGGCAGCTACACTTTTCTTTCCGTGTTAGCAGTGTTGTTCCAGCAGTCAATTTTATTATTAAAACGGGATAAATAATAAGAGAAATCACGCAAGAGATGCGATGGGTCAAACTTTGCAAGATACGAGGCAAATGTGTCCGAGGTAGAGATAAGTCGATCGGAAGTTGATAAACTTCTGCCGATTATCGCATGTTTTTCCCGATTTTGGAATAATTCGATTGTTTCGTTAGTTCTGAAGACTCGAGTGACTTTTACAGCCCCACTTAATCACCATGGCGTTTTACGCGATTAATAAGCCGCTTTGAAAGCTTGAGCTTTTGTTTTCAAAAAGATCGCTACACGTCTTTATCGCCTTAATGAATTGGCTTTACGAGCTAAATGCAAGAGAGCGAAACGTCGATAATCGTAACGAACTCAATCGCATTTGGAAGCCTTTTAATTCGATAAAATTAATTATCTCGGCAGTTTTATTTTGACTTCGGCTTATCGGCTATTTTATAAATTCCGGCAAGCTGTGAGTAACGTTACTATGCGAGGAGCTGCGACTACACGTGTCTTTATCTTGCAAGCACGATGACGCAAATCAATTTTAATGCGCCTGGCGGAATATATAAATCCATAAATCATTATTTGAAATTCAGTAGTCTCTAAAAGATCGAGCGGTATTGAAATATCTTACCGAGACAACTCCGTGAAAGAAACGTATGCGTTGCGCGTGTGTATGTTCGATGCATATTGTATCGTAAAATTTCGGGATATTATGTATATTAGCGCGTCGTCACTCAGTGCATTAATTTTGTCCGCATAATCAAAAGGAATTAGTAAGAACTCACGTGAGCTCGACGGGATCACGAGCTCCCGGTTTCCTCTCGGGCTTGGGAATTAAAAAGAAATTGACTTGGAAATTTTTTTTTTAAACTTTGCGTCTCTCGTTAGTCCGCTTGGATACCTCTCGGCGTCTTCGAAACAAACTTATTAGAAATAGAGGAAAGAGATAAAATTGCCAAGAGAGATACCTGAAATAAGTAAGAGATTGCCAATTGCTCAATTAAATTGTGCTTTTTATCGGAGGCCGACTGCGACCTTGACTCTGCCTTCTTCCTCGCGTCTGACGATCATTAAGGTCGAGATATTTAAATTGAATTTACGAGAGCTGGCCCCGGGGCTACTTCGTAGACTACTTCGCGGAGGTTGAAGAACCAGACGAGGAAACGGGACGGCAAATACGCCTAGACTGGATGCGAAGGACCCGTCATCCATCACGGAGCACGACGCTACGGGAACTCAATCTCGAACCGCGTGTGTCGAATGACGAAATCCTCTGTACGCATACGATCGCCGTCCTCAAGTCTCAGATAGGCGAGATAAATACACGTCGATCACCTTCGACGCGAAAATGCGGTGCGAACGCGCGATAATCAGTCGCGTTTCATCGAGAGAATCGCGAAATTTACGACTCGCGTCCGATTGTGAGACGATTCCTCAGCCGATTTCTGTTTGAGAAGAACGTTTAAGAATGCGCGATTCTCTCCAAATGGAGAGTTTAGCGGATCCTCCGCGCTGCTAAAATCCCGCTGATGATCCCCGGAGTGTACGATTTATACACCCGGCTGCGTGACGGCAAATGTACTTCGTCTCGGCTTCTTAAGTATTGCCTAAGTAAATCGACGTCGATTAATCAGAAATGACAGGAGGACTAGCCGGTTGCCCGGCGGGCATAGTTCCTCGTCGGTTTCGTAATTAGAGGCGCTAATTTCGCATACCTGCGCGCAGTCTGGCCGACGTAATTTCTGGATTTATCGCTATTATTTTTCTTGAAGGCGCGCGTCTCTCTCTCTCTCTCTCTCTCGCGTGCGCGCGCGAGAGAGGAGGACGGGGCAGGCGTGAGATTCCGGCTGTCCGATTTAATTCAGCAGGACTACTTGGAGCCGTCGCGTCCTGCTCGCGTTACAGATTAATTCCCGTTTAATCGTATAATCCGAAATTTCTTTCAACGGAATTTCCTTCAAATTCTGCTCGCGAATAAGTCGCGCTCGCATCTCCGCGGTCGACTAAACTGCCTTCTGTCAATTATAATTTGGCCAATTTTTATTTGGCGCCGCCGTGATTTGCATCGAGAAATTCTTTAATTGAATCAAGTCCATTGAACGGCGAGAGAGATCTCTTCCAAGTTTCCGCAGAGAAGATCCATACGCGAATATTTAGACTGCCAATCAGCGGGCTTTCCTCGATTCTTTCAAACATTTCACAATTAAATCAACGAATAGAAGAGATAAAATTTAATTTGAAGACCGCGAAGCTTATAATCGCCACTTTCGGATTCGTTAGTATTTTTATTAGGATTTATGGCACTTCGTCTCATTTATTTTAAATAAATTTCTCACAGTTTTTTGCGAGGCGAGCAATTTTCTCAGGGTCTAAAGTCCATCAATTAGAAGCGTTTATTTGCCGATTCATTGATACGAACTGGCGTAATTTGTATTCCACGATGACTTATCCCTCGACAAGAAACCTTGGCTAAGCTAATCGCTCGTTCTATTGGATGTAAAGATTTCGCGCACGAAGCCAGAACTTATGTGTACAAGTTTGTCGACCTTATATCCAATTATTCTTCAAATCTACGCGACTATTGCGGATTCAAAAGATGAATGATGCAGGATTGCTCGACACTTGATTTTACTTCTTTATTTTAACGTTTAAGAACTAACCGTCGTAAATAAAATTACTTCTGAAATGCGTTTCTATGCGTTTTTGCAGAGAACGTCAAGTCTATTTGAAACACCAATAGACACTACATACGATTTACGTGTCGCTAATATAAATAGTGCCTCTTGTCTCATCTCCTCTAATTGTTCTCGCGCCCCTCAGACGTTTGCTCGCCGCGCTAAAGGAACGAAAGGCACGAAAGGAAAAAAAAAGGAAAGAATGACGCGCAACAGACTATCGCGTTACGTGGACTATGCGCGAACTTGACACCGGCAAGGACGTGTTTCGAAAGGAGGAAATAAAAAAAATAGCAGCTCCAACCCGTTAAAGGACGCGCCAAGTCAGCCGTTGAAGCCTCGAGCGAGACCGTCGATCGATTACCGAATAAATCACGATCCACGACAACCGTAAAGCGATCGTTAACCGACTTGCCGTTAGCGTGCTTGGATTATCGCTCTTCCTGCTCCTGTTAAATAGTGCGCGAAGATGTAAAATTATAAAAATCAAAACGAGTGTGTCTATGTGCCTGCTGCACTGTACGTATATGACAATGGGACTGAAACGCTTGGAGAAGAAGGTTCCTTTGGATTTAGCATTCCTATTTATTTGATCGAGATTTGTTTCATTGAAACAACATATGCTTATACAAAACGTTATTTGTTTGAATAAAAATTTAGTTGTTTCATTCAAACAATCTCTACTATTCGATAGAAAAGACGCTATGGATACAACAAAATTTATTAAATCCCAAGAAATCGTTTTCTCTGTGTATTAGCAGACGCAGTCTGATCGTCCAATGGTCTATTCTTTATAGCTGAACATAGTGTACTAATTCAGTGTTTATCTTTCTTCTTCTAATGAAGAAAAAATTATGATGTAGAGGGAAAAAGATGTATGTGTGTACATTTTTTCACATAATTTCTATCGAACGATAATGTTGCTTTGAATAAAACAATAATATCACTTAGATCACGGAGAATAAACCTTTTGTTTCAAACAAATGTTTGATTTCAGACGAAGATATATATTATTTCAAATTCAAACAAATGATTTGTTTGGATATAAGAAAATTGATAAAATCCAAAGAAATCGTTTTCCCTGCAGCTTCGAAATTCGAGGAATCTGCAATGAAATGTCTTTCGAGATGTACTTAATTTACAATGGAAAGGCGAAATGTTCGCTTCGCTATTTATACGCCGGTCCCGTGAGACTCGGCAGTTTTCCATCTGGAAATAACGAGAGCCCTCATCGAGGGCGATAACGAGAGCCGGCCATCCTTTCGAGGTTTGGGCCCTTGCCCACGCAGAAAGGACCCGGATCCTCGTCCTAGATCCTCGGGCGTGGCACGACGGTTTCAGAAAGGAACCCGCCGTTTTACGTAATAACCTCGGTCGGAACGGAGGCGACGCCAGGAAACTGGCTTCTTCGCTCCGCCACGTCGCTCCTCGCGTGTTCAGGATCGTTTCTTCGACTCCGACACGTCATTCCGGTGCGATACCTTCGTCCGCCGCGGCGTCGGAAGACAATTCGCTGCCCTTTCCACGAAGCCGAAATACCCGGCACGATCGTTACCTCGGCGCATCACGGATCTCGTGACCGGCGTTATTATTCGGTAATGATGCGCGCGCGTCATTACGGATGAATGAGACGTTTTAGCGGCATTAGTGACCCACCGTGGACGGGGCGGAAATTTCGAAAGAAAGTAGGAACTCACGAGGTCGAAAATAGCGGAGGCTCGCACCGCGATTATCCCGGGACTCGTACGTCGAGTGCTACGTCACGTTTGATCAATTAATTCGCGGCGTGTAATAAAGCCGGGGGATATTGGAAAATATTATCGTCCCTAAGATTACAGCGCAATTAGAATTAAAGCGGATGTCCGATTACGAAATCGCGCGCACCGTTAAAAATTGTTGACGCGAAAGCACGGCAATTGTGCGACGGTCACGTCGTCGCACCAGTCACGCGATTAATATACGCCGGGATAAATATTCATTTTGAATTGTATTATATTACGAGATGCGGCGATAATGCGAGCGCGGTGCGCGACCGAGAAATATATCGGGGCAAGACTAGAGGTGCTAATAATCGTCGATCGTCGGCTTGTCCTGTTGTACGCTGTCGCGGTGAGAGGTACGAAAAAGAGAAGAGGGAAAAAGAAGTCAGATGAGACGAGAGGAACTAGGGACTAGCATGCGAGGAACCGGCGGCGAATGAGATGGGGGCGAAAGGGGGATAAAGGAGGAGACAAAGCGAGGCGGCAAGACGTAGGTAGGAAGGAGAGAGCGAGGATACTAGAGTACGAGGAGGAGGGGAGCTCTCTATGCGGTACCCGAAGCCAGTCGGTCGGATATGCCCCGAGGCTAGGCCGTGATAGACAAGGTCAGCCTCTCCCCGCCTCGCGTATATACGCTCGGGCTACCGTGGCAGTGCTCTTCTTTTTTACGTTTATTTATTTATTTATAAATATACCGGCGCGACGTGTCCGGTTAGCGCGCGGCGTGGAAACGAGAGGGAAGCGAACGTCGCGCGGCAACAGAGATCGTACCCCAACCGCGATCCTCTTCTGCCGTTACGCGGTGTATTGTCGCGAGATGTGCGAGAGGAACGTGTGTCGTTCGTACCAGTCCGAAGTACGCACGCAGTGTCTCGCACGTGCGCGCAGGAAGCTATTAATTTGCATTTTAGATAAGGAAGCATCGAGTCTCCATCGGAGTAGCGCGATCGGCGCGAGTTTCCGAGATCGATTACGACTCGTCTCGTCGTCTCTCCTTGATATTTCGCGTAGACACCTTTTTCCCCTCTGATTTGCTCTCTTTGACACCAAAGTATTCTTTTCTTTTTGCAGATATTCGGTAGCAAGGCGGATCTGCAGCTTCACACGCAGATTCACATGCGCGAGGCAAAACCGTACAAGTGCACGCAGTGCTCGAAGGCGTTCGCCAACTCCTCGTACCTGTCTCAGCATACGAGGATCCACCTGGGCATTAAGCCGTACCGTTGCGAGATTTGCCAACGGAAGTTCACCCAGCTGAGCCATCTACAGCAGCACATCCGCACGCACACCGGCGATAAGCCGTACAAGTGCCGGCATCCTGGCTGCACGAAGGCGTTCAGCCAATTGAGCAACCTACAGAGCCATTCCCGATGCCACCAGACCGACAAGCCGTACAAGTGTAACTCCTGTTACAAGTGCTTCTCCGACGAGCCGAGTCTGCTCGAGCACATACCGAAGCACAAGGAGTCGAAGCACCTGAAAACGCACATCTGCCAGTACTGCGGTAAGAGTTACACTCAGGAGACCTATCTGGCGAAGCACATGCAGAAGCACGCGGAGAGAACGGACAAGAGACCACCGATCATCGGCACGGGCCTCAGGCCGTCGATACACGCGATGACCGCTCACCATCAGGACCACTACTGGCCCAAGGTCAGCCCGGACGCGGTGATCGGCGACCTGCACGAGAGATTGCCGCACCATCACACGGAATACCATCAGAATCAGAATCCGGAGATGCTGGGACTGCCGGGACACGGGCATCGCGCTGGCGAATCTTTGGAGAACGACTCGAGGCAACAGACGCCTCAACCGGGCGCGAATCATCATCCGAACAGCAGCTCGGCCTTCACGCCAATATCGTCGATCTCGATCAACTCTATCTCCTCGATGCAGCACCCGCTGAACCCGCTGAATCACCTACACTACCCTGGTAGCCATCACCCGGCGTCCCGGCCGTACCTCTACGAGGCATTCAACACGACGTCCTCGCAGAAGTCCTCGCCGACGTCCTCGTCGTCCGGGGTGACGCCCGGTACTACCAGCAATCCAAACGCCTCCTTCCCCAATCAGCTGATTAGTCTTCATCAAATCAGAAATTATGCTCACCAGCCAAATCTCGGCAATCTAGGCAACCTGGGGAATTTAGGGAACCTGAGCAATCTCAGTAATCTTAGTGCCACGATGGAGAGCCATGCGCTGCTGGGCGGTCTTAAAGAGAAGCAGTAATTCTGCCCGGTCTTTGGAGATTAACCTCGGAAAGCATTCGTGCGCTCTCCGCCTCGCTCCTTCTATCCTTTTTCTTCTGCTTTCTACGTGGCACGTCATGACGCTGGCTCTTCATCGCAACTCGATCGTTTTCTTCCCCGTGATCTCTTTACCTCCCCCCTTTTTTATCCTCTCTTATCTACGATTCTTTCGGTTCTATGTATACATAACTCAATTAGGATGCGCTTGCATACTTTGTGTTATCATATACATAAAGAATCTGTTGTTACGTGTGTAGCGTAAAGAGTAAATTATTTATATTTGGAAACTGTTGGATTGACAAATCCAACGACTGTTTTTCCTTTCTAACTTTTTTTATAAATTGCATCCGAATATCTTGATTATTGTCGAAATTAAAGATACATTTGGAATGATTCATTTTTATTGCGATATTTAATCAAAGTTCGGAATCTCTCTCACACACACACGCACACACATACACACCCACACACACTGTTTCGCAGTACAACCGTATAACGCGTTGGAAACCTTGGTTTACATTCCTTGATATAATAAGACTGACGTGACGTAGTTTCCTCGTAGACTACGTCTTTACGTGCTGGTCTAATTATTGATGATCGATATGATCGCCGATCAATGATCATCAAGAATCGTTTCGTTGTTTTCCCACAACTAAAAATCTAATCTCTGTGTCGGTCGAGGATACACAATCGATTTACTCGACTGTTTCACATTCTCCACGCTTTTCAGCGTGCTAATCCTCGCCAATAATCATGCGTGCCAATTACGTGCTAGAAAGTTCCATCAATACACATTCGTTGCGATATAATCCATATCTGACGTCGGTCGTTTAGAACTGACATTTGAATGATAAAGTGGAGCACGATCATGGATTAACTTGTATTCGAATGCTGGATGATACACTTTCATAATAACTAGAAAGTATACGGCGTGCTGACGATGAACTGTGAGCCGATTTCCTCCTCGGTTCGTCAGAAAAGATTTTAGCAAACACAGAAGTAATATAATAATAATTTGCTCGGAATCACAGCTTCTTTGACTCCCAATTTTTTTGACACATTCCCTGTTGTATTTCTTATCACTTTACCCCGTCAAATCGCTTCGGACGATCAAATTTCAACTGGAATTATTTTTTACGTTATTCCCACTCGAGAAGCATATTCTGAGTTTGTCATTACTTAAAATTCTAAGTTTCAAGATTTATTACACAATTATTTTATTCTACTTTTTTAGTTCTTTTATTCTTTTTGTTTCATTTACTTCTTTCCTTTCACTTTACATTCCTTATTTTTTACGTACGCTCCAAGAGCACTGGATTATGTAAAAAAAAAAACACTACGATTATATGAAAAATGTACTTTTGCAATTTAGTTAAAAGTAAATCTTTCGTAACGTGCGTTGTGAACGCTAAGTTTTAATAAATTTAGGATTTTGTCGCAATTTGCAAAGCAAATCGTTGTTATGGAGACAAGTATACTGAAAGAAAATATATACGGAATATGCGGACTGATAAGCTAAGGGATTAGATATCCGTACGATATGGGACAAGGTACATGCGAATATTATATCTTGACGTACGCGGAAGAAAACGGATAGGCAGATATACGGAAGAAACGAGCGAAAAGTATATTTTTCGCATTGTGGAAGAAAAAATATTTGCAAAATTATGCGAAAGCGCCAGTAGTAACGAAGGCATGACGAGAAGAGAGGAACGTTATAAAGAAAAGCGCGAAGACTGGCATAAATAAATAAAGATACGCGAGAATCTCGTATAGAAATATATACGGACACAATATATATATATGTATGTATATATATTTTTATGAAAAGTATATATATGTATATATATGTATATGTATATATATAAAAGTATCACGCACATACTGTAAGAGAGCCGCACGGAGACCTCTTTGTAAATAGGTGCTATATAAATAAACAAGAAAGTATATTCATATATTAATTAATGGATTAATATATGCATATATACAAATATATAAATAAAGAAATAATTATTATCATCACCAGCGTCATCGTCCTTTATTAGCATTCATTATCGTCATCTCGGTCATTATTATTATTGTATTATTTTATTTTTATTATTACTATTGCTATTATTATTATTATTATTATTGATATTATTATTATAAATTGATTAATATTTTGATCCACATTTAGTAGGTGTGTAAGGTAAAGAAGAAACAACAGACTCTAATAATAAAGATATTCTAAGTACCTTTCCTAATATCTAAGTAATCTTATGTATACTCTGTTGCGTGCGTATGCGTGTGCGTGTGAAGAAGAGAGAGAAAGGGAGAGAGAGAGAGAGAGAGAGAGAAAGAGAGGAAAAAGAAGTAGGAAAGAAAGGGAGAGGGAGAAAGATGAACATGTACATGCGACCATTGTAGATAATTTGTTGTTATGGCGTTAGACGCGCTCTCCTTCGGGGTTCCCGCGTGACCAATCGTTCGATCGAGTTACGTTCTTCGCAAAAGAGAACATTAGAGAGCCTGAACGTTTTGCATTTTTAATCGGTATACAAATTTTACTTTTATTTCCACCACCACGTCGGCTTTACGCGGGATCTACGGCGAGATGGTGTCCAACAGTGCCAATTTATTTCCGGTTGTATTTTCACTCGCGTCGGATTCGCGATTACAGTCGGCGAGAACGAACCCCGCGGAGATCACGTCCGCGCTTTACCTATGCTCAAGTTGTTTAAAACTATTACGTTGTTATTAAGAAAATGATAGGACAATGAAAGAGAGTAGGGGCGAGGGGTAAAAGCACAACGTTCGAAGTAGATCCACTTTCTTGCTGCGTGTAGCAGACTCCTTTGCAATACGACATGTGACCCGCTATCTCTGGATGTTCCGAACTTAGTCAATGCGAAAAAGAGAGCCGATAGAGAGAGAGAAAGAGATAAAGAGAGAGACAAGCAAACGTGTATAATCACGCGTACGCGTGCGATTATGGAGAAACCACGAATGCGCTTACATCTTGACAAGTTGACAATGGGATAAAAAATATATAATCGATTGAAATGCAGAGAAAAGGATAGACAGATACCCGTCATGTTGATTACGTACATTGAGTACGTAGGAAGTGAAATAAGATGAGATTTGAATGAGAACAAGGGACAGATGCAAGATAAGAAACTCCGACCCCGCGCTTTAAATGTGATTTCTTCTGCCTATCCTTAGTTTCATTGATTATATTATTATTATTATTAATATTTTATTATTAATATTATTATTATTTCGTTTAATGAGCTGTCACGTGTTAAAATAAAGGCAAAGGAGAGTTTCTCGATATGTGTGATGCTGAATTATTTTGTTTTTCTGTTTTCTGACACAAGGATCAATTTCTCCTTGCCTTTCCCTTCTCTCTTATCATACAGCGATCCCTTCTTTTATCTATTGTTTCCTAGGGCGTGTCTCTACGTACTTTGCACAAGCGATTGTTAATTTTTGCAAGATGACACTTTCCATTTTTATCAGATTTGTAGACTGATACATTCACGAAGAACATCGAACGATGCGGAACAAGAAGATCTATACCTCGTCCATCGTGCATTTACGTAGAAATATTTAAATGCTGGAACGCACGTCGGGACGAGGTGTCCGTCGCGTCTCTAAATTTAATCTCCTTTATAACTGCTCGATTTCTACTAGTTTTTTTTCATTCAAAGGATAATTGATGATTTGAATCGAGACAGCGCGAGCATTGTTAATTCTTTTGACATTGTCATTGTTAAAGTGTATTAGTTTAAAAGATGGATTAGTTTTCTCTCCTCTCGCGTGCTTACCCGCGTGTACTTGCGCGTACTTACGGATTATGAAGCACAAGTTACACGAAAGAATAAAACGAGCCTTCAGAAAATGAATTTTACTCTTCATCGTGATTTCAGCGTGCTTTCTTTTTGTCGTGGAACGAGCGCAAATTTTCCCCTTGCTAATTAGAATGGCCCATTAGTTTGAAAATGTGTGTAGATTAGAAAATGAAAACGGAACGCGCAATACATTTTTCCCGCCCGTAACTTGTTGCTTCTTTGCCGGTCAAAGGATTAGAGAAAATCGTTCCCCCTCCTCTTCCCCGCCCCTCATCGCTAATCATTACCGCGACTCTCCCCTCAGCCGTGCGCCGTTTCATCCTTCGCTGATTCTCTGTCGCAATCCTCTGTCTCTCGTTTCTTACATTCGATTACGATAAATTTCGCGAGACACTCGAGCGCGCTCGGTTCCAGCGCGCCGCGCGAACACTTCGCGGACAGATGCCGTCCAATTATTCTTTCGTCGTGTATACACACGAGGGTCGCGCGTCACGACGTAATAAAGCCGAAGGGAATTTGTCATCTGTCCCTCCACGATACGAAAAAGTGTTTTGGAGGACCGGGGACGATAGAGTTGACAAGGAAAGGGGTAGGAAGTGTTTATAAAAGTGAAAATGATTTACGTACCGATTGACGAAGTTCTTTGCTACTCGCGCGCGATCAGTTCCTTCGAATGACAACGATCCTTCGGGAGACGCGAAAAAAAAGGGAAGATAATACACTCTTTTAGCAATATTTAGGAAGCACGGGAGGGAGGGGACACACACACGAAGTCTTTCGACACGGGAAACGATAGGGTTAGCGGATGATGTCGACGAGCGGATGTCGTCGTTTAACGCAAATAAATTTCGCATTCCAAGCAATAATTTACAGTCCGCGTCGATCGCCGTGTCTAGGTGTAAAAACTGAGAAATAACGACATTCTCTCTTCGGGACAAATTGCGTAGCGAGGACACACATTTGCATTATTAGAATGATTTAATAAGAGCGTATATAAGATAGAAACTGTATACTACGATCTCGTAGCGAGATCGAGAACTGTACGTATTGTATATTCTTTTAATTAAAACGCGTCTGTACGCGGACATTCATAGCAACGAGATCCATCGGATTATACCATCTTTGGGGGGGAAAGGCTTCGCAACCTCACTCTTTATATATCGTTCTCTTTCGGTAATAGTTATTATTACTATATACTTCAAGTATACAAGTTGTAAATGAGTGTTTCTACAACCAGCATACCTTGCGTAACCATTAGTCGTCGAGAGGAAGAAATAAATAAAAAATATATATATACATATACGCATATGTATATGTATTTATATTAAGTACGTATGTATGTATGCATGTACGTATGCGTGTGTATACTCTGGGAAAAAAAGACAGCAACCCATTTTGGGGCCCACAATTAGTGATCGAATTACTTGGCAAGTAGAGGGGTATACTTCAAGTCACCAGTGATGAATAAATAAGATTAGTATTTTAGTTGATCCAACTGGCAATATAATTGATAAAGTGTTACATTCTTGGTGTTACAATTACTTGGATTGTTCGTAACTCTACTCTGGGAAAATTTTTGACCGGTTTTTTTTTGTAGTTAAGGGGGGTCAGGCCACCCTGAACGGGTCAAAATCAGTGACATTTCGTTAATTCTTTTTTTAGAAATATAAAAAAATATCTACACAATTCAAAAGTGGGTATGCATTTAACGTGTCTTTAAGGTAAAAAAATATCTTTTGGTTTATTTTTTATGTAAAATAGAGGCGGTAAAGCCGAGACACCGAAACTCCTTTGGACAATCTCACGGCTACACCTTTGGATCTAAGACAAGAAACCAAAAATTTTTATTATCTCGCCTAAGCCCTTCAGCAACATTTCGGTTTAGTGCCCCGTAAGTGAAAATTATCTTTGCGTTACTAAATATCGACAGAACTAAATGAGAGAATTGATTAGTATTACTTAAAAATCTTGGATACAGATAGAACATCAAGTAAACGAAAGAGGCCAATTTTTACGAGCATGAAAGTTGACAATGTAATGTACATTTGTTAAAAATTCAAAGCTTTTACAATTGAAATATAAGATAGCGGACGCGTTTCGGCACACAGTGCTTTCATCGGCGCAAAATAAAAATAAAAATTAAATAGTTATTTCGTTTAGTACACAATTGTCAATAAATAATACAATGTAGATCAGTTGAAACAGACCGGATTAGTCAAATGTTAAAAACGTTGCTGGGGCGCAACGGTTGTGGTCAATGCTTTATGGAGACAACTCCAAGTTCTATACCAGGCTGGATGGCCTATATAGAACCTCCTATAGTTGATTCAATTTGGATCCAATTTATCTTAATTTTCCTTTTTGACCAATTCCGTTTTTGAACGCCAGTTGGTTTAATCGCTCTTACTTCCTCAGTGTGCTGGGGAGAAATGATACAAGAGATAGATAGAATAGCTAATTGTAATTTTTAGTTACGCGGGGTAAGATTCGTAAAAGATTAGAGTTACGAACAATCCAAATAATTCGATTACTAATTGTGGGTCCCAAAATGGGTTGCTAACTGTCTTTTTTTCCCCCCAGAGTACATCTCTGTGTGTCACGGCGTACTCCTAGGAGAAATAAGTGTGACGAGGAAGGCAGGTGATAAGAGGAACGCATGTGCGTGTACGTGGGAGCGTGTGCTGCGTGAGAGGAAGAAAGAAAGGGTGAGAAAAGGAGAGCGAGAGGACGCAAATAAGGGACATAAGGAAAACAATATATTAATTATTGCGTGGTACGAACAGAACTGTGATATTTTATTGTATAATTCTGCGGAAGAGATGAGAGAGAAATATGAAGAGAAATCTCTAAGGAGTATAATACTATTACGTGAGAAAGAGAGAGAGAGAGAGAGAGAGAGAGCGCACGAGAGAAAAAGAAAGAGAGAAAGCGAGAGAGAAAGAGAGAGAGAAAGTGAGCAAAGATGGATATTATTGTATTTTATAAAAAGTGCATCCTTAAACGCAATTAAATGCAATTGTGCGGGAACTGTACATACACCTGGTGTCTCCTTAAAGATAGAAAAAAAAATTAAGTAATCCTTGACTTTTCGGTTGCGTAAGTAGCGCGTAAGGCGTATGAAAGAGACATTTTATTGTTCGATAAGAGACAAATGTGAGAGGCAAAGCTCTGTCCAGTCGTTCTCGCGACTTTATGTGAGGTAATGCTCGGTGTTCTCGGGCCGCGCGACCGCGGGTCCCATTGTCTGATCGTTTCCTGTTTGTAAAGATATATGTATAAAAAATATATATATACATACATACATGTATAAACTAAATGTTTCGTAAGACATATGCACGGAGCCGGGCGACCACACTGCGACGACGACGACGACGACGACGACGAATCGAATGATCGCGAGAAGAGGTAGAGTGATAATTAGAGCATTTTGTGTCTGTGAAACTACGAGCCGCCGAGCGACGAACTAACCGATCATTTCTCGATTTTCCTCTTCGGTCGTTTCGCACGGGTTTTCTTTTCCTCCCTCTCGCTCATTCGCGCTTTCCGATTGCGCAAAAGTAACGACGCGAGGCGTTCCGCGCGAGATATGAGAAGGTACGAGCGCCGGGCATGGGACTTGGAGTCGAGCGAGCGAGCAGAGGGTTGCAAAGACGGACGGTACGGCAGCCGACTTAGCGAATTAAGTTTTGCACGGCGCGCGGAGGAGGAACAATGTACAACGTCTCGGTTGTCCGAATCTCTTTGCCAAAGAGAGAAATGAAAGATCTTTTTGTTGGCGACGTGACAATTCCTTTGTTAAACGCAAGTTTAGGTGTACACACGGCCGTCCGATTGTCGCATCACGTTTATCCAATCTGCACAAAATGGATATACATTTGTAACCACTGTGTGTGCGTGTGTGTATGAGAGAGAGTGTGTGTATGCGTGTACGCATGTGCGAGAGACAGAAAGAGACGAGAAGCGGACGGCCACGTTTGCGACGCTAAATGCGCCTCTAGAATACGGGCTTTTATCCCACTGGTGGACGCGCAAGTGTAATGGAACACTGATGAAAATATTTTCGATAAACCCGCAATTTCCAGATCGCGACGGGCAAAAGGGGGACGCGACTATCGGTTTTCACTGTACCTTCCGTCGCTGCGAAACGAACTCCGGTCTTTCCAGTTGCATTTTTTCCGTACTTAAAATGAAACAAAGATACCGCGATCTGCGCTTTTCAAGAGAGGGAAAGAGGAGGAGGGAGAGAGGACAAAAAGTACAGAAAAAAAATAACTGAAAAAAGGACAGACTGACCGCAGGATGGGCGACATTTTCAAGAAATACTGCCGGGAGGCCTTGCGATGCTCCGTACACGACGTAAAGCCTCGTGTCCACGGTCCAGGAACTACGTCCAAGCTCTACGTCCGAGAAATGTGCAGCCAATTGACTTGCATCTTTCACGGAAAAGCTGCAAGCTGATTGGCCACACATTACTCGGAACTAGAACTTGGACACAGTTCTTGAATCGTGGACGCAAGAGTTAACTGAAAAGAAATAGGCATGAAGGCCTGTGTCCACTGATGCCAGAGCTTGGTCCAGGAACGTGGACGCAGGCCTTTAAGGGATGAGTTTCCGTCTTTCGCGTCGCAGCCGGCTACACGTCTCTCGTAAAACAATAGCGAACTCAAATACGCGCGCGAGTACATGGCACGAATGCCGTTTAATTCTTCGGGAGCGGCGGATTGGAATTGCTCGGAAGATCGTCGTCGGACGTCGATCGTCACTCGAGTACGAGCGACACGTATTACTCAAGAATCTGCCGCTCCGACAGAGAGTTAAGCGATCCTGATCACGTCGTCGCGCGTATCGGAGGAAGCAATGGAAGTGGCCGAGATGTCTCAGGGGGACGTGAACGGAACGTCCCGCGTGCTTTTTTCTTCCTCCCCCCCCCCCTCCACTCTTTCCCGCTTATCTCTGAAAAGTTTTACGTTAAGGTTCCGCATCTGTAGAATCCTTCTTAACGCGAGCACGATACGTATGTACAAACGTGTGATATGACATGATGGAGCTCGTTGCTCTGTGTTTGCCAGCGCGAAACTCGCACGTCGCCGCGCGAATCCGATCCCTCTTTCGAATCTCGCGTCTGATGCTCGAAACTAGATCGCACGCCGTGCGATATTAGGTGAGGGAGATGTAGACATCGCGGTTTCGCCTCTTTTCACGGGGAAGATCGAAAAATGCTCCGAGCCGAAAAGGTTCGCGGCATTGGCGCACGGAGTGAACTTGAAACGTTAAAAATTCAAAGAATTTACAACTTCTAGAGGAAAGTCCTTTACTACGGGACAGGTTTCTAATATGAGACAGCAGGTTTTCAACACCCAAATTCAATCGCAAATCTCTTTGCGCTACGATTACGCGATCTAACGGTGAACTTTTCACCAAACTGATTTCGCTCCACGGGCAAGAAATTCATGGTGGTATCAGCCTATTAATTTAACCCCGCTATCTCCGATATTAGGATCCCATCTCATAATAGGGGACTTTCCTCTCTGTAACTTTGATGAGTTCTAAGGTTTTAATTTTATTCCGAACGTCAGTGCTTCAGGCTCTTCTGGATCGGACCGTTTTTACACGTGATCGGTGATGTAACGATCGGGAATAATTGGCCATTTTGTTTCCAAAGTGCAACAGATTCGGGCGCCGCGCCGTGATGCCGCCGAAAGGCTACTCGCGGTGTCTCATATCTAAATGCATTTAGTCTCTCGCGTCTATTTTCAAGCTGAGTGAGAGCGGCGTTCCAATTCCGAGGAATAATTAAATAAATCGTGCGAACGATCGATGGCGTTTATTTAGCGTCTTTTAGCACGCCGGATGTGGAGATTGGGATCTGAGAGATGCGCGACGTACAATTTTCGCGCTGCTCTGTCGAACGAGGAACTTGAAAATCGGAGGAATTCTCGCAGAGTCCGCGAGAAGGAGGAGCTGTCCGCTTTGAGCTTCTCGTTCCTGGAAAACATGTCGCGATTCTGCGCGCGCGCGCGAGAGAGAGAGAGGGATGGATGGATGGTTCTCGTCGCATATTTGGCGCCGCAAACGCGATTGTCTAACTCTAACGATAAGTTTCGAAGCGACGTGTCACGGTCGATCTGTAAATAGAGGCTCCAAACTCGACACGTCGCGATTAAGTGATAATTTGTTAGGTGCGTGAGGCTGGGTGTTACATTCGTCGGGCGACAAATTTTTCAAGCGTGTCGATTGGCTGCGGGATAGAAAGTTCTCGAGTATCTAGAAATCGTCTAGCCTGTGGCCAATCAACGCGCTTGAAAAGGTTTGTACGACAAATCGACTCGTCTCTTTCGCAAGGCCGTGTCTCGATTTTACGCAATTTTCGGCTTTCCGCTTAAACGCCCATTTGGAACCAGAATGAGCGTTTAAACGGAAAAACCGGAAATTGCCGTAAAATCGAGATACGGCCTTGCGAAAGAGACGAGTCGAAATGTAATAGTACTCTAAGTGCGGCTCAAGTACGAATCGCGAGGAGCCATACGACCAACGTGAAAACGTCGAGGCGCGCTTTGCTCCGTTTTGTAAATCGTCGTTGCCGATCTGACCTTTGCGTTGACGATGCGTTACGCGTGCGAGAGATCTACCTGTTACTTTGTAATATTGAAGAGCGAAAGAGAGAGAGAGAGAGGCAACCCCCTCGTCCCTCGCAGACTTTATCCGGAATGTCTAGATGTAATTCGCCGTCGGAGACGACGATCCGATTTTCAAGGATTTTACGACCAGTCTTCTCGAGAGTCTACGTCCCGCGCACAGCTCTGTAAAGCAACACACACACACACACATGTACACACGCGCGTGCGCATACATACGGACACACGCCCGCCCCACAAACATCGAAACACACTAATTGTTCGTCCTTTTTAACAAATATAACAGAACTTACGTCTTACTCTCGACGCGAGAGCGTACGGGGCGGGACGTCACTGCAGGCGGAGGCGGCGTTGCGTCGAGAGACGAGGCGAGGGCGAGCATAAGCGCGACTCGCCTCCCCTCGCTCCGAGAATTGTCGCATCCCGGCGCTGCACTGGCGTACCGCTTCGTCGCGGTCTTTTCTGTGTAACCCTTTCGCCCATCCGACCGTCCGATCGAAACGTCCGTCGAGTCGTAAGCGAGCGTTGTCGCGAACGCCTTTCATTTTTGTCGTAATCTATGGATATTATCGGCAATAGATCGAGAGACACGCGGATCACTCGGGCAAACTTGCGGGGGAGAAGAGGTGTCGATCTATAGAGGAGATCGTGAGGAATTTTCTGCGTGAACGAAAAATTGCAGACTGCCACGGAATCGCAAATCCCCTTGTCGAGGAAGCTAAATTGCTAAATAAAAAAAAATGCATAATGTGTCGAATTGTTGTTTTAATCGTTCAGGTCTTAAGGCCGAATCGGACTAGCAATTGTCGACGCGGATTGGATTGGGATTGGCGATTGCCGATTGTCTTCTAGGCAATGAGAGC
>NW_011967219.1:1583194-1596857 GCF_000949405.1 Vollenhovia emeryi
AACCGACTCTCGTTGGCCAGAAAACATCGTCAATCCCAATCCAATCCGAGTCGGCAATTGCTAGTCTGATTCGGCCGTTAAGCCCGTATCAGACTACAGACTCGACTCTGACTCTGACTCTGACTACTGACTCGGACTCCCGACTATGATTCAACCAATTAGAGTGGCGTCTATTCCCGAGTTGGCAGTCAGGGTCGGCCGGTACTTTGCTGTGATTGGTCGAATCATAGTCGGGAGTCCGAGTCAGTAGTCGAGTCAGAGTCTGTAGTCTGTAGTCTGATGCGTGATTTATACGATCCTCAGATTCTTAGAGATGCACATCAGTGCGCTTAAAAGATTTCGTGCCTTGAATTGTATTTGTATTATTTAATGAAGCTTTCATTCGCTTTAGTTGCACACTAATAGTAACAGAGTGGAGCGGGTCTATCAAAGGTATCGGTTAAAGAGAAATCCGAATAAAACTTTTCCGAGACAAGAAGCCAAGAGGCGTCTCCGTGTCTTGAAAATTTTTCTTTCTATTTGTTCTTTATGCGAGCTATAGTATGTACATTTACTATACATACTTTACTATACATTCTATACTTCCAATAATATATATTCTATAACGTTCTAAGCTATACTTCATGTATATTCTATATTGTTGAGTTCTTCAAACGTGCCGGCAAACACCGAAGTGACAGTCGCGCAACATTTATATTGATGTTACGCGACCGTTGCTTCGGCGTTTGTTGGGATTTTTCGCGGCGCACGTAATTGCAAACGGAAATAAACCCCTAACGTCGAAATAGCGATCAAGGTGGAGTCTCAATTACGCTTTTGGACGCCAAAACGGTCATTGACGCAGCGCCAACGGCCGCCATTAAAGTTTGACGCGAGACACTCGCGAGACACCGATTCTTAAGGAACGAGAGAGAAGGAGCGAGAACGATACCTGTGTGCGAGCCTCGTGTCCGTCCCCTTCCGAGTACGCGACCCACCGTTTCCGCGCGGCGCGAGCGAGCGCTCCGCTAAACATTTTTAATTACTGCTCTCGTCACTTTACCACGTAAATGAGATGCGATGAAGTTTGACGCGCGCGCGCTCGAAAAACTGGTCTAATTCGCGGTCCGGGGGGGGGGGAAGCGAGAGCGAGCCTCCCCGCGGCGCCGGTGGAGGCGCGTCCGTCCGGCCGCGCCGGTGCCGCCACCTAGCGCGGGAGCCCCGAAACCGGCGGCCAGTTTCGCGCGACCGCGCATGCGCGCAAGCTCGATGGACGCGCCGTCAGCAGCGACGCGCGAACAGCTGACGGGGAGCAGCTACGAGGGAGGCTGCGGGCGTGCGGTGGATCGATCGTGCGAGTACACGAACCGCTGGACCTGCAAGTCCCCGCGGGTACATGTGCGAATAAGCGTCGCGCCGTTCACACGCCATGGCGTTCCTGGAGGTCAGTCACTTTTCGTTTATTCCCTTCGCGGCTCGACGTCTCTCGCCCGACATAACCTACAATGTCAGTACTAACCGTGTTATCGTTGTAGTGGAGGCGCTTTAATTTCTTCGACCTGAAGAAGGAAGTCGACGCGGGCAAGATCGCTAAAGCGTTCGGGGTGAGTTGACTTCTCTCTCGCGCGCTGACGACGTTGATCGACCGTCACGCACCTTCGTCGTGGGCAGAACCAAAGTTTCCGGTTGGGACGCCGGAGTACTTATTGTTGAAATGCTCGGATTGGATTTCGATCGGAATTATTTCGTCTCTCCTAGAAAACACGATAGAAATCTAGGAAATAATTGAACGGTCCCCCGACCCGAACGTCTCCACGATAGGTGTACAGTACACTTTTTGTGCAACAAATTTTTCAAGCTAATGGCTACGTTCAGCAGAAAAAACTGCTTTGCAACTGTTGTAAAATTCGTGAATCTGATTGGCGTATGCTCTTAAATTCACTCAAGATTAAGAGAATACACCAATCAGATTCACGAATTTTACAACAGTTGCAAAGCAGCTTTTTCTGCTGAACGCAGCCATTGATTGGTTGTAGCGTATAAAGGTTCTTGAATTTCTAGATATTTTTAGCCAGCCAGTACGTTTGAAAATTTTGTCGTACGACAAACGCAGCACTAGTCTCATCGTCACGTCTCTTTCGCAGGATGCGCAAGTCTCGGCGGCTACCAGCGGCAATGGCAATCTGGTGTTCGGGGACAACACGGGCAGCGTGCACTTGATAAACAGGTCGTACGAGATCACGACCTTTCGAGCTTACGAGATTACGCTGGTGTTGGCGCAGCAAGTCCAACATTCCACCTTCTTGTTCACCATTGGTGTAAGAGTGTCACTGCGTTCTCGCACTGTCCATGCTCCTCCTTAATCAGACCGGGCACATGATTTGATCTCATTGTTTCAATGTATTGACAGGAGGACGAGCCCGGATGCAATCCTACTATAAAGGTTTGGAACTTGGCCAAACCTGATAAGCAGGGTAATCCAACGTGCGTTCGAATAAGCAGAGCCATACCTAGCTACAGGGCGGTTCCAGCGACAGCTCTGTGTGTACATACTAGTCTGACATTGATGGCTATTGGATTCGGGGATGGATCTATTATGTTGTACAGGTAAGTACTTTATGAACGTCGAATTTATTGTTCGCACCTAGTGTACATTAGTACGTTTAATTTTAATCTATTGCCGAAGAGGCTCGCTTTCGCAGACCGAGACGTTTAATAATTTGAGAGTATGTGGTTTTTTTATTGATTAGAGATCTGTTAATACCAATACGATACTTTTAAATGAATCTTATTACACCATTTCAACGGTGACGGCTCACATTACCTAAACGATTTCCATCACTACATTTGTTTAATTTCAGTAGTTTATGTTCTTTTGTATCATATTGGATTATTAATATTGTGAGAGAGAGAGAGAGGGGGGTGTCTTTCTTACGCAACATATTTGATATTTCATTATACATTTTGTACCTGACATGTTAATTATAGCAATCTGGAATTAAATTACTTTTAGGGGTGACCTGACCCGAGAGCGAAAGAATAAGATAAAGGTTTTGAAGGATTCCAATCTGTCTATTACCGGCCTCGCGATACGAGCGACCGGTAAGCAGACCTATCTGTTCGTCGCTACACAAAATTGTGTGTTCCTGTATAATATCACCGTTAAGGATAAGGAATTCAAATCTACCTTGGACACTATGGGTTGCGCGCGAAAATGCAGCGTGCTCGCCGAGTCTATGCAGGACAGTCACTTTATGATCGGACGTAACGACGTGTGTATTGTGCCCGTGCTTGCGTTTTACATTGCATTTTATATCCACTTTCAAAGGAACAAACATTTTCAGGCTATTTATTGTTACACGCCAGACGGTAGAGGCCCGTGCTATGCGGTAGAGGGTCAGAAGATAATGCTGGAATGGTTCAGGACATATTTGGTGATAGTGGCGAAAGAAGCGGCGAACGTTCCAAGAACAACAACGACTATCTCCGCCAAACCCAAGTAACGAACGCGTGCGCGTGTGCGGTTTCTCTTTTGTAATCCTTGTATACTTGCATTCTAATGCCTCTTAAATCCCCGTAGCACAATAGAACCGATACCTCCTGGTGTCGACAAGCACATCATTACTGTGCTCGATATTCAAAACAAGTTTATAGTATTCTCCGCGCCTATGGTGTCTGTCCAAGCGGTCCTATCCGAGTGGGGTGGATTTTTTATACTTAGTGGAGATAACAAATTGTATCATTTAGATGAGAAAGACTTGCAATCGAAATTAGCATTGCTTTTCAAAAAGAATTTGTACGATGTTTCCATAAGGTAGGTCGGATAATTTGATTGCAATTAAATTAGATGATTAAAAGACTAATTTTTAACAATACAACTTTACGCTACCGCACAGAATAGCCAAAAATCAGCAGTATGATGCGGAAGGTCTCATAGACATCTTCCGCCAATACGGAGATCATTTGTATTCCAAGGGGGATCACAACGGTGCTATAGAGCAATATATAAAGACTATAGGCAAATTAGAACCGTCTTATGTAATCAGAAAATTCTTGGATTCCCAACATATCGATAACTTGACGACGTACTTGCAAGCATTGCATAAAAATGGACAGGCAACAGAAGACCATACCACCTTGTTATTAAATTGTTACACTAAGCTTAACCATACCGATAAGTTAAAAGAGTTTATTATGGTAAGTTGGACACGTAAAACTCGCCAATGTGCGTATGTATTATGTATCTTTTCTATATTACTTTGTATATAATTTAGACAAAGGATCGCGAAGTTGATTTTGACGTGGAAATAGCGATAAAAGTTTGCCGCCAAGCATCACCGGAGGATGCCCTATTACTCGCACAAAAACACAGTAAACACGAATGGTATCTCCGTATCCAAATTGAAGATAAACAGGAATATAAAAAGGCTCTGGAGTACATGGCAACGTTAGAATTTGAAGAGGTAATACATATTGTACATACATAAATTTCTGCAAAGAGTAGTAAAATATTTATATTGAAAAATTATTTTAAAATATTTTAGGCAGAAGCCAATATGAAGAAGTATGGAAATATCCTAATAGAAAATGTGCCAAATGAATCCACACAATTTTTGAAAGCCTTGTGCACAAACTATAAACCTTCCAACAAACCTCTTGTAGATCAGGTGTGTACATATGTTTCAGTCTTATTCCTCTACTCGTTTTAACCAAATTGTTATTTGAAGAGAAATTAAAAGATGAAGAATTATGGATTCTTTCACTTTTGCAGGAAGCATTAAACGGCTATACGGAACAGCGCGTCGATAAAGCTAGTCCAGAAGACTTTATTCACTTATTTCTCAATAATTCTGAACGACTCGTAGAGTTTTTGGAGCATTTAGTTAAATCAGATACGAGGTTATTATTTCTTTCATGAAAGCTGCAGATTCTTCTTATCGTGAAATTAACTCTTAATTTTTTTTCATATTTCTTGTAGATGGAGTACACTCATTTACAATACATTAGTAGAACACTATTTACACGTTTGGTCGGCATTGGATAACGATGTGGCTAAACTACAGTACGAACAGAAAATTGTACGACTTCTGCAGAATTCTGAGGCCCGTTACGATAAAGACCAAATATTAATACTTTGTCATCAACATAATTTCAGAAAAGGATTACTGTTCCTTTACGAAGAGAGCAAATTGTAAGTCGTAATATAAAAGTTTGTGCATAGAAATAAATACACTTAAACATAAATTGTGTTATCTCAGATATCAAGAAATATTGAGATTTCACTTATGCGAGGGAGATAGTGAACAAGTTCTCGCCACTTGTAAAAGATTTGGTCACCAGGACCCTAATCTGTGGGTACAAGCTTTGTGGAGCGTAGCTAAAAACAAGGACGCACCAACGAAACTTCTCGCGGATATATTAGCTTATATCGGTGAATATATTTACGGGATATCAATTATGTTCAATTAAGTGCATTGGAAGGATATTGTTTCGTTAATGTAAAAGTATATTGCAGCTCAAGAAAGGCTGTTATCTCCTTTGATGGTCATTGACGCAATTTCCACATCGTTGACCTGCACGTTGGGAGACGTCAGAAGTTATTTGTGCAGTGTATTACGAACGGAGAACGAGCAAACTCAAGCCGACGCGGAATTAACAGAGAAATACAGAGCCGACACTCTTAAATTACGGGAACAAATAGAGGCAATAAAGAACAATACGATAATCTTTCAAGGATCGCGATGTAGCGCGTGCCATCATCAGCTGGAATTGCCATCCGTGCATTTCATGTGTCAGCATTCCTATCACCAACAGTGAGCTTTCTTAAAATTATTATTTTTATAATGTAAATAATATAATGTATATTAGTTCACGTATATTATTACAATTTATTTCATTTTTGTACGCTCATCTTGGCAGTTGCTTTCAAAGCTTTTCGGAAAATGAGAATGAATGCCCGGCCTGCCTGCCGAACAACAAGAAATTACTGGATATTATAAGAGCGCAAGAGCAATCAAGGGACCTGCACGAAACCTTCCACAGTCTTCTCGATCGAGCGGAGGACCCATTTTCCTTAGTAGCCGATTATTTTGGTAGAGGCGTTTTTAAGAAATTAACAGTAATTACTGATACAGACAAATCGTTACCTACGCCGACCAGGCTGGAGGAACCCAAGTTAAATTATGGCCCAGGTGCGGAGGCGAGACTCAGGTTAAACGAAGGAAAAAGTTCTATCTCAGGTATATTTTAATGCCGCACCTGTTGTATTTATTTTGTTGTCGACGCAAGTTACAATTCACTTTATTTATATTCCTTTTACTTATCAACTTCGACTCTTTATTCTTCTCGTATAACTACACGGAGACGTACGCGGGATGAAAGTCAAAATTGAATGCGATAATACAACTCTCATCTGGAGCTTTGCGTCATCAGTCTCAAGTGTCAACTCGTAATGATTAATCGGACGTTTTCGCGTTTCTCAGCAGGAAAAACGGAGCCTCGACGAGCTGGTTACGACGTCCCGACGTTAATAACGGAGGAGCGTTTTCGGAATTTTGTCAAGCCAGACGTGTATTCCTCGTCGTTGGAGGCGAATATATCGGGAACGGGAAGCGGTTTGTCTACGCCACGCGGCAATTCCGCTAAGGCCTCGCCGGTGCCGATCAGAGAGGCCCGTATCTTAAACAGTACCACACCAAAGTCGTCACCGATCGAAAAGCCCTTCGTTTCGTCGAAAGCCCTCGCTGCGCCATCGAATCCCTTTGAGACTGACGATTATGACGAATCTAAGAATCCCTTCGCCAATGACGACGACGACGACGACGACGACGCGAATAATCCTTTTAAAGATGACGATGACAATGATAACGGTCGGGCCGGCAACGATGACGGTGATTACAACAGAAATGTAAATCCATTCGGTAGGTAAACCGCGAGTGACGTTTCCCGCAAGAGATTTGAGTCGGGACAAGATACATATAAACGTATGGACACGGATAAAATACTTTGCGATACGTAAGTTTGTTAACGCAGTTTGTTGCGTGATGCTCTTTAAGAGCTCCGACACGAGGCTCTCTTTCAGCGCCAGTTCCTTGTTAATATTTTGAACCTCGTTACTTCGCTCTGCTTGCCGCAACGTGTGCTCCTCTTCCTTTTTGGTCAAAGTAATCCAAACTGTCCTCGACACCGTTCGAGGATGCCTCTGCGCGTACACATTCCTCTACATTCTCCGCCATGTGGGCGCCGCAATTTTTCGAGTTGGATATTTCATGATTTATGAGCTGTTCGGACGCTTTCCTCTCGTCATTTTGGATATCCAACATCTTGTCGTACATCGCCTTCAATTTATTACACTGTTCGTCATCGATGTCTCGACAAGTGCTGAAATCTTGTAAAACCTGGCTGAATTCAACCAACAATAACGCCAAGGCGAGTCTGATTTTCTTTCGAGCTTGTTCAGCCATTTCCGCTCGTTCGTGCATAACTACGAACTCTTCTAAATTCGAGTTCAACTTTTCCGTCATGTCTCTAAGCTTTTGCTGCAGTAGACGGTATTTCTCCTCGAGCGCCTCGTGCTCCTTGGGACAAGTTGCGCCGAGTTCCTGATTCATAAGGGCCAGCCGCAGTTCCTGAATCAATTTGTTCAACCGATTGAACTTGGCCACCTTCGGATCTTGATTCACAATCGGCTTGTTCTTTATCTTGCGCGCGCGATCCGCAACGTCGTCTCGCGAACTCTTATCAAGCTGCGACGTCCTACAACTTTCCTCTGCCCCAACATTCTCGACATCCCGACCACCGTTTACGCCACACACGATCATCGCGACTTTTGCCGCATCCTTCTCGGAGGGAGATGAATTCCGAACACCGGCGAGTGCAGTGCCGTAACGCGAGGTGTCGACGTTGTCAACGTTGCAATTACTTAGAGACACGTGCAGAGGATTCAGGGGATTCAGGGGTACGTTGCCATCGACATTCGAGGATCTTGCGAGATCTACAACTCTGATGGGCTTGCTAAGCGTTACCGTTTCTTTGATTCTTGGTCCGCTCGCCCGCGCAGCCGGCTCGACAGCTCGCGACGTCCGACGGTCCGCTCCTCGTTTCGCGCAACGTCGGAAAACTGGCAGAATCTAACTGTCGAGACCACTTTGCTATTATCCGCCATAGTGGAAATCTGATAAAGCGTAAGAGAGAAGAGAATATTGTTAGGTGCATGCTTCACCTGAGCATTACGTAACGAATTTCCGAATCTAGTGTATCGTATATAAACTCGTGTAAACTTGTATAGTGTTCACTTGAATTTTATATGTTGTAAAAATTTGATTAACATCAAATTCCTCGCTTCCCTCACTTCCACGAATTATAAGACTTCGCGCTTTGCAGATCTTGGATAAAGCTAATATCTTGTGACGAGAAGCACAGCATTATTTAAAATGCTAGGCTTTTTTTTTGTGAGAATGAGAGATTTAAATCTCAAGGTAATCTAAAGGTATTTAAATCTCAATCTTTAAATGTCAGTTATTCGAGGCAAAGGGGATCGAAAAGTCGTAGGATAAAAATAGCAATCGATCAATGAAGGAAAGATGTATATCAATGCGCCTTTGTAATGAAACTGTGATCTGAAAAGGAAGCAAGTAAAACTTGGAAGACAAAATTGTTTAACTGCAGATTGTGGTTGATTCAAAATTCCAATTGTTTCGCCGCTCTGCATTGCCACGTTTGACTGCTTTCGCGACTGCACGATTATAATCTTTGGTATGAAAGCGAGTCAAATACGAACGTTATTGTCATAATTACGCGGTTTGTGTGCTACATCTGTTTAATCGAATAGAACGCAGCACGCGCAAGAGCATCGAGAAAGGCATAGATTATAAAGATTGTACAATTATAATATATTAGAAGTAAGGAAATAAAAAAAAGAAGCACGAGTCTCTATACATATATAAATGTACATGTTGCTACTTCTTTGATTTTGTATCATCTATTTATAATCAATTTGCTTGTCAAACAAGATCTTGAGATAAATAAAGTGAATAAAATATGTAGATGCCTCGTTGTTTCGTCCAGTGGTCAAGAATCAACCGACAGTTTCTGAAGCGATTTCCCTGATAGAAATATTTCGCTGATTCTAATCGGTACGGTAAAACTGAAAGGTGAAATCAAAGTTGTCGAAAAGTTACCGAATGCATCTCAAAATTAACGGCAACTTTCTTTATGAAATTCGCACTGCAAGATTAAGTGAAAGCACACTGTTAAAAAGTGATAAGAAAATTGTGAGATGTTTTTTAGATAAAAATTGTGTTACTTTTTGAGGGAGACTCGCTGATTTTTTACCGAAATACGAAATTTAGGGGGTAGAGGGATATTTGAAAATGTAATTCCGCAAAATTGTATTATATGTTTTCGGTAGATGGTATTTCCACCATCAATCAAAGTTACTGAATGCATCTCAAAATTAACGAGAACTTTTTTTAAAGTGAAATTCGCACTGCAAGATATAAGAAAAGTGAAAGCACGCTGTTGAAAAGTGATAAGAAAATCGTGAGAGATCCTTTAGATAAAAATTGCGTTACTTTTTGAGGGAGACAAGTCGCTGATTTTTTACCGAAATACGAAATTTAGGGGGTAGAGGGATATTTAAAAATGTAATTCCGCAAAATTGCATTATATGTTTCCGGTAGATGGTATTTCCACCTGGGGCTCGATCGTGAATCTTTTTCCTCTAGCGTGAACTCTCTCGCGAAAAGTGAGAAGACGGAGTTTGCGCTGGAGGGAAAAAGATTCTGCGATCTCGGGCCCGAGAGTCGTGGCGTCCCGTCCATTGGCGCGCCTCGTGCCGTCACCGTCGCACCGGTGGTAGCACTGCTGGCGAGCTGACGTCATTGTTGAGTTCCGAAATTGAAATCAATAAGCGCAATGTGCAATGTTGTGTGTACGTCGCGGACGGTGGGGAATGGCGATTATGTCAAAACACCGCGCTAGGTCCCATCGCGTTTGACTCGGGGAATCGACGCCGGCGGTCCACCTGGCGAGATGGCTCGCAGCGGCAGGAAGAAACTCGCGATATTCGTGGGTACATCGAAGTGTCTCGTTTACGTGAGTTGCGCCTCGTCCTTCACGGCTAGACGACGCTCGTTCCTCCCAGTTTCTCCCTTACGACTCGAGAAATTGCACGCACGCGGACTCGAGGGACCGTCGGTTTGCATTTTCACCATGATTTAAGCTGCTCCTTTTGCAATTTCGCTCAGTCACGTTTCACTTCGCCTCTAGAGATAGAATCGAGAAAATGGAGCGCGTGACGCTCCGAGTAGTTTAAAAGTTTTTGCCACCGGATTCTCTTACGATTATTTTAGACTATGTCTGTTAAATTTTATCAGTTCGCTGCACGATCGTTTGCTTCCACGAATCTACGTTGAAGACGCTGCAATTCCTTTTTTTTTCTTTTCAGGCAGAAGCAAAGTACTGTGCCTCTGACATGCCTGGAGAGATAAAATACTACGAGTACGTCGTCGCCTCTGTGTATCAACTAGTTCTCTGCGGTTACAGTCGAGTCCAATGAAATGCACTTACTTTTAAGGAATCGCGTAGCATTTAGTCTAGCAAACCGTACGAAGCCTTAACTTGAACAGCAATTGTAACGCTTGCAGATGTTCGAGAACGGAGTATTGTTGCGCTTTCGGTTGTTGCGTGTCGCCCGGATTTAATTTCCATCAGTTGTGGTACTATTGGTAAGTGGATTTTTAACAACAATCTCTCTCGACAACAATTATCTCAGGGTTGGAAAAGTTACTTTATAAAAGTATCTAGTTGCAGTTGCTCGAAGAGTAACGAATCGTTACTTCGCAGTTATACTTTCTTGCGATGAAAGTAAAAATAACAAAATCTGCATTTGAATCGTAAAGCGTCGGTAAAGGCGCAAGTGTAAGGCCTGGTGCGATCTGCGGAGGTTTAAAACATATATAAAGTAACTGTTAATGTAACCGAGTAAGTTACATTTACAGATGGAGAGAAAGTAACGAAGTTAAGCTAGAGTTACTTCCCAACCCTACAGTTGCTCGACTACAAACGATTTTTATGCAATTCCGCAGCGCTTCCGTTAACCAGCGTAACATTGAAAGTATCGTGCAACTTTCAGGATCCTGGTCATAATCATGTTCCTGCTCTGTTCCGGCGGTGGTTGGTGGTATAGATACTGGTTGCAGGGCAGATACAGAGCAGCAGCCTCGGCCATTCCGACTCGGTCTTCTAACAGCAGATCGCAAAATTCTCTTCGCAACGCGCCCTGCCAAGCGCAGCAGGCTCGCATCACGTACAATTCAGCGAGAAATACCGTCCTACTGCACCGCATGTGGAAAGGCTCGTATCTTCTGATAGACTTACTTTAATACGTGCGAGGGGAGAGGGTGGAAACTTTACTTATGGGTGATTTTCTTAAGCAGGTCCTCAGAGAAGTACAGCGGCGCCGGCGTACAACAGTAACGCGACCACATCGACCCACTATCAGAACATGAACGTCGTACTAAACGACGCCAATTGCCCTTACTATCAATTATACGGTCCTCCGCCTAGCTACGAGACGGTGATAGCGCAAACGCGCGGCAAGCCGTCGAACCCGGCGTCGCCGGAGTCCTCTTCCGCGCGGCTGAATCTGCAGACGGCGAACGTGATACCGAATCCGAGTGTGCCGCAGTGCTTCTTCTACAACTGCAACTCCCCGGCGAGACTGCTGGATGGTAACGCGAGTCAATGTCAGAGTGACAGCGCGAGCGCCCACCAGCTCGACGGCCACGAGAGTGTTCCGTTCGCGCATTTCTCCCAGTACTGCACCGCGGACGGCGCGGTTGGTCAGAACGTGTGCGTCCCTTTAGAGTATCCAGAGAATTCGGTCCTGTCTGGAGGAGGGAGTTTCAGTTGCAGTTACCAGAATAGCCCGCACCGATTGCCGGGATATCCAACGGACAGATCGTCCGACACGTCGGACGCGGAGAACGTGGCTCGTGGCTACGAAATCGTCCCGGGCGCGGAAGAACGCGCGATGCTCAACGTCGACGCTGCGATCGGCAGCTATGGAGAGTGTAGTCCTTGGCATGGAAACGATCAGTCTCCATTGCGAGTCCACGGCCAGATCGCCGTGCAGGATGGAAATCGAGCGTCTCAGAGGAGATGCGCGACGACCACGGATACGCGTACTCTCTCGCCTAAGTCGGAGAGAAACGCGGGCAAGAACGAGCCGAGACGTGCGTTCAACGTGGCTCCCGCGTCGCGGAGAAACTTCCCGAGAGAACGTACGGATTACGGCGGTTCCTTGCGATTGCCGCGTAGACACACTGGAGGTGTCATTTACCAAGGCGGCGGCTTCCAAAAGGTTCTCCCCGGAGATTCGCCGAGCGCTTCCCAACGGAGCACTTTCGATTCCGCCCAGGCAGCAGCGTCCGAGGTGGCGAATTCTCTGGAACGTGATGCGAATTCTTCTCAATCAAATCCATCCAATAATGTGATATTAGAATCCTTTATTTTTGAAAATGTGCAATCACCTCCGAGTGAAAATGTCGAGGAGGCCCGCGGTCCTCCTTGTGCGATGAATCGGAGCGTAAACTTTGATCTTGAAAGTAAACACAAATTAGACAGATCAAAGTCGCTAGACTGAACGTATGTAAATCGAAATTCTTATCATTGCGCGTATAACGCGATGTTTATTCTTGTATGTCTCTATTATTCGCGCATGTATAGCAATACAAACCTAATCGCTCGTTATCAAGATACAACAGAAGAATCTTTAACGGAGTTTCCAACCGTCGTAGTCAAATAATACGATTCTATTTTATCAGAAGTAGTGCGATATTATTTTTATTGTCACGTACGTGCGGTATATTTTACGCTGTCATCATTTCTTTAATCGTCATTATTTAATCGTCTAACTTGACGCCTGGGATCATTGTGGAAGATGTGTACATATCGTTCGTTATCTCACACAAGATTAGCGAATCTAATGTTAGACGTTAGACTAAAGTCGCACTTCCGCAATATGTTTTTCAAATAATACCGCAATTCCGAAGCTAAACTATTTTGATTACCTATTGAGATGCTAAATATCATCTCTAAGTGTGATAGGCGATAGTTCCATTTACATACGTCGGCGAAACGTCTTATTTCTGATACCTACGACACATACTGCCATGTGAAGGATCTTTCTGAATGTCGTGTATCGGACATGATTTTTTTCTGCACTATACTTAACGTAATATACAGGGTGTACCGCAACTCGTGACCGAAATTTTAATAGCGTATTTCTGAGCAAAAAGTAAGACGAAAATCCTAATACGAAAATGTCGAGGCTATAATACTTTTCAAATGGGAAGCATTTATAATAGACAAATCAGGTAGTCTAAAGTTCGCGCGTTCAGGGACGGTACATTGCACAGTGATAAAGGTACTCTTGCATCTTTGCCGATATACCTCAAAAATTTTTAGTAATTATATGTATAATAATGCTGATGTTATTGATTGAGTCATATTTAAACATGAAAAAATAAAAAAAAATCAATTAAAAATAATAAATATGAGAAGTTGTCCACATGAGAAGTTGTCAACTTATGAAATGTCACAGACAATTTATATGGTAAAAATATTTTCTTCAATATCGATTTATATTGAGGTTATTTTTTTAATATGTAGATAAGATAGA
>NW_011967219.1:1599116-1618110 GCF_000949405.1 Vollenhovia emeryi
TTTTATTAATAAGACGTTACACAAAGTTAACAAAAGAAATGGTTAAAAATAACAAGAGGAACAATTAATTCGGGAATGAATCGTTAAGTCTGTTGTGAAAGTTGTCACTATGCTAAAAAGGGCGATATTCGTAGGAACACCTTTATCACTTGTCGTGTCGTCGTACCTGAGCGCGCGAAATCTCAGGCCTGTCATTCGTGAAATGTAATCGCTTATTATTTAAAAACTATTATAGCCTCAACATTTTTGTATTAGAATTTTTGTCTTGAAAGTTTCTAAAGAATTTGTGATTAAAAGGATATTCGGTGGTTTTAGTACACCCTGTATGTACCAAACAGTCGCCACAAATCGCCTAATAGGTAAGTCAACTGTACATTTTTTATGAATTTATTCAATGAAATTACAAAGTTGCTAATTTTATTATACAAAGAAAAAGCTTCAAGATTGTTGAACTTCTAACGTCGAGATTTGTTTCGACTGTCACGAAGAATAAATAATTAAAAATTGGAGATTGAAAGTTAGAATTAAGAATGGTACGTTAAAGCGAATCTCTTTCTATTCCGCATTCGGCATTTCTTCAGTAGTAGACGGTGCTCGCGTATCGGCCAGTAGTAAGTGACGAGCAGGGCATGAAAGTAACGCGTTACCGTTACGAGTTACTTTTTTTTTGGTAACGGACTGGTAACGACGTTACTTTCTCTTTTTTTTAGTAACTGTAACGAATTTAACAGTCACTTTTATCGTTACTTTCGAACCTAGTTAGCATTTAAATCTTCGGGCATCGATCGATATTCATAATCTATTATTATTATGAGTTGTTATATTTAAGATAAGTTTAAAATTATTGCGTTAAAAGTTTCAACGAAAAATTGAGAGTACGAGAAAAAAAGCTTTAGCTATATCTAAACTTTTCATAGAGACGAACATTTTTTATTTACATTTTGAGCGTTTTAAAATTTATCTCCTTAAATTTTTTATGCTTTTACAACTTTGATATAAAAAATTGTTTTATTAACATCTTTGTTAGTAAAAAAAACTATCTACGAAAGAAGATGTTTTAGCGTTTGATTTCGTTTCAGAATTAAAAATGTAACGAGTCGCTATTTTTTAAGTAACAGTAACGATAACGCGTTACTTTTGAAAATCGGCAGCTGTAACGGCAACGAGTTACATTTTCACTCGGTAAAGAGTAACGGTAACAAGTAAAAAGTAACTTTCCCATCCCTGGTGACGAGTATGCAGTAGAATTAGAAATACTAGAACACAGAAGAATAAGAAGTACTAGAATTATACAGAGCTCGGGAACGCGCCATCAAGGGAACGAACGTGATTGAGTCTTTCTTGTACAATTCATCCGTCCCCCCCTCTTCCCCGCAAAAGAGACACGTGGACCAAATGGTGCTGGTCCAGCGCCAAATGGACGACGGCCTCGTTCGGTCGCTCAGCCTTTTCCAGCCGTTCTCCGTTTTCTGCGCGATCTTCGAACGCGTCTGGTCGAATCGACTACAGCTAAGGCGACGAGCCGGCAGTATCACTAGTATCAGTATCCCGATGATAAGGCGGTACTTGGCTTGAGGCGGTGATAAGAGATGGCAGGTGGAACCGGACGGGTGAGGGATCAATATAAACGGGATCCGCGGGGTCGCGTGGGGCGTGCGGCGAGTGACGGGGTTGCGCGACGGAGGGTGGCAAGGTGGCATCTCCCCCCCCTCGTGGAGAGAGGCGGCCGTCGAAAGCCGATTGCATCCGCGTTTACACCGGCCACGCTGGCGAAAACGGCGGAAAATGCCGTAGTCCTGGTGGCAGCCGGAAACACCCAGTGAACACGACCTCGCCTTCTCTTCCCTGCCTCTCGCCTCCTCACTCTCTCACTCACTCACTCTCTCTCTCTTTCTCTCGCGCTTACCGCCTCCACCCTCGTATCTGCCCTTTTCGGTCGCGATCGCTGCCCCCGACTCGCGCGTGGGCGCGCGTATTCCACCCTCAATGGTGAATCAATAATTAAGGTGACAGTGCAGTGGTTGCGCGATCGTGTACCGGGTCAAGATGTCGGTGAAGGTGAGTCATCTCCGTACGTGCATCCGCGGATGCGATGCGAAGGTATATACATGGCGGTTCCGCTTCCCTGACGCGGGACCGACAGGCCAGCGGAGGCGGCCTCAGCTGAGCCGGGGCCGCTGGCGAAGCGGTCGTCTCCCTGCGTTCTGCTCTGGGAGTGCTGATGTATTATGTAACGCGTGCGATTTCGAATATTGATATCTTACGGCGTGTAGCAATAGAGGGAGAAAGGGAAGAGGAAGAGAGCTGGAGAGGGAGATCGCGGAGCTCGACGTAGCCCGTATCGCCTTCTTCGTTATTGTCGATGTGCGTTAAAGTAATCGTAGGTCGTGGTTTATCACGCGTGCACGCGTTGGCGGGCCGAAAAGCGCGGCGTTTATCTCGACTTGACCTAGTGCGTCTTTCTTTCAGTGCGTAAGCGCGATTAGCCGTGCGCGATTACTCGCGCGATAATGCGACGCATCTTCTTCCTCGCGTCTAAATACACGCGCGAGCGCGAACGCGCTCGGGACGCGATAACTTTTATCCCTCCAGTGTCCCTGCGTGTCGAAAAAGTCGGAAACTCCGCGCGATCGGGAACGATCTTTCCCAGGTGGCACAAAGGTGAACGTGAGTCCATAGGGAATTTACTTTAAAGAATCGGCCATGATCAATTCGTCGGAAGCTCATACATGTAACTTCCCCGATCGTTCTCGTTGTATTCTTCTATGAATACCCGGAGAATCGCAATTCGGAGAGGCGGAAGGCTCGAAGAATACTTAGCGAGTTCACTGTGCCATCTGTGGGTCGCGTTAATATAATTAATATAAGAATACTTATAATAATTAAGCTCTCCCTGACCATAACTGGCGACGTGTCTTTAGCACGGAACATTTCTTGCGAAAAACATTACCTCAGCCAGGATTCGAACCTGGACTTTTCCCTACTCTCTAGGTGGGCGTCTCACCAATTCGGCTACCGAGGCATGTAAAAATAATGATATGTAGTTTCTCGAAACGACCTACACCGGCCAATGTTTTTATTTAAAGAACAAACGACGTTTCAGCCCCGGATTTCGACCCCTCTCAAGTATAATCTTCTCGCGCAATTACTATTGATCTCATATCGTTCGTTTGGCCAATGTCGTTATGTTAACGAGATATTGGTCAAGAAATGATCGCACTCCTTGGCTGAAGAGTGCAGAGTCGATTGAAGTTGCGCTGTTAATTGTACGACACGAGTAAAACTATCGAGTAATGTGTGCTGGTCGAGATGTCGGATCGAACTGACGAGTGACAAATGTGGCTGTCACGCGACATGTGTTGGACGAGAGAGATCAGGTTGAACAAATGTTTGTCTATCCCGAGGCAAATCTCTCTCGTCCGCCGATCGACGTTCGGCAAAGCACGCTCTCGCGTCCCCTTTGTACGAAACTCGTGTCGGAGCGTCGCGTCGTCTTGTTTTCACGTGCCCGGCAGGAGCCGAACGTGCGCAGCGCGCTTTATTTTCGCGCGACGTCGTGCATCGCGCTCGCATTAGAGCCGGGCCGCGATTTGTTGATTTTATTACGGCGTAATGTCGACGCGCGGAGCCGACCGCCGCGTCGAGCCGCGAAATATTTTAATGGCAATAACGGCGTCACAAGTGTCCGTTTCCTGCCGCGGTGCGAAACCCTTGGTCGAAGGCGAAGATAAGCCGAGGGTGTTCGCGCGCGCAGGCACGCGTGCGCGCGGCGCGCGGCGCGTGCGTGCCCGGGACGCGCGCGCTTTTCGGCACGCACTCGCGTACGGTAGTCAGTGCGTAACCACCGGCGCTGGTGCGCATCGCTCGTTCTTTGCCCTGGAAAAGCGGATCGGAGTGACCGCGAACCGATCGGGTACTTGCGAAAGTGCATCGCCCTGTCTTTTAGCGAATTCGGTTGGTTGCGCTAGTGCGCACTGAGTGCGCACACTAAGCCTTGCTTACAGTCAATTCTTGTATTTCAAGATCATCTTAAATACCTCTTGCGATATTTCAAAACCAGAAAAATGGCCTGTACACGCACCGGCATAAATGCTGTCCCTATCCTTGTGAGGTGCACGCACACAACTACAGGGATTCTAGTTGTGTGCGTGCACCTCACAAGGATAGGGACAGCATTTATGCCGGTGCGTGTACAACGTTTACACGGATCATTTTTTGACTAAATACTCTTTGAACGTGTATCTAACAATAAGACAAATAGCGTTTTCCACTGGGAAAACTGGTGCAGCGTCAGCGCTGTGCTGGGTTTCTATAAAAACTATACTAGTGCAATAATAGTGCAGGTTCAGTGGAACACACACAATAGGTTTGTTTTCTGTTCCTGCACTGGTGAACTAGTGCAGTAAGGTAGAATGAGAAAATATATGCTTGTCTTACTCTAATTTATTGCACTAGTTCACTAGTGTAAGAACAGAAAGCAAGCCTATTATACAGGGTGAGTCATTCCACATCCGACAAAATTTGCGAGAAAGTAGAACGGATCGAGATGAACAGAAAAGTTCTGTACCATTTTGCAATTTTCATAATAGTTAACGAATAATTAATTATTAAAAATCGTTGTCTTAGCCCGACTTACTGCCCAATTTGAGCGCGTGGTGAGATGTGGCCTCCCGGCGATCGACATTGCCTTGCGCACAGAAAGTTATTTATCGCATTCGGCAATAGCTGGAGGCTCTGTAATCAGAGACTGGTCATAAAAGAGTTTGTCAAATTCCTGCGAGCGAAAGAGAAACACAGGCTATCTCACTCTTCTACGATTCGACGAACTCTCTTATGGCCAGTCTCTGATTACAGGGTCTCTACACGGAAGAAACAATGTAGCTGCTGTAGCTAAAACTTAGCAAAATAGGGACAGCTAATATTTTAGTTGTGATAGCTCAATATTTTGCTACTGTGCCTATTGTATTAGGTGCAACAGCAAAAACGGTTTGCTGTCGTAGCAAAATATTGAGCTATCGCAACTAAAAATATTAGCTGTCCCTATTTTGCTAAGTTTTAGCTACAGCAGCTACATTGTTCTTTCCGTGTAACAATGGCTACGCACGAACGACGCGTAATGCTAGACCCCCGTTCCGAGCTATAACAATTCCTTAGCCTTTTTCGATCAAAATGAAATTCGGCATAAAAATATTTGTCCGTATGTATGTTTGTATGTTACATGGAACATAGAAAAATATGGCGAGGGGGAGACGGCGCGACTAGACTCGCGTCGCGATAGCCGGCTACGCGTTTGCGATCAGAAAAATTAAATTAAAGCGAAATTAACCGATGGAATCGAAATCTACATCTAATTTATTTATTTACTTATTTATTTTACGCGCCGCTCGTGCGTAGCCGATTACGATAAACAACTTTCCGTGCGCTCGAATTGGGCGGTAGACTGATGGGCTAAGACAATTTTTAATAATCAACTACTCGTTATCTATTGCGAAAATTGCAAAATGATACAGGACTTTTTTTGTTTATTTCGATCCGTTCTACCTTCTCAAAAATTTTGTCGGATGTGGAGTGACTCACCCTGTATACACCGTAAACACAGTTGTCACGTTATGATAAACTTCAGAACGTCGTGTGCTTATAAACCAAAATTGTGACTTTTGCAATTAAAGTTTATATATTGCAAAATGGAGACAGATAACGCATTGTTGTTTCGAACAAATAATACAATTTTTTCTTTTGATACTGGACGTACGAAAGAAAATAATGTTAAATCAGTAAAAGGTAAAAATATATATGTCTCTTGTGGAAGTATTTTACTGAAAAGATAATGAAATTTTACTAAAGTGTATTTGAAATTTTCTCTCAATTAATCCTATTGCATTATAATTTTATTTGATATAATAATATACACCCATTTTGTTGGTATTGTCCATTTTTATAACTTCACCTATAATAGTAAAAGCACACATATGTAGCAAACGGTATGTTTATTAAAAAATACTTATTTTTCGCAATGATATTCTTAGTAATTTTTTAGTTCTTAAAATTTTTAAGATCTATAAACGTGAAAATGTTATAACAGAAAAACTAGAAAACAATATCGTTGCTATGAAGTTAATTAGAAAAATGTTAATATCATACCTTAAGCATAAATACAACCTCAATTTCGATTTGTACTGGTCTTCCACCGTCTTTAAAGACGGTGGAGAAAAAGTTGCACTCAGTTTTGTCAGTAGAACATTAAACACTGAAAATATATGAACCGCTTTTCACAGTGGAACAAGAAAATTGCACCCAGTGTGCACCAGTGTTGCACTAGTTTTCCCAGTGCAAAACGCTAAAAGCTAAATGTAAGAACCGACTATAAACAAGCCTTAGTGCGCACTCGGCGCGAACTAGTGCAAGCAACCGAATTCGCTATTTGAAAGCGATGCGTGGCCTGGTACTCCTCCTCGTTTACCAATTTTTCTTCCGAAAAATAAATTCGTTGCGAAGCAATCTGTTAAAATCGATGGAATCTGCAGTCATTCCTGCGCGTTGTGCGCGCATACAGCTTGTAGTCACTTTTCAATCGCTCGCGGCACAACATTGGTTGCTGTTACCGTATTTATGTGAAAAAGTCCATCTTTCCCTTTCTCTGCCTTTCGGAATAAATTGTTTTATAGATTTATAGATAAGAGACAGTGACACATGACGAATAAATCGCGCATGTAAACTTAATAATAATAATAACATAATTAATTGCCAAATATATGGAACGTCACGCGTTTTGTAAATGGACTTGAAAACTATGAAAACATTACCGTTCGTTTGTTAACGCTTCCAAAATATTTAGTTAAGGAAATATTTAGTTAAATATTTAGTTAAAAAATTTCATGGAGGACAAAAAATATTTCAGTAAAAAATATTTAGCTAAAGAAATTTAAAGAAATCTAAATACAACGAGTTTGTGGTTTGCGAGATTTTCTCGAGAAATAAATTTCATAGCACTCGCGTTTCGTCACGGCCCCGTTTGTGAATTCGATCGGCGTATCTCAAATATTTCGCACATAAAATATCAAGCGTACCAGACGCTTCCTCTTTCATAGATAGCAAAAACAGGAGAGATAACCGGCGTGACGCTAGCGATCGAAGCACGCGCGGTATGTTTGTCAATCTGTCATTTGCTTCCGCTTGCGATGACGTAAATACTATCAGCGAATCTCATCTTGAACGGAGGCTGCGAGTCAATACGCGGTACTTGATGGACGAGGCTCACGTCCACTCGGTTCTCGTCCAAGCACAGTGGTGTATTCGCGAAGCCGTGTGTCGCAAACGGCCAATACGATGCGCTGAATGCCGAGTAATTTGAATTCGTGCGAATTACAATCGATAAGTGTAACGACGAGAGCTCTCTCGGTTAAACGATAAACGGCCTGTCAAATAAAATAAGCCCGTCCCGATATCATTCGAGCGCGCCTTTAGAATGTCGACATTCTAGCTCTGTAGAGTCGAGGACAAGTCGTATTTTTAGTACGGTCTAAAATCGTAGCGTTGCTGCGAAGTTCGCGAGTGAATTTTGCATCCTCGGCGGAGCTGCTATACGGGAATCGCGTGTGCACGGCTCGTCCGTTGAGGATAATCGACAAGTGATCATTTTCTATTGCCAATCCGCGACTCCGCAACGCCGATTGCCATTTTTCGAGCTAAATTTAGCTTGTTGAAAAATCCGGTTTCAGCTCGGGTTAACTGCGAAGTGAAGAATGGAAATAGACGAGGATCTCCTGCGTTGAGACCCGATGAAATTAATAATCGAGGGAATAATTCTGGATTAAATTAAATTAAAATAATTAGGGAGAACGATAGCCTGCTAGCTCCGGGATGTTTAATTGCGAACCGCAAATTACGTTCCGTGGATTTCATTCCCGTGCGATTGCAGTGTAGCCCACGAGGATCGTTTTACATGTGAATGTTGATACACCGTGTTTCGCCGTTTACATTGAGGCTATTGCGCCTATTGTACTTCCACTCGACAAACTGTGCCACAAAAACAAACATCTGCTATGCAGATGGGGATCAGCGAGATACAAGTATAAAGCGTGTCTCTTCCGCGAAAGCCGTGTCCTCCATGAAAATTTTTCGCGGTGAGTCCCACTGATCGACGCATATTCCAAACGTATTTCAGAAAAAAAAGAGAAAACGAGGGAGGCATTAAAACATATGTACTCGATTCGAATTTCAAAATTGTAGAACATCGCGTATTTCTGATTATTTCAAATGAGAGATGTTTCGCTCGGTTTGATAAATTTTTGTTTTATGAAAGATGCAACGATATATCAAAATGATATATTTTTATTAAATCTTTTTATCTTTCTGATATATGTATATAATCAAAAGTAAAAAATAATTTAAAAATTGAAATTAATTCTCTCTCTCTCTCTCTCTCTCTCTCTCTCTCTCTCTCTCTCTCTCTCACACACACACACACACACACACACACACACACATTGCATTTTGCCTTAATCAAATTGGACTTTTTAAAAATCTGAATTTAAAATTTATACACTAGAGATTTAATACTGAATGTAAAAAAATTGCTCTTCACGAAATGTGCCTTAGGAAAAAAATGCTTACAAATTAATTGTTTAAAAAAATGTACCAAAACTGAGATCACAGCTCTGAAATTTCTAGTATGTTAATGTTCCACAGCCATATCATTTTGCGTTGCATAAAAGAACGTTGCATTATACATAATGATAATGAATGAATATTTTTACGCAAATATCACCAGTAAATTTTGGAAATGAAAAACATATATTTCATTAAAAAGGCAATTTTGATTAATGTTAGCGATAGATGAAACGATATGAATAAGATACCATGCCATAATTATTATGAACATCTATTGCTCATTAATAAATTTGTGATATCACGTTTATGTGTAACGATGACATATCTATTATCAAGCTTAGTAATGGAAAGCTCTATAAACTCTAGCAACGTTGTTGTTTAATCAACTAACGAGAAAAGCAAAGTTACACATGGTCGCATAGCTAATTGTCTTATCTTCTTGTTAAACATACGCGAGAGATAAATCCTACTTTATCTTTGTTTGTGAGAATCTGTGGCAAAGAAAATATTGAACTTTTCGACATCCATTGTGATTTCGTAATCAATGTTTACTCTTTTTTTGTATGATCCCAGTAAAGCCGTGTCAGACTTTTCAACGTGCTAATTGTTTCATTAATTTTTCATTATAACTTTACACGATACAGCACTCATGAGCCGCGCGTAATGGCAGCTCGTATATTCGGTTTAAATATTGCTTTAATTGCCTTGATCTGACATGAAGTTTTCTACGGGTAAAATTGATTTCTACTTCATTGTTGTTCAGATGACGAGGTACAAACAGGCCGAATTCGAGGATGAAGACAGCAGCAGCATCGGCTCCGTCGCTCTAAATAGCGAGGGCATCAGTACGTCCGCCACACATATAAGATATCATACGGTGAGTATTTTCCGATATTAATGTGACGTTTCCAAATAAGTTGCAAAAGCAGCCTTGAGAGTAAAAATACGTTTAATTTTTTAGCTCGCATATTCAATCGAGAATGTATTTGCGTTAATCAACAATAATAATATAAATACGCTATCCAAAAATACGATAATTCAGTTTGTTATTAGGACAATATTTTTATATTCTGAAAAAAAATATTTTATGAAAATTATTTCGGTTTCGTAGGTTTAAATTATAAATAATAAAATGTGGTGGCTTTGAGGAGTTCGGCATAATTTTTTGACGCAGGGTACAACGATGTGGAAGGCGAGGAGTATTTTGGAGAGATGCCTTCTCATAATTTGTGCTGCTTTGCTGCTGACGATCGTGGTACTCGCCATTGTAATCAGCAGCAAAAATGGTTGGGACGAGGCCCAGATTCTTCACGTCACTTCTCACGGAGAAGGTAAAAAAAAAAATGACCACGGTTATCTCGTGACAATAAAACATTGCAAACTTGGCGTTGCCTGTTTTTTTTTATTCCAGCTTGTATCAATGACATAAAAACGACAAAAAATTTAATTAATTCCGAGCGACCTTGACGCAATCCGCAGTATCAGCGGTTTTTTGTTCTTGGACATTTTTTACCAATCCCGATTGTAGTTTTATTTATAGTGTGATAAGAGAACTTATCACAAGTGTATTCAAAGCAATTGATTTTAATTAACCTTGATCAGCACCAGTACATTCAGTGTTTACTTGTAAATTGTTGCAGATGGCACGCATTGTCTCACGGAACAATGTGTAACAGTCGCGGCTTCCTTAATCAATAGTATAGATAATTCCGTTGATCCATGTAACGATTTCTACGAATACGCGTGCGGCGGGTGGAAAAAGAACAACCCCATTCCTGATGGGAGAAACGTATGGGGTACGTTCGGCAAGCTGGAGCAGGATAATCAACTAGTAGTCAAGAATGCTCTCGGTAAACAAACGTGCATAATCGACGGGCCTAAGAAACGTTTATATACATGCGCGTTAAGTCGTCGCTTCATTTTTGCAGAGAAACCACTTACCGACATGAAATCAAAAGCCGAGAAGAAGGCGAAGTATTATTATCTGTCCTGCATGGATGCGAATGAGACGATCGAGGCGCTCGGGGCGAAACCAATGCTGGATCTGTTGGAAAATATCGGCGGGTGGAATGTCTCCGGCAAATTCAATATCAGCGCGTGGTCCCTGCAAAACAGCATGCACGTACTGCAAAACGTCTATAATATGGGCGGTCTATTCTCCTGGGGAGTGAGCGAGGACGATCGAAACAGCACTAGATACATAATCCAGGTCTATAAGCAGATTACAATAGATTAGACCCAGAATATGTGTAACGTGTGTGTGTGTAAAATATCGGAAAACAAAACTCTCTCTCTCTCTTTCATATATTTTGTCGCGAATTATACATCCGGTATAAAACATAATCGATTATTATTTTCTCCCCGCGCAAAACTTGCTTTAATTACAATGATAGTGCTAATTACAATTTCTGTTGCCGTTATTATCGTTGTAGTAGCAGCAGCGCGTAATTAGAGTGGAGTAGTGAATTAAGTTAATGTGAAACCCACGTCTCAAAGGAAACACTTTGTATTATTGTATCTCTTCGACGAGCAAATGCGCAACAGAGTCTTTATAAAAATTGTAGTTTTCTTATATTAATTATTACAATATTAATTTAATGACAAACTTTAATAATTTAATCTAAAAGTGAACTTAACAAATAGTATTAATTTTTTATATGATTAAAACTCAATTAATTAATTTTATCTAACAATAACATTTTTTGGTATTATTGCAATCCCATATATTTATATATGTGTACGTTACATTTTCAAGATCGATCAAGGGGGCTTAACACTACCAACTGCTGACAATTACCTCAACGTATCCGAGCATGGCAAGGTCCTAAACGCCTATTTGGACTACATGACGAAGGTACAAAAGTAAAACTCGCAGGTTTATGGCATTGTACAATACAACGTGTTTCCTTGAGGGCGAATCGAGTACAGGTACTCGTGCACGTTTTCAGATCGGCGTGCTCCTAGGTGGTGAGGAGAATCTCACGAAGAAACAAATGCAAGATGTGATTGCCTTCGAGACGAGACTCGCGGAGATCACTATACCGCCCGAAGAGCGCAGGGACGAGGAGAAGATGTACAATCTGATGTCGTTAAATGAATTGCAACGTAAAGCACCTTTTGTAAGTTCGCCGTCTTTTATTCTATCGTATATTTCGATTACGTAATATTGCAACTATTGCGGATACAATCTGCGATTTTTCGTTGTTCCAACATTTTCGTTAACGATCTGATATATTATTTTGCATCCTGATATCGCGATAGTATCCTAGATACAGTATTGTCACGTTCTGTTTTATCTTCAATCATATTCTATCGTGTTATCACTATCATATTTTCATTTCATATACTTTTAATAAATATGAAATGTTTGTAGATGCGTTTCCAAATAAGACGGTTACTCTTGTTGTTTTGAGCGAAGATATTGACATATCGACAACATTTGATGGACGCAATTTCTTTATGTGTTTAGATGTCGTGGGTAGAATTCTTCCAAAACGCCACACGCCTCGTAAATAAAAAGATCAACAGTAAAGCGATGATCGTAAATTTTGCACCGGAGTATTTCGTAAATTTGACGAGAGTCGTGCAGGAGTATAACAAGACAACTAACGGAAAGATGTACGTATTGTATATTTGTGAGGTGCATCAGATATGGCGCACTTGTTTCGAAGGGTGCATGTTGAAAACCAAATTCCTCCCTAATAATCTATTCATCTGATTCATCTATTAAAATAACTTTTTGTCTCGATGAATTTTTAACTTTACGTCCTAACGCTGGGAGACATTTTAAATGGGGATACGCTTAACAAAAAACCGCTACGAATAAACTCGCCTATAATTTCTGTTGACGAGATGTCGAACACGAATTTCGTAACAAAGTGCGCAATCTCTGAATCACATTGCGTATTCATAAAGTCATCGGTCCTATCGAAAAGCAGTAGGTATCAATCGTTTCCTCTATCTTTTTTTCTTTCCACAGAATACTGAATAACTATCTGGTTTGGCAGACCGTGAGGTCCTTGACGGCGTTCCTCTCGAAGCCGTTTCGTGAAGCTTACAAGGGCTTGCGGAAGGCTTTGCTCGGTATGGAAGGCCACGAAGAGCAGTGGCGTTATTGCGTCAACGACGTTAATAACGCCATGGGTTTCGCCATTGGCGCGATGTTTGTCAGAGACCGTTTTCAAGGCAAGAGCAAACCCATGGTTAGTTTCATTTTGTTTCTATTTAAAAAATTATACTTTCAATAATTACCACGTTTTATTAACTTTTACGGTATAAAACGGAGTGACGAGCTTTCGAGATAAAATAGGAGATAATTTATGAGATACGCTTTTTAATTTCTAGAATAATATTTCGATTTATTTCGATCGTCGCTTTCAGGCGGAGGAAATGATCAATCATATACGCGAGGCGTTCACGAAAAACTTTAAGAATCTAAATTGGATGGACGCAGAGACGAGAAACGCTGCCGAGGAGAAAGCGAACGCGATCGCCGACATGATCGGCTTCCCGGACTTCATTCAGCAGGCCAGCGAACTCGACGAGCGTTACAGGGATTTGTCGATTAAACAATATGAATATTTCCAGAACACTTTGCGCGTCAACAAATACAGTTTCCGTAAAAATCTCGAGAAACTTGATCAGGTGGTGAATAAGACCACTTGGATAATGACACCGCCGGCCGTGAATGCTTATTATACACCTACCAAAAATCAAATGGTCTTCCCTGCTGGTATTCTTCAGAGTCCGTTCTACGATATGAAGAATCCCAATAGTTTGAACTTCGGCGGCGTAGGCGTAGTCATGGGACACGAATTAACGCATGCTTTTGACGACCAAGGTATGACTTTAAAGATAAACGCTACTCTCTTATGATCTTATAGCAAAAGATATGAAATATAACTTCTTATTCATTCTCTTCATACGCTATATTTGTTCTAAGTCATTCGCTTATTTAAAAACATTTTTTACCTTTGCGCCAGTTACGTATTTAATTAATATCGGACAGGTCGGGAGTATGACTTGCATGGAAATCTGCACCATTGGTGGAACGACGCAACGGTGGAGCGATTTAAAAATAGAACCGAATGCTTCGTGGAACAATATAACCGATACCAAGTACAAGGTCGAAACATAAATGGCCGACAGACGCTGGGTAATTTTATTGATTACAAATAATTGCTTACCGATGACGGAAGTATCAGAATTTAGACCGATCGATTGTAATATACAGGGGAGAATATCGCCGACAACGGGGGCCTTAGGGCAGCATATCACGCTTATCTTTCGATGCCTAAGACCTACAAGGATCAACTGCCGCTACCCGGTCTCAATCTGACGCATCGTCAACTATTTTTTCTGAATTTTGCTCAGGTTGTCATAAATAACTATTACGATTGATAATTAAATGAACGGAAATTTTTTTTCCTTTCTACTCTTCTTTAATTTAACAACTTTCACGAAGACGTGAAGCACGATGGTCGCTTTAAGTCACACGAGACTTGTTCACAGATTTGGTGCTCCTCCATAACGTCCGAGACGATGACTCTTCAAATCGAGAAGGATACTCACAGTCCGCCGAAGTACAGGGTGATAGGACCACTTTCGAATATGCCAGAATTCTCCACGGAATTTAACTGCCCTAAGGACTCGAACATGAATCCGGTACATAAGTGCGAAGTGTGGTAACGCCTACGCCTCCTGTTAATCCCGACTGATTCGTCGAGGACAGTTCGGTTGAACAGGATTTTCGGCGTCACGGGGAGACCGTCGAGTCTTCCACGTGCTGTTGCGTAACGGGAGACACGTGGAACATGGGACTTGCTCCGGGCATCGGACTGTGCATTTTTTAATTCCTTCACATATCACCACTTACCGTGAGGATAGCCACTTTGAATTTCACAGATCCTTCGTCAGCGTATGGTTTTACCGCAATTTTCAAACGCGCGATCTCGAAAACAGTCAGGAAACGTTGGCACCTTCTTTCAGCTGAGGGAATTTATTGGCTCATTTTTAATAGCGGTTGTCACTTATTAATTACTCTGACATGTGATTCAAACATAACGCAAAGCTTGCCATGATTATTTTTCGAGTCTCTTAATTTTATTTAATAATATCTTGAAATTCACAATTCACACTGAATTCTCTGTCAGCAAATCAAGACTTATATAAGAGTTACTTAGATCGTGCGACATATTACCATACGCATTTTGAATATCATAAGTTTTGTGAGCAGAACATACTAGCGTTTCTCGCTATAAGAAGTTCATTTTAGTTTATAAAAACTACTTACTTTATTGGCTAGGCGAAACTCGGACGTCGCGGTAACGCGACACGCGCGATATAATACGCTATTGATGTCAAAAAAAATATTTTTAAATGTGCTTAATTGTGCTAAATATTTTCCTCTCGTGCCACCTAGCGCGTACTTGGAATTCAAGCGAATCGGAGACTTTTTCGTCTGATGGAAAAATGTATCCGGAAAAAAAATGATTTAGCTAAAATGTAGAATTGGAAAGTTTCTATATATTTCGCGAAGCTATGGATACTTAATCATAAAAATCAGAAGTTGTTTTTAGAATGTTCTCTAGCGTTGAAGAGGCTGTAAAAAAAAAAGATCTCACGTGTAACTTCTGACTACATACATTGGATATTTCATTTTGCAAAAACTAATCACTTTTAATTTAATTTGCATTTTTTATTTAACTTGAGTTTTGTATGTTTTTTTTTGGAGATCGGTAGTACCACTTGTATAAATATGTTTGCGAAACGTTGTGTGATCTCAAGCCTACATAGAATGTAATTCTACATGTACTTTCTCTTCGTTTCGAGTTGTATTGTATTATAGTATTAAAATATTGCATAACTGTGCGCAACAGCTTGCAACGCTTTATTGAAGAAGATTGAATAGCATATTTGTAAATAATGTGATTTCGAGATGATCGAGAAACTTATACGTCTATCACAAGAAAGGTGTAGACCTTTGCTTGTTAGCATTAATTTTAATTAATAGGAAATAAAATTCTCAGCGCAATGACCAGCTGCAATGGAGTCAATTCAAAATGCTAAAGTTTCGTTGTAAATCTTTCGTTGCTAAACGAGAACGAGGTCGATAGCGAACATATTTTAGCAGTGTAGATAATAAAAGGACTATCGATAATTTTATTTCTTCATACAATAAAAAGGATCGCCGAGATAATGAACTTGTATACCGTTTTTATGGAAAACGGATTTCAAAACTGCGTAACACAAGGATGAGAATTCGCGAGATGTAAAATATTGCTACGAAAAATTGTGTAACCAAAAATTGGTAAAAATTCGTCCTGTAAAGTTGTAAATTATTCAAATTTCATCCACTTTTGCAGAAACAAATTCTCTCACATCTGTCTTAATACGTTCATTCTTTTCAGGAATGTTAATGATATAAAACATATAAATTATCCAACTGCTAAATGATGAAAGAAAGTAGCAAACATTGATATTCTTAGCTTATCCTTGATATAGGTTTTTCAAGAAATATAAAATTATTATAATAGAAGTAAGTTCGAAAGTGATCAACAAAAATACGATATTTTGTTAATGACTCACGTGATGTATCATGTTACTACATTTTCTATGTATATTTATATATAAATTTTTCGTTATTGTATTTTCCCAATCATTGTGAAAGGCTCCGATTATGCTGTGAATGTAACAAACCTTGGAATTTGAGTAAGTTTTGTATAATTCGAAAGAGATGCCAATCAAAATCTGATCTTTTTTATTGTGGGGGTGAAAATATAAATCCGTGCAGCGTCGTTTCGTACGAGGAAGAGAGTATATCATAAGTAGTCAAATCTTTCACTGTATATTGAATATAAGAGATACACTTATTATCCATGCACATAACCGATTTATTTAAGCGATCCCAATAGTAACCGCGACATTCGTACCAGCTGCGGACAGAGCGGAAAGAAGATATCAACAACAACTAAACACGATTACGCTTAACTTCGTTTTAAGTTGCGCCGTTAAATATTGCGGAAGTGTATTATTCTCGTCGGAATGTTGTAACGTTAATTCTAGAAGAACCCTATAGAACCCATACCAATCATCACGTACTGAAAAATCACAATTGTCACAAATACATTTCTCTTTTTCTTTGTCCTACTGAGTGTGAGTAAAGAGATGAGGCATCTAGTTATGTCTGATCTTATTTCTCGAAACGTTAAGAAATACCTTAGGACAAAAAATAATCAAACGCATTAATATACCATTTTTATGCTCGAGGGAGTATCTCGCAGGATAGAAAGATGCTAAGGTCCGTTGGATATCTAGGAGTAAATCTAAGGTATTAGTGTTAAATTCGTCAGATTTAAGAAATTGACGACAATGCGGGAAAACTTTGAGAAGAATCGTGATGCACTCGAATCTACGATTCCTTGCTCCGTTCTCGCTCTCTCGCTTCCATATCTCCCTTTTGGAGTATCATAGGTGGCGAAATACATAAAAAAAAGCCAAAGGTTCTTTAATTATAATGTAAGATCCATATAGGCCTTAAATATATGACGCCGATGCATAATGCATTTGTAAATGTCCGTTGTTTATAATTGTGAATAATGTCTTGTAACAATGAGAAGAGCATCGTTTCTGCGATTATAAGATATTGTTGCGAGTTGTATTTGGGGAAAATATAATTCGCGTGTGGTTTTGTGTAGCGCAGAAAAAGCGTATCGGTCAATGACGATGTTCGCCATGATTATTTTTCTGTATTGTATATTATGTACTATGCTTATATGCATATTATTATTATTATTATTAAATCAAAATTAAAGAAACTGACCCTTCACGCTCGCTGCTAGCATTACGTTCTAATTATTTTCTTTGTATTATTGTTGTTCATAAAAACTAGTGTAATGTGATGTTTTACAAGGATTTCTTCGTCTTATACATACAGTATTTATTATCTCAATGAAGATTTCTAGATAACCTTAATGCAGATTTTCTTCCAAATAAAATTGATTAAGAAAGCATGCATAAAGATGATAACAGTATTATCGGATGTAATATTTTGATCCTGTGTATAATTTTTAAAACGCTAAAGATCAGGAATTGATCTTTTTCTCTCTCTCTCTCTCTCTCTCTCTCTCTCTCTCTCTCTCTCTCTCTCTCTCTCTCTCTCTCTCTCTCGTGATTCATCTTGTTTGATGAAAACGTAGAAATAATATTGTTGATCTCGATATTCCCGAATATCGTATACATATATCTATAACTACGACTGTTGTATTTACCATCGGTTAACTCGTACTGTGACATTCTCAAGAAATTTCGGATTTGTCACATGTTCAGATAAAAATTTCGAGTTAAATTTCCGGTGCCATTTGCGTTGCGATTTCATTTTATAACACGTCTTCGTTATGTTTAAATTGTTATCACGTGTCCCCAGTAATATCGAATTAGAATTCTTCTTCTTGAATTTTCGCGCCTGTTGCAGTTTATACCAAACGTTTTCCAAAATGCAGATGAATATACTGATAATCATCATCATGATGAACAACAAGGTAGTTAAACGAATGTGCATATATTGCACCGGTTGGAAACTGTTCGACTGAAGATAACTGGATTGACCGTAAGTTTGTTGTGAGATCCACTTCTTCTCAAGGTAATTGAATATCCCAGCCGAACGCATACGCATTAAGCTGTAAATTGCAAGTGTTTCTCAATTAAATTAGAAATAAAACAGAAGAATTGCGTAATTAATTACGCATAAATAAATAAATTGGAACTTAAAATTGTATTCCAAGCGTACGTTGCATATCCTCGTGTTCCGACTTTAACACAAGTTTTTGTATGAATAATAAATCGATGGTGAGTATTAATTAAGCAATTTTAATATAAATGGCCAACAAGTTTTTAACTCAAATGAATAAATTTATGATTTTTTTTCTCCGAAATATCACGCAAACCAAGTTTTTATCTTAATGTATAAATCAAATTATACTCAAGTCCGTGTATCGCGGCGGATATCAACAAAAAAAAATGACACTCACTAACTGTCAATGAATTCACGGTATTGCGACAACCTGGCGTGCAGAAATGTCAGTCTGACACTCCAATAATCATCAGGTAGTTGCACGATGTCACACTTGTGCCGAACTTTGCGATAAACCGGTAGAAATACAGCCGGTGCCTCCAAGTAGGCGAAACCCGGACGGCATAATTTCGAAGCGAGAGTCTCCCTGTCCCTCATGTCGGGACATTCATAGTTCAACAATCCTTTCCACTCGACCCGGAGGTCGCTATCCGGCAATCCATCCTGTTGCATATCATTTTAATTAATTATTATTTTATTTTACATAATCTCTCTCTCTCTCTCTCTCTCTCTCTCTCTCTCTCTCTCTCTCTC
>NW_011967219.1:1618692-1630820 GCF_000949405.1 Vollenhovia emeryi
TCTCTCTCTCTCTCTCTCTCTCTCTCTCTCTCTCTCTCTCTCTCTCTCTCTCTCTCTCTCTCTCTCCCTCTCTCTCTCTCTCTCTCTCTCTCTCTCTCTCTCAAACATTAAATATGACATCACGATTCGTCGTAACGACCGTATCGTAATAATCCTTGACTAAAACGATTGACTCGAAAGGAAGAAAAAAAAAGGAGTCGAATGCTTCGAAAAGTCCTCATTATGAAATAGGTTTATAATATGAGACAGCTGGTTTTTCAACACCCCAAACTCAATCACAAATCTTTTTTCGCAACGATTACAAAATTTGACGATAAATTTTCCACTAAACAGATTTCGCGCCAAGGGCAATAAATTCATGGCGGAATCAACTGATAAGAAACACCGCTATCCCATATTAGGAGACTTTCCTCTAGTATTTTCAAACTATCTTCAACCACTTTCATTCGCTGATTCTTCTGATCACTTTAGTTTGTCTAAAGCTCGTCTCGAGGTCATTATTTCGTATGTTCTTTTGTACTGGCCAAATCTCACATTAAAATAGATTCGTGAGATAAATCGAAAATATTGTTACTTTTGTTCCAGTCTCAATATGAGAAAGCATATTTTCCTGGATTTTATGAGGACATATTTCCCAACCGAAACTGCAGCAGCAGATTGCGTTGTATTTATACATTTTCTTTGTTTCTATTTTTACCACGGTAAAGTGGGCATATGCGGTGCTGTCGTTCCTAATACAAAGCGAGTGTGTCCTTTTCTTCGCCACGTCTTCGAGATTAGTCAGGGAAACGGAGTTTCCTTTATTCGCCAGGCAAGAAGTAAGAGTGCTGCTGAATCCGCACGACATCAGCATTCCCATCAATAGGGAAAAGTAGATTATTAATCGGAGGGACGAGCTTCTCGGTATTTTATGAAACCCTGAATAAAAAATATATTTCAAATAGCGAATTCGATTGCTTGCACTAGTGCGCACTGATTGTGAGTGCACACTAAGGTCTGACTATTGTCAATTTTTATATTTAACTTTGTCTTAAATACACGTTTAAACAGTACCTACTTAGCCAAAAAATGATTCGCATGGATGCTGTACGGATTAGTTTAATGACAACGAAATATTTTAAGAGATATTTGAGACGATCCTTAAGGTAGTTGTTTCGCGACAGTAATGCTCAAAAGTTTCTTTCAGACAGAAACCAGCACTCAATTATTACAATGATGTATCTTGATGCGATATTGTTCTAAAGAATACACTTACGATTAATACATAATGTAAAATAGATTCGAAAGATTATAGTTTGAGGCGCTCTTATCATACATTACACTCATGTCTACTATGTCACCTTAAAAAAAAAATCTTTTTTAAAAAGATAAAAAAGATGCCAAGTAAATCATAAAATGATATCATTACTTTTGTAGAGAAGATAAAAATGTTTTTTTTTCGAATAAATATATCTAAGTAAATTATATAATTCTTGATTGGATTGACGCTTATACTTGGCATCTGTTTTACTTTTTTTTAAGGTTAAATAAAGACCGCAAGTAAATGTTAAATAATTTATTTGTAGATAAGTAATATTTCGTGTAACATAGCAAATTTAACATATTTTTTAAAACTTTGAGACGGTCAATTCTTATTTTGCACGTATTAATGTAAAAGTTAATTAAAGTAAAGTAAAAGTAAAATTAAAGTAAAAGACTAAACTGTAAAAATTGGAAACAATTCTTACACAAATGACTTAACGAAATAACTACCTTAAATATAAGAATTGACTGTAAACAAGCCTTAGTGTGCACTCAGTGCGTACTAGTGCAAACAACTGAATTCGCTAAAACTTTCTTCCCCGCCGAGGACTCTGTCTGCGTACACAATGCGAGACAAAGTATTCGCGCGGATGAAATAAAAAATTGCAAGAATATCGTAAAAATCAGTCTCGAGCAAAGAAAAGTCATTGCGTATCTTGAACGTTATCTTATCTTTCTTATCTTATCCATTCACACTTCATGCGTTACCTTGACCGCCCAAAACGTGAAGAAGGTTGAAAGACAGCGAGGAAAGCTCGTCGTCGCATTCCTCGTAGTTAACATGCACGAGCTTCTTTATGCGATATATCCCCACGATGCTGCATGCGATACACACGACGGACGTGAAAAATGCCAGCCATAAGCCGCGGCTGAAGATATTAACGTACCACCACTTTGTGTCAATCGCGCCTTCCGATCGAACGAACAGAGCGTATCTGAAGGTGGAAAATAAGTTTTGCCGTGGCATCGCGGCTGAAAGCGACTCGCTCGATCGTCGCCGCGTTCGATTAGAAATTTTGGAAAGCGTAGTTCCCGAAAATTCCCCGAAGGCAGACATGCAAATGGAATTTTGTTTTCTTCATCGCGCGTCGTGTTTTATCTCGCTAATTGCAATTGTATATACATCGCTCGCCGCGTGCGCGATAAACAAGCTTCCTGCCAATAACGATCGATCGGAATTATACTTATCTTCGTTCTCCCCTTCCTCTTTTCTCCCCCGCGGAACAACCGGCACGGCGGAGAAATTGCGAGAGCGAAATCAGAAAGTTATTAAGCCGAGATACAATCGCGGGAACGTGTATCCCGATAGGCCGGTGCCTAACCGGAACGGGTTAACGACCGGCGTTAAAACCACACCAGCCGAAAGAAAAGCTTTCATCGAGCGCGCTCGCGCTCGCGGGGGTGGAGGGCGAAAGCTCGCGATAAGGAGGCCGCGCGTCGCCTCACGCGCCCCTGGAGGAGTCGCCGCGTTAAAAAAGGGGGGGGGGGAAGGGCGCGGGAAGGGGGTGCTAAAGTAATAACGAGTTCGACTTACGAGTTGGTGGTGAACGGCACGCTGTAGGCGTAGTAGCTCGTGGCGTACATATACATCGCCGTGGGGATCAGCAGTGCGTGAGTATCTCCATTCATCAGGGTCGCGATGCTCGAGCGTTCCGCTCTTCGGTAAATTGTCCTGCATTTTCGTCGAAAGGACGCCTTTATTACGGTGCCGCGCAACTCGCACGTTCAACACAACCCCGGTCCCCCTCGCCACGTCGCCGCCGCCGCCGCCGCCACCGCCGTCGCCGTCGCCGTCGCCGCCGCCGCTGCCGCCGTCGCCGCGAATCCCTTGTCCCTCTCCCTACCCACATTGCCCATCTACCCATCCTGATACTATACTTATACCTGTCTAGACGAATGAATCATGCGAGTATTTTGACCCACACCGACGGCCTGGGTGTGGGTGGTACGCGGAAAATTGGGCAGGTTCTACGTACGGCTTCGTCACACATACCCCTTTGAAGAAGCATCGTCATGAAAATCGTTCGTGCAAATTCGCCGTCGAGGCGGTATCGCGGCCGCTCCGGCGGTATCGCCGTGCGGGCGAGCTGGCGAGAGGGAGGAAGTATGGTAGCACGCTGGCATTTATAGATAATTTTGCGCGAGGAGCCCCGCATCGATACGTGTGTATCTGACTCTCAATGACTATTGGGAATCTATATTTATACAGGAACCTCGCCGAAATGTACCTTGCAAATTCGCTGCCAAGGTTACTCACATCGCCCGCGAGTCATGCTACATAACAGAACGGGGAGATCTGTCTCTCCCAGCTGGCAACGCGTGTGTACCAAGAAATATTGAAAACAAAGCTGAAAGCTTTAGAAAGGAACTCATGGGGGAGAAATATATATCATTCGAAACAATAAAATTCATAAGGCTCTGCGTGTAATCGAGAGCTCAAATGATATTATATATACGAAGGAATAAAGGAGAGAAGAGCCAAGACAGTGTCTAAATGATTTTAAATTTATTGCGAAAAATTTATCAGCCAGGGTTTGAGCCTGGACTAGCTCCCTGTAGGCGGGCGACTCACCAATTCGACCATCGAGGCATGTGCGGAAGGTCCTCAACTCTGGTTGAGTTTATTAAAATAAAATTAAAAGTGAACATCCTGTTTTGGCTCTTATATCCTTTATTCCTTCGAACATATTTGAGCTTCTAAAGCTAGCGCCACGCTATGCGCGATTCATGATTCGTATATTCGTGACTATTGTGGAGGAAAAATTCGTCAACTCGCCGTTCGCAGTGATTCGCTAGTCGAGTGGATGTTTTGACTAATATTGAAACTTGACTAATTGTAGACTTATGACACAAGTCCTGCGATAACAGGAAAAGTTAAAAGTTGTCCAAGTTAACACGAACGAAACGACAAATAACAAATTACGAACGATAAACCGCGAATCGCGCATTACGAATTGCGCATAGTGCACTGACAAAAAATGTGTTTAAACTGAGTAAATAGATTTACTTGAAATTATTATTTTACTGAAGTAAATATTTATTCTATTTAAACAAAAATATTAAATCTCAAGTAAATCTATGTATTATATTAAGTAAATGAATTAAAATCATTACATTTTCTACATTCAAATATAGATTTTATGAGAATACTATTTATTATTATAAATAAAATAATTGTTTTTGTTAAAGAAGAAATCCGACTTTCTTCCTTGTGAAAATTACACACATTTTAGTAAACATTTTATAGAATAAAAATAAAAGTTTTTTTAATTAAAAATGATCTATTCTTTGATATTTAATAAATACTTAAATTAAAGCAATGCATGTTTTAATTTGTTTATAATTTTTTAAATTTAAGTTAATAAGCTATTAGGAGCCACCTAATGAATAATTTTCTTGAGTAAAGTAATATTTTTTTGGATTAAGATATTTTTTATCAGTGTGTAGCGCTAGCTTAAGGGAGAATCTGAATACTTGACACAACGCTAATTTCTTCGTCGATGCATTTTGGTACGCAGTAAATACTGACTTGAACTTTAAAGCTTCTTCTAAGATTGTCCAAGTGTCTCCGATGATCCCCGTGACCCCATTTTTGTTTACGTTTATGACGACATATGGATGCATCTGAAAGGGTCTTATGGGTAACATTGTCATCGCTGACGTGTGCGAAGTCAACCCCGCACTTTCCTGTACTTTTAATAATTGCGTCATCGCCGACGCGGTTTCGCACTCGGTAGTCGAGCAATTAGTCCGATTTTGGTGAGAAAATCGCGCTAAAAGAGAACAGTACTCACGAAATCCGTGGCGACGACGAGGGTTTTTCCGCGCAAATCGTTCATCGCGTTAACGCTGCAGAAAGCGGTGTTGTTCGATGTTAGCGCCTCGAGCCGCTCGAATCCCCTCGTGATCGGGTTCCAAAGCGAAACGTGTCCCGGTCTTCTCCGTATTATCTCGATTTCCGGCCAGTTTTGTAGAAGTTTGATGCACACCTCCGCCGCGACACATGGAAGTATCATCTGTAACGGTCAATCTGGTCACGACTGGGGTGGATGGCGGGATCGGATAATGGCATTCGAGAACAAAAAATTATTTGAATCGAAACTTCGGATAAGAACGAAATGTCCATCCACCGCACCGATAGTAAGAGATACTTCATCGTGGTGACTCCGGTACTTTTCTGGCGAACGCTTCCAGTTCTACTGCGCGAATAAGATGGAAATTATTCACGTGAATTCGCCTTTCATCGCGTGAATGTAGAATAATAATTGACAAGTTTGACGTGAGAAGTGAAGAGCTTTTGTTGCGACTGTGCTACGTAAATTATCGATACGCAAGCGTGAAGAAAAATCAATGTGCCAGGTGTACGCACAAAGAGTTATGCTTTTCCTTAGATTTATTGCGATGCTTGTTACAATACTATAATATTATTTGATGATCCCTTGATATTGTGATCTTTGCGATGAATCGTCATAAGATGTTCGAATTATTTCTGGAAAATTATGCACGCACAAATGGAAATTCCCAGTAACTTAATTTCGAAGAAAGATTAAGAACTATTAAGCCTCTTTCCTGCGTTATTGCCGACACGATAAGATTGCAGATAATATGAATTTTATTCAATTGAACAAATAAATTCAATTATTTACTAGCACGACAATAAATGTTGTGATTTATATTTATTATGTAAATACCATACGTCTCCCTTTTCATCAACAAGGGGAGAGAGAGCGATTATAAACTAACGCCGCGACTGAGGAAGACTTCAATGCATGGCGAACGCTGTAACGCAAATTATAAGTTGCATCAAATAACACGAATGACATCCTTCTTTTTATATTGTTGTTGTTGCACATCGGATGTTTTGAATCTACACTGAAAAAAATTAATGTACTTTTACATGGAAATTACTTGTTCAAATCCGGAAAATTGCCTAATTATAACTGTAATTTTTTTTCCAGATTTCTTAAAGTGAAAATACATATTAATGGTAAAATATAGGTGAAATATAGGTGAAATTACTATTTTTGTGTAAAAACACTTGAATTTTCATGCAAAATTACAGAAAAAAAGTCTGCAATTTTCCATGTGGGTAGTAATATTGCATGATTATGCTGGGTCGGAAAAAAACCCAGCATAATCATGTAATTTTACAAATATTTTTTTCAGTGTAGTAAATGTACTTTTAATCCCGATTTGCCCGGTAAATAGAAGGCCAATTTTTCCTCATTGAATATTTTTTGAAAGATCCTTATTTGTCGCGAATGATCAATTTCTAATATGAAAAATATAATTGAGCCTCAATCAATTAGTTGTAACTTTACTGTATTGTTCACTGTAGTTTTGCTTTTCACTGCAAACTCATATTGAGAAGTAAGAATGTCTTACGTAACTGCTAAACGTATTGAATCACACTGTTCATAAATAACCTTGTTTACACAATAATTAAGATATCTTGCGGTTTTATTAGTAATTTCATATGCGAGATGGAAAAAGTTCTTTTGCATGAGTTGGTAAGACGACGTTTTTGTAAGTGAATAATCGCGTAGAATTCTTACGCGTACTTGTTGACCGTAGTACATCTGAAGATTATTAATTGATATAATATATATATATGTTCTTAACTTGTTTTTAACTCTCTCTCGTCAACATTGTGATATATCTAGAAATTGCTTACTAATCAAACAGGGCAGCCAGTTTCCGTTTTGATTGATCAGAGTATTAATATTATCTTAACATTTCCTGGTCTTAATATTATCAACTCTCTGTTTTTGTATTAAATACAATATAATATATATATATGTTCTTAACTTGTTTTTAACTCTCTCTCGTCAACATTGTGATATATCAAGAATTTCTTGCTAATCAAGCACGGCAGCCAATTTCCGTTTTGATTGATCGGAATATTAATATTATCTTAACATTTCCTGGTCTTAATATTGTCAACTCTATTTTTTTATTAAATACAAATTGTCTTGTTTTTTTTTATTCACGTCACGTTACGGTAAAATATTTCTAACTCGGAATGCGATTCTATTATTTTTCACTGTCTTCTTTCCTACGTATACGTTTAGCTTTTACGGAAAGGGAATGTGTATTAGTTTACCCTGTTCGTTCGAAAATGTAACGAGCTGAAGAAGGAGAGGACACGCGGATGATATCGATAACGGCGATCTGACGGATGGAGTCTTGTCAAAAAGGAGGATCGCGCGATCGCAAAGATCAAAGCGAGATATCTTCGCCGAAGCTATAAGCAATTCCGCTCGCGATCTCCGCGAGGATGCAAATTATTATAATTGATTCCAGAGAAGAAATGATGGGAAAAGAAGTGGGAGAGGTATGGAGATTGGTGTGTGATCAGGCGCCTATAAAATTTTATTGAACGACATAATGCACCTTTAGTAGTGCAGTTACAATATAGGGGGCGATCCGTCGCTCAACTTTAAGCGGATATGATGAAAGAGTCCGTCGCCGATCAAGGTACTTATTACTTCACTGCGATCAATGTGTTACCAGACAGCCACAAACATCGTGGAGATTTCGATGAGCCGAGTGTTCTTCGCTTTTCATCCTGCGGCGGTCGCGTAAGCGAACAGATCTCACGGATGTCGGTTTTAAGTGAGATAAATCATTTTACCGTTCGTTGCAAGGTGCACCCTGAACCCTCTTGGTTCTCTCACTCTCTCTTTCTTCCCCCCCCCCTCTCTTTCTCTATTCCCGATCGTTCGATTGTTCAGACAAACGTTCATCAAATACGTCATCGTCGGCAGCAAACTTGCACCCTCCGACATGTTTTAGAATGTGCATTAAGGGAATGCTGGAGTGATTCTGCACTTTTTGCACCTTTCGCTCCTAGAATTGTCAATTCATGAAAACATTTGTGTAATATACAAATTATGTGGCTTTTGCGTACAGACCGACAGTGTTCCACTATTCGGACTAAATGAGAAAACAGCACGGCATTGTTGAAATTAAGTTTAAAAGTCTAGCGCAAAATATCTATTCGCTCGAATAAGTTATAGGTTAGGTAACTTACAAGATAATTCGAGCGAATAAATTTTGTTACGCTTCTAAACTTAATTTCAACGAAAACCACGCTGTTCTCTGATCTAGTCCGATTAGTGGAACACTGTCGGTCTGTACATAAAAGCCACACAACTTGTATATTACACAAATGTTTTCATGAATTGGCAGTTCTCGGTGTAAAAAGTGCAAAAGGTGCAGGATCACTCCGGCATCCCCTTAACCGCTCTTCGAAAGCAGAATGAGGAGTCCCTCGGGAGTTGTTCCTGGAGGAAAGGGAGCCTGTTCACTTTATCGTCGAGATGCTCGAAATATGTCTCGGTCCCCCGTGTTTGTAATGTAAAAATCCATCTTATCCAATAGCGCGATTTGTAGCGACACGAAACGACTCCGTGCCCCCGATGCAATCGGCCGCTCTTATCCGATATCTCGCCGGTTTCGCTCGGCGGAGATGTATGCGGAATGCGAAAGGATCGAGAGAGCGTTTAGAATACATGATGGTGCATCTTCGACTTGCGCGCGTTTGAATAACTTTTGAATAACTTTTGAGGCCCCATTTGGATTTTAAATGCCGTGGACCACACGGGCACGGGCCCCGGGTCTCGCGCGGCTATCTCGCATTCGCCGGGCCCGATCTTCTCTCGGTTGCCCCCACCTTTCCCCGCCGACGCTATCGTGCATCGACAACGTGGACCCTCGAATCGATTGGCGTGCTCCCGCGTCTTGTGCCCTCGATTTCAGAATAGGCATATAAAGATTGCGATCAAGTGATTCGCACGGTCAAGATCCGTGCACAAATTGCACATATCGGCGCGACGTGTGCAACCGACAGCGAATTTAAAAGTTCTATAGCATGAAAGGGGGAGAAAGAGAGGGAGAGAGAGAGGGAGGGGGAGAGAGAGAGAGTGAGAGGGGGGTAAGAGCGATGCATACCAAGAGATATTTTTCGCCGTTCGGTCGCGCACGTGGCGAAAAAGAAAAAAAGGAACGAAACAAAATTTCGCAGCCGGGCGAGAACTTACGTTACGTACGACTGCTATCGTAAAATGTTGAGATTACTAATATTTTTCAGACTTTCGAGAAGGTTCGCAAACACAGACATACCGCCTAACACTTGATTTTCTATTACGTTGTTCACGCTACAAACTTACGTGTAAAGATAACAAGGAGTTTTTTAACTTTTCGAAATCATCTAATACAGTTATAATAGAACTTTCTTCTCTAAAAATGAGATTTTGCTTTCAAGATCGAATCAATCTTTATTTCTGACAAGACGCGCTATTCGATTACGATTATTTTAACAATTTTAACAACTGGCCTTCTCTCTAATTAAGATCCGTCTTGCAATGAGCTCGAGGGCTCAGTTCTCGTTAGTACTCGAGATGAACGCACCTTGGACTCGTTGTCAGCACAATACTGCGGTCTTGCTTGCCTGAATAAAGCTTGACCAAGAAGACAGTGTTCTTCTCAATACTTTAGAATATTACATTGTGTTTCTCACATAACAGAGCGCGATCGTTTCTCGACGTGGTACGAACAATACATAAAACATTTCTATGCGGCCAGCGATTGACGGGGAACGCACTTTCGCATTTTTTTTTCACTTTCATGCTCCTTGTTTTTTCGATTTGACGAGGACTTTGGACGCGTTGAAGAGGGAATGATGTAGCGGTTTCCCCAACGGCACTTGATCATGTTCCAATATACTAAGAATATGGTATATTTAATGTTCTAAAAATATTTCTATACACCATACATTTGCAATATCTCCCGACACATTCTCAGAATACACTTGTGCCGTTGGGGTTGTATTTTAACAACGGCAGTTGAATAATAACAATACAATAGATATTACATTACTTTTAGCAACATGTCATAATACAGGTATTAATTAAGTTGATTAGTTTCGTCTTGTCCTTCTAATAATATGAAATATTCAGTCTCTGAAATGTACTCCGATGACTTTTAAAATTTTCAATTTTCTCGCCTCTCAAGCCGCTGGATGTAATCCTTCAAATCTAGTTGGAAATTTTACTTTTGGATTATCCACCCGAACCTTGTTTTCAACTTCCTGCAATTCGTTATTTTAGCATTAAATTTCGACGTAAAGACTCCTATATAAATGACACACCGCAAAAACATTATTACATCGTAGCTGTACTCTCTAAAAGTCAATCAGTGAATATTCACTGCTTTCAGTGATATCTTTTAGAGAGTAGGGTTTTCTTATGTATACTAAACGTTAATATTTGAAATTTTATGACACACTGAGGATGACCTGAATACAGGTCGAAACGCATGTATTATTTTTATAAATCGAAGTTTTTAACACGTACATCAATGTCTCGTTCGTTGGCCCCTTTGAACGGCATTGATTTTATATTATCAAACCAACAAATAATTAGTTTTAATTAAGTTAATACAGATATTGTTTAGCAACTGAATATTAGCTGTAATTCTCTCTAAATTTCGTTGTGTTTACAAAACCGTCTTTGAATTGTCGTTAGTTCCCGCGATGTCTATTTCTATCGGGAGGGAGAATTTGCCCTCGACGTGCATACGCCTCCGCCTGTAGCCAAATTCTTTGTCTAAAACACCCACTTATTGGTCGCCGCTACTGACCGAGGCTCCTCTTTTCCGAGAACGTTCCGCGAAACGAACGCGATCTTCTCGGGAAAGAGCAGAGCCTCTCGAGCGACAGGTGCCAGTAGACCTCTGTTTTCCGTGATTTATTAAAGCTTACTCTACAATGGACGCTAAGCCGCAATGCAAGGAATCGACCAATCAACTATGAGAAGAATGATCGACCGTCATTGGACGATTTCTTGCGTTGCGGCTTAGGGCCAGTTTCACAAACGTCGCTTAACCGAAGGTTAATTGATTCTCTGTCTCTTCCTAGATAACAAAAGAGAAAAGGATAGGAAGTTAACTGAACTCTGGTTAACAGTTAACCGACGTTTGTGAAACTGGCCCTTAGCGTCTTGCGTTTTGCGCCCATTGTAGAATAAGCTTAAGTGCTGTTTGCGCCGACGAGTCGCGTCTAAGGCCCGGTTTCACCAAACGTCGCTTAACTTTAATCTTAGTTTAATTCGTGTTTGCCTCTTTCTAAAGTAACAGTTGAAAAGGGACAATGAACGAATTAAACCAAGCTTAGAGTTACGCGACGTTGGCGAAACCGGGCCTAAATTAAGTACAGTTCCGCTTTCCGCGACACTTTCGTTCGCTGCAAGGCGATTATCTGCACCGCCGGTGGGGGGATCGCGTCGGGGTCCCTTCACGGTCCCTTCACGGTCGGAATTCAATCGGGAAAATTGCCACGGCGATACGGCAACAGAGATTAATTTGCAAATTTTATTCGCGACGTTCCTCCTTCTTGAGGGGCAATTGGAGGAGGCATCGATGAGTTTCGAACGATTCCTTTTTCTTGAACGGTACCGCGAGCTCCTTCAGCCCCGCGCTAAATCGGGGAACGTTAAACAGGCGTCACATGATCGCGATATTTCCCATTGTGGCGATTTAACCCGTTGACACCAGCACCGCCGCCGCCGCTACACATCGACGCAGAAGCGATCGACGGTAGCCGGGCGACTGCCTGGTGCCCGGACCCTTTCGACTGTTGTAAAGCCGGTTGACTTTGACGGACCCGTCGCGCCGGCCGGCGATTTGCAAACCGGCGCGTAGAGGAGAACGAAGCTAAGCGTCGCTCTCTACAACTGCGAGGGAATCGCGGAGGCGAGCGACCAGGGGGAGAGGAAGAGTTCGTATATGAGAAACGGTGGGGTATGGCGGGTCGCGCCGGGTGCGAC
>NW_011967219.1:1631367-1647985 GCF_000949405.1 Vollenhovia emeryi
GTGGCGGCGGTGGCGGCGGTGGCGGCGGTAGCAGCGACGGCGACGACGACGGCGGTGGCAGAAAGGGTTGGGAGCGGGGAATAGCGAGGGAGGAGGAACGCGCAGGGGGACTCGTTGGCGGCGGGTGTAGGTATACGTTTGGCCCCTGCGACGCGAGTGCGTAAGATACTATACGGGAGAGAACACCGAGACGGAGAAAGACGCCGCGGCGTTCGCGCGAAGGAGGGAGACGGCGAGATAGCGGAGAGGATAGAGGGAGAGAGAGAAAGAGAAAGAAGGGGGAGGGAAGAAGAAAGAAGAAGAAGAGAGAGGAGGAGGCCTCCACCTCGGACATATATGCGGTGAGAATTCGCGCCTCCTGTCTCAGTGCTTGACAGGCCGGCAAGCTCTTAAGACCCATCGGGGTTCTACCAGTCCGTCATCTGAGCCGCTGCCCGCACCATCACGCACGATCGTCCTCCGCAATTGCTCCCCGCGGGATCCTCCATCCAACTTTCGGCGATCGGCGTCCTCGAACGAGGGTGAAGCGCGAGAGACTGGTACCGGCAGTAGTAACAACCCGGTGGTGTCAGCCGAGTCAGAATACCGGAAGTGGAGACAGGCGAAGAAAGGCCGTGGAGTCACGCGCGGCACGAACGAGGGAAGATACTGCCCGCGAAGGTCGAGATAGGACCAGTTCGGATTTGGCGCCATGACGTTCGAAGCGCGTTTCGTAGGGAACAGGATCTGTCACTGAGCGGTCACGCGCGTCACGGAGCGACAGCAGATTGGCGCTAAAGGCCCGAAGGTCACGAGGATGCAGCCGGTCGCGTGATTGTCCCAGGACACTTCGCACCAAGTCCCGCCGAGACACTCGAGTGCCTTGTGATTGGTGTGCGTGAGAACGGTTTTGGTGAACCTCGTAAAGTGGAGCGGACTGCTCAGAAAATATACTGGCGATTTTTCCCTCTCTCTTTTTTTCTCTCGCCCTCTGTCCCTCTCCTCCTTTCTCTCTCTCTCTCTCTCTCTCTCTCTCTCTCTCTCTCTCCCTCTCTCTCTCTCTCTCTCTTTTTCTCTCCCACTTTCTCGATTTGATCGCATCCTCCGCGTAATCGAGGAGGCTCGAGTTTTCCACGGCGTTCAATAAATTCGTGACATAGGAAGGAAGAAAGTGAAACTGGATCGTGCAGATCGCGATCGTGATCGAGGCCGGTCGCCTAGTTCCGGCGGAATACCGACTTCAAAGCACGATAAGGGGACCGGGCGGCTACTGGAAGTGGAGAACGTATGGTTGCGTAAGTTCAGGAAGAAGCTGGCGCTGCGAGATAAACGACGAAGAAAGAAACTTTCTTCGCGGATGAGATCGAAGCTCTGTGGAAAGAAGTAGAAGACGAGAGAGAAAGAGAGAGAGAGAGAGAGAGAGAGAGAGAGAGAGAGAGAGAGAGAGAGAAAGAGAGACAGAATAGAGGAACGCTGAAGAAAGAAGAGAAGGTTTTCTACAATCGCGAGGGAGGCTGTACAACGAAAGAGGGTAATTAATAGGAACGGTTGTACCAAGGGAAATTGAGAAAAACTGTAAACTCTTGTCTAGAGGAAAGACAGGAGGCTGGCGGGAAAAGACGATGCCATTGATCATCTGATCGTTCCTTTCGCGACGAAAGCCGATCGTAGAGCTTGATCCGACCAAGGGCGACCTTGAACAAGATGGTCACGAGGGCGCTGCTATTACTCTCGCTGGTCCTCCTCGGTGCCTTCGACGCGCCTGGCATCGAGAGAGCCCACGTCCGGCACTTGGCGATGGCCGGTAACGCCTGCAACGCCTGCAGGATGCACGAGGAGCTTCGCGCGCTCAGTTTAGAAGCGATCAAGGAGCAGATCCTGAACAAGCTCGGCCTGAAGCAGGCGCCGAACATGACGGGCCGGGCTCTGCCGAGGATCCCGCCGATCTCGAAGCTGATGGACATGTACGGGATGCAGGCCGACCAGCCGCAGCCTCTCGAGCCCGGTATCACGCACCACGAGGAGGTCGACGAATACGCCGCGAAGACGGAGAGTGTCTTTGCCTTGGCGCAGCCCCGTGAGTCTCTTCTTCCGTTTCCTTCCTCCTGCATACAGGGTGTCTCACGGCGAGGAACCGGGGCAGATACAGCTCATATGATGTCACTTCATTTTGCCATGTTACATTTTCCCACGTTTATCGTTTCTGAGATACAAATTGTCACGGTTCCTTGGGACACTTTTTCTTATTAAATTTAAAGAGATTTTCTACACATTTATTTTTTAGTTTTATATGCTTATTAATTAATTTTTGTTTATCTCTACGAGAGTAAGCTGGTGCGGGCATTTCATTCTCTACAGTTAATTTTTCTATCAAGTTCAGTAAAGATTTCAAGACCTAAACTTTTCGAAAGTAAACTTTACTTTAATATTCTTTAAACAGTTGATGTCTCATTGGCAATTCTCGACGTTTCCATCGGTCCATTAATCTTAAAAAAAAAATATAAAAAATACTAACTTAATTATACACATAGTTTAAACTTTAACGAAGTAGGTACAAGTAAGAAAAAAAACTCCAAAACCAAATGTCAAAACACCCGAGTTTTGAAATTCGTAGGAAGTCGTCATTATGCATGGTATTTAATTAATTATTCTCTCGCGCAGTGCAGAGCGCGCGGTATTGAAAATCTTTCGCAATCAATTATCAAACGCAACGTGTGTGCCGTGTCGCGATTTTTCTTTTTGCGCGATGTTTAGTCTGATGCACGATTGCAAAAACTGGTTGTGCATGCCTTAGTAAAAGGCAGTGCTATCCCAAAGATCTCGTGCCAGCCAGGCGCCACGGTTCGCGCAGAATTAATTACCGCGAGCGGTAATATTTCATACATGACACCGATCATGTTTTCCTTGGCAACGTCAAAATAAATTAACCTCAGCGACTCGGCGATCCGTCCAGCGTGACTCGCGTATATACACGCTTTTGCATGCAACATTGTACATACATTGAATTGCATCGTATCATCGCCGCTGATGAGGATCTTGTAACTTAATAGTGTCGAAGTAACAATTATATAACCGGCTCTCACATCCGACATCCGTTGCTGTTGACTCTACGCGATTTATCGCTGATGAATAGATACCGTATGGCCCAACTGTTAGACGCGTATCCCCTTTACTTATGTCCTCTTAAATTAAAAAAGTATATGACACGTATATATATTTTTATCTCGGAGAATCGCATAGATCTGTATATAATTGACGAATGAGCGAATGTTTCACCTTTTTCTTGGAATTTTTACAATGGGCAGAGCACAGCTTCTAAACTTTAGCGATCAATTTCAGAAATATATTCCCTATCTTGCATAGAGGAAAGCCCTCTAATATGAGATAGCAGGTTTTCAACACCCAACTTCAATCGCAGATCTTCTCTCGCAACGATTGCACGATCCAACAATGAATTTTCCAGACAGATTTCACCCCAAGGGCAATAAATTCATGGTGGAATCAACAGATGAGGCCTATAATTTAATGGAAACCACGTTATCTCGTATTAGGAGCCTATCTCATAATAGGGGGACTTGCCTCTATCAAAGAGTATGGAATCCGTAGATCCCGGATCGGAGGTTTCTCTATCTCTCGGTCCCTGCTGGGTAACTGCCGGAATTGAATTGAGGAGGATTATCGTCGCTTACGCACGAACCACGCGGGGATAAATATTTCAGCAATTAATCCTGGACGCCGTGTCCGCGCAAGCTCGCCCAAAAGATACGTGCCCGCGGTCACGAATCGCTGGCCGGGATGAGAGGAGCGGGAGAGTGATTATCCGAGGATGCAAGGCGCACGGTGGCAATATCGGATGCAATCGGCAGGTTATTATTACGCGATTTATCGCCGATTGCTTCCACAAGGCGCGCCAAAAGTTAGAAACCAAAGACGACAATCGTAGACCAAGGAGGCCAAGGATACCGCGCGTTTTCGGGGACACCCTGTATGCGCTCCGTGCATAATATACACTTGTTAAGGAGCAGAAGGAGCTCCAAACGGTCCGCCGCCGCACGAGTCCCTCGGGCGAAACTGTCTTCGAGCCACTTGCCGCTAAGCACGTAATAGTGGCGGTAGAACCGCAACCTGTTATTAAGGCCCCCGTGTTCGCGAAAAAAGAGAGAGAGAGAGAGAGAGAGGGGGGGAGAGAAAGAGAGAGAGAGAGAGAGAGAAACGAAAAAAGAAAAAAGAGAAAGGGGAAGAAACAAAATAAGATCAACGACCTGCTTAGGAACTCGGATCGGGGCGAGGGAGACCGATCGTGGGTCTCGCTAACCGCGAGACTGGCGTGCTTTCTTTCTGGGCGAATCTGAATTTTTTATAGGCGTAATATGCCCCGAGCACGACGGCGAGTTCACCGGCGCGGCACCGGCCGCATTGTGGGCGATTATCGCATATCGCGCGATTACAGACACTTTCGCATTCCGATAAAGCGTTGACTTATTATTATCTATATCGCGTCAATTATAGCTTTATTTTCCAGCGCTGCAATCGGGATACGTGAGACTCGGGATCGACGTTTGTGCAGCGTTATATTGCACATCGCCGTCGCATCGGGCCGATTACTAATTACGAATGTCGAAGGCTCGTACGCGAGCGATGACAAGGCGTTACTTGCTCTTTTTTTTTCTTTTTAAGCAAAGGATAAGCCACGGAGAAGTGAATCGGTTGGACAACTTTGTTACGAAGAAATTAAAATGGCGATACAAAATTTATTATTATTTTTTCTTCTATTTTTTTCTGTCACATAGATGATTCTATTACAAGGCGTGAAGATAATCGCAGTATTTTGAAATTAAAAGTGAAAAGCTTCTAAAGATAAGTTGCAAAAATGTTTCTTGAAATACGTTTTATGATTAAAATAAAATTGTTTATTAAGTATTTATCAAAGAGTAAATTCCGCTAAAAAGTAAAGAAGGTAAAGAAAGAAGAGTATTTGATTTAATTTGCTCATCTAAAAAAAAAATGTGGTCATTGTACTGTTTATAGATCGCATTCATTTGAAACTAGCTTCTACGCGCTATTCTATACGTTTCAAGCCCTTTATAAGTCATCGCGTCTTCCATTGTACATGCTAAATTACGGCAATCGACGCCGTACGATTTGCTTCCTAAACTGATCTTGCCGCAGTCTTGCAACAGTCGAAAATAAGTGTGCATATATTTAGCATTGCGTAGATAACAAAAGTTCAAAAGTTACGCCCACTGCTCAGCAATATCGGTGAGATTAATAGCCGGAACGATTTAATGAAAAAAAAGGAAGAAAAATAAAAGTGCATGTACTTCTGATAATGTCTGGTGCTCTTAACGAGCAGTGCGTGAGTACAGTGCGTAACACGCGTGACCTGCGCTCGAAAGCGCCAGGTCTTGGTCGCTGTCGGTGTCGTCTCAAGTACTTGGAATAGAATTTGGAATAGAAAATAGCGCCAAAAGAGTGAGCCGAAAGAAAGAATGGCGAACTGGTATCGCACTCGCCGCGGGTTATCGGGGACGACCTCTTGTCTCTCCGTCCGATCATCTCGGTCCCCGCTGCGGGGAACAATTTTTGAAAATCCGTACATGCGAATTTTCTCCCACCTCGTATGTTCGCTCTTGCCTTTCTGTATTCATCTCCGTCGTCGCTTTGCGAAAATCTTCGTCTGGTTTTGGGACGGCGTCGTTGACGCAAGATATTCTAACATTTCTTAAGTAAACTTACAACTTCTTTAAGAGTAAACTCTTAGATTTGACGGATTAAAAAATTTTAATTTCATTTAAAGTACGTTTTCCCAAGGGCAGAAAGTTACAGTAAGTATCATTGCATAGATTTTAGTACATATCATTCCTTTGCTCTAATAATGCGTCACTGCACATATTCAGGAGCGAAAGCTACAAACTCTCGCATGATAGCCTATTTCCGAAATTTATCATAAAACCTCGGACAACTTTTCTGACCACCACTGTACACATGATGCGTCAGCGTATCAATTTTTATACATATATGTGCATTCCATCCGATGCATTCGTCTATCATTGTCTTGTTCAATTTTCTTTTCTTTACTATTTTTCGTTCGCTCCTATCCCTAACGCATTTTTTCCACTAATTATTAATTTCTTATCATTGCAACGTGATTCGCTTTCTCGTCTCGTTCTCAAAAACGCATAATTAAAAGAAAGAAGTTTTTTTTACATTATTGCTTTCTATTATACCGTTCTTTTCAATTATTCCTTCATCCCTCGATCATTCTCGATCTCCCTACACTCTTCTTACGCTTCTGTGCCTCCTCTGTCGCAATTTTTCCGTGATTTTTCACGTGTCGTTTTCTCTGTATCTTGATGTATGTCTTCTTTGGCGAAACGACCAGTGGCTTTTTGCCCAATGTCCTCGAGAGATCGGCCGATCTCTCGATTGCCTCTTGTCGCATGATCAGATTGTAAGTACGCGGGTACACGCAGACATATGTACGTATATATGTACGTTATAAATGTAGCGAAGCATGATAAGTCATTGCTCACCGATGATCAACGCAAATCAGCGCTTTAAGGCAGTTTAAGGAGTTAGTTCGCAACAGTTTGAGAAGCTTCTTCTAAGTTCTCTTCTGAGAAACATTATCATTGATTGTGGAGGCAATTATTTTTAGCTTACATTTTTTGCAGCTTTTTGATCGGAGCTCAATTAAAAGAAATTTGCTTTTCACATCCAATCATCATAATTTGCCATATTATTATTAAAAGTCGTGAAATACGGAAAACTTTGACTGATAAAAATCTTTATCTAAATTCAAAAAAGTCAGTGATATAAAAAAATATTCTAAATTCTATTAAATGCGTATAACACGCAAGTTTCTTGAAATCTATTACACAATTAACAAATTGTGACATTAAAACTCTATATACGGCAGAACGTGTAGCGGGTCTGAAAAATTCATTATAATAAAGACTCGCTCCGTCTCTTTGTAGTCACCGCCGCACCACTCCGATGACACTGGCCAAAGTTATTCCTGCAGGAAATATAGCGCGCACGCTGGCCCGACAGTCGCTGCAGGCGCGATTGATTAACTGCCTTTTAAATGTTTTTCTCGCATGTATCGCCGCGGCGCATATTTGAACAATGCGATACCAATTAAAGATACGGGACCAATTAAGTGCATAAAAATTCAATGACACGTACGTCGCCCTGTGCAAATAAAGTTGATAAATTTCAATGTCATAATTAGCAGTGACGGATCTATTTTCAGAAAAAGGACTTGCCACCTCCAATTTGAGATATTACATTGAAGTGTTACATTTCGTGTACCTAGGCACGCGGGGGTAAGGAAACTCAGATCACGCTAGATGTGTTAGCATTGTCGCGGTTTGTTTAACCGTAAAGAGCGGAAACGTGTCAATATATTAAACGCGAAACATACAAAGGATCAAACCTGGACTTCTCCAAACGGACAACAATGTTGTCTTTATAATAAAATTTATTACAAAGAATCCGAATGATTTTTCAGTATTTTAATAAAAATAGTTTTTAAAATATTTTCCATAATATCCTCGAGACGAGAGCAGAGAGGAATCGCAGATCAATTCGCAAATTCGAGATGGAGACCCGTCAATCTCCGTCTAGTGCTCCTTAGAATTAAGTATGGACATTAAGTATAGGCCTGTCGAATACCTAGACGCGAGAGATCACCAAGACTCGCAAATGCATACGTGTGCGAACGACGAACCGGCCTCCATCCGCAACGAAGGTCACGGCCGGTGCACAGCCTAGGTCAGGCCCATTGCCCATTATCGCGTTAAAGTTGTCTGTAGGTGACTGGCGGCGGTTAGGACCATATTATATTGGGAGCCTAGTCCATGACTTAGCGCCCGGAGCTACTCTAGGACGGCAATTTACTCTAGCCAGCTGGAGCGACGATTATTGAAAGCGGCGGGGCAACTCGAAATTCACAGAGGGGAAGACGATCGCCATAAAGGAGAAGATTACAGAATTAAATTTTATTGAAATGTTTTTACACGAATTGTTACCGAGCTGTTCAAGACATAATCGGCACGACTGAGTCGCGCAAGGAGTTTTGTCTTCATATTTTATACAAACAAACTAATGATTTCTAACACGTAATATATTATCGACGTATTACCTCCCAAAAAATTAATCGTGAAAGATGATATTCTTAATTTGAAGTGAAACAACATCGGTTGTAGACTCCTCTAACGTTTTTTTCTTTATTTTAACGAGTAATAAATGTCGCAAGTCGTTTATAAAAAGTGATTCCATCATGCGTGTGTCGCATAATTATGAAAGAGATAGCGCGTATCTAATTTATTATATTTACACGCTGGATTTCTCTATCAACTCTCCACGTGGAACTCGAAATCAAACTTGTAGCTTTTTATTGTAATTATCGTACAGTATAACGATATGTTCACGAAAGAACGCTTATCACGAGACACGGTAGTGTCTCGCGCCAAGTGTAAGCGCAGCTAGTGTATAAGTACGCCAGGTTTATCGATGTCATTTTCTATTCTTATTATCTATATTCGAGTATAACACTTCGCAATTCGACAATTAATCGGGAGCGTGACCCTTACTGCAATTAAGAATTACTGAATACATCGCTGTAGGTGATAATTAAAACATTAAAAAAAAAAACATTTCTCCTCTTCGCATACTTTTACCAGACATGTCTGCTATCGCAGAACGTTTCCGCGAATTGTACTGACTGCTGCGTCATGTTGACACAATGTAATCTCCCTTTCGGCGCACAATATTTTATTTTGTATCTTTTCATTGCTAGCTATATTTGTTTTCAGTAAACACTTTGCACTTATATTGTGGCCAAAACTGAGAAAATGTTATAATCTTTTTGATTAGCTCTATTCAATTTGCAATCTGTTTCTGCAGGTCTTTTAACATACTGGAATAAACAACAAAATATACCGCGATGGCTTGTAATTTCTGTAACACTTGACATAGAGGACAATCCCCTATTATGAGACAGGATCCTACTATGCGATAGCGGAGTTTCTGGTAAATTAATAGGCATTATCGATTGATCCCACCGTGAATTTAATAACAAATTAAATTTGTTTAGTGAAAAATTCACTGTTAGATTGTATAGTCGTTGCGAAAGAAGATTTGTGATTGAATTTGAATATTAGGAGAGAAAACCTGCTATCTTATCTGTGATAGAAGACTTTTCTCTATGTATAATGGAAATGACGTTGCTTAACCATGAAATTAGAGGATCCTGTTTCTTTGATTAAATCTTAACAAATGGAAACGAATCCAAAGGATCTGACATAGGATCGAATTTATTGTCTTGTAGGACGCGACTATTCCTTGTCATTCCTTCTTCTTCGCTTCGCAAGTCGTGAATTCAACCTCCTCCGTTCCCCCCCGGCTGCCATTCTACGTTGTGCATCAGTCCGTTCCGACAAAATTAGCAAATCTGCAATAGATACATATCCGATGAATAATGATAGCTCAGATAGTGCCACTGCGGTCAGCATACTCGCAGACAGGCGCCGTGTCTTCGACGGTTCTCATTCGCCGCGCACCTTGTTCTTCCTCGCTCGCAACATCGATATCGCGCGGATCCCAATTTCTCGGAAGTAGAAAACTTTGATGGTAGTCTTAGGCCTGGTGTATAATTTTGTATCTTTTTGGATCCCGACGGACGTAACATCGGGAACCACGAATGATCGTTGCGCTGTCCCGATAATTGGAGCAAGGTGCATTTTTATTTGCAACAAAATTGTACTCGCAAAATTGTAATTTAGAAAAATTATGGTCTTGTATGGAATTCGTTTGGACAAAGCGATCCTCTATTCCGCGACGTTTCGCTTTTCGAAAATTTATGATTGATTTCGACGAGAATTTAATGGATTTGTCAAAGTCGATAAATCAACATCGATGAGAAGCGCTAGGAACGATCTATGAGTAATTCTTGCAGAGAAAACCACTTGGTCGTGTTCCTGACTCTATGCAAGCGAGTATTAAAAGTATAAATATCACCGTCGCACGGTGAATGCATTTAAGGGCTACTACTGTTACGTAAAGCCCGATATATGTCGCATGAGCGCTCGTATGTAATATCAGATTGGATTTAATTACCAGGAACTATACCAGAAATATTGTTATTAGAATTCAGTGTTGTAGATAATGCAACGTGGTCATCGGGTTGTAATTTAAAATGTAACTAAATCGCACTTTTGATCACACTTGATCGCCTTACATCAATTTTCGAAAAGAAATTGGGACACGTGACTCGAATCGCAAAAGATCCTCGCTTATACGTCGATATACTGAATTTTAGAAAAACGAGCAAAAATTACAGCGCAACCCTTAAATGTGTTGCTATACAAATCCGCAGTACTTTCTGGACAGTTGTGGTAGATACCGATTAGTTTAAACGATAACGTAACAGATCGCTTTAATTAGTCTTTCTTGATTTTTTCATACTGAGATTAATTTTTATTGAGAACGTTTTTAATTTTGAATAAAGAAGCATTTGCCATGCAGCGACACACGACGCCTCATTCTGCTGGTCAATTCTGTATCTTATGCCTTAACGGCACACGGTACTATTTTTCCTACTGGATTGCTTACGAGAGCCAATCAGGATTTAGCCTTACGTCACCTGATCTAAAACTCTGCATCCTTATTGGTTCTCGCAAGCAATCCAGTAGGGAAAATAGTATCGTGTACCGTTGGCTTCACACTACAGTGAAAGTGCTACAAGCAAGTAGCCTTGTCTCTTTCTAACGGTCCCCTTAAAAAGCGGCAAAGCCGCTCACTTTTACCATTTTCCCTATGTTGCAAGATACAGAATTCACCCCCTGATCTGCGGCGGCAATTGAAATCCCTACAACTTCCCTCTGAGAGAACTTCCCCCGTTCGTTATCCAACAGATTTACCTCGACCGAGAAGACAATCAAGGTGCAAGAAGAAGAGGCGTTTCTAATTCTTTTTTTTTTCGTCCCCCGGCGCGCTAGTAGCCCTCCGTCCCCCGTAAGAAGGGGCGCGCGCGCATAAACGCACGCGATGCCGCAAGGCGCATAAGGCAGGCCCTTTCGAGGGGGAGAAATAAAGGCGAAAGAAGTAGCGGGAATCGGACAAGGGGACGAAGGAGAGAAACGAGCCGGGGAGAGGGGGGAGAGAGAGAGAGAGAGAGAAAGAGAGAGGGAACGAGTACGCGTGACCCAAATGCGAATTTTATCGAGTTACGCTGTTATACTGTCGAAGTGCAGTCGCAATTGCGGGCCGCCTGCGTCACGCGATGCAGATTACTCGGAGACGGCAGTTTTTACGTCCGGTCTCGCCCGGCCGGTGGTGGGCCCCCCGGAAGGTGATCCCACGGTGAAGCGTGTTTTACGGGGTGTGTTGCGAGCGAGCGCGCCACCGGAAACAAACGACAAGTAGCTTTGCAGATAGGTAGCGCCGGCCCCCCTCAGACCTCCCCCCCCCTCCCCCACGTACGCGCGAGGAATTACAATTGTTATCGACTCGCGATTCCCGGTAATCACTTTAAGGGGATGCTGGAGCGATTCTGCCCTTTTGGTGCACCTTTCGCTCTTAGAACTGCCGATTCGTGAAAACATTTGTGTAACATACAAATTACGTGGCTTTTGCGTACAGGCCGACAGTGTTCGGACTAAATGAGAAAACAGCGTAGTATTGTTGAAACTCGATCGACGTCGGGCTGATTCCGGAAGTTCGAGACACGCGACGGTAAAACGTCTCTCGCTTCTGACTCGAGATGAAAGACATTGAAGCGCCCTCGGGGTCTTTTTCAGAAAAATATACGGGATACGGAGACGCCACAGGTGAGCTCTCGTAGATCAGATTTGGAGATCTCCGACGTACGTGGGCGGTAATTGGGTCTCCATCGCGTTGCGTCTCTACCGAACGCGAATGCGTTCTTTACGCGACAAAATCCGCGAAGGGTCGTTCACCCCCGCGCCCTACGGGCTCGCAGGATCATTAGTGCAATTAGGTATTCCCAAGTCGAAGTTAGAGGGCACGTTATCGAGCGGCTTTAGGCGCAACGAGACGGCATAGGGGGTGGGATGAGACGGGACGTAGATACGACATTGCGTTACAACATTAATTTCGGGGTTCAACGCTCCTGGCGAGCGGATGAGTGTGCGTACACAGACGTTTTCGTGTAGACACGCGCAAAGCCCTCCTCTCGGCGCTGCCCCCGGTTGTTTAGTCGGATTGGATGTGTTAGGCCGACGTCTCGTTTGCGAAAACCCGTTCCTTTCAACGCTCCGGGCGCAAACGACCCCGTCGCGAGATTAAATCAATTGGACGTAGAAATGCCGCCAAGTCGCGTGATAAATTAGCGAGATTTAACGCCGTTGTAATTCTCGCGTTTGATACACGTGCACTTTCCCCGACCTTTTCGTAGCAAAATCGCATCTGTCGTGGGTAGCGCGACGTAGATTTACGGATCGCAAGGGTCAATTCGAGGGATCGCATTTTTCGGTTCTGTCTCAAGGCCGGAGACGCCACTTTTGCATCCTCACGCGACACCGCTGTCCACCGATCCCTCTTCGTTCCTTCCTGTTGCTCGTCTTCGCGCTTGAAGGTCGGACAAGGGGGAGGCGCCGTAACGAGCCACTACGTCGACATCGGGCGGAAAAAACGGAAAGAAAGACCGTTAGGACGGGAAAGATGGCTTATTTTCGTCCAGACGAGGCTACAGACCGTCTGGCGCGAGAGATTTCGGACTATATTTAAAGTCGCGGGCAGGAAAAAAAACGCCCCCCTCACGCCAAAAAATCACGAGTCGCGCGAGAGCGACTGAAGCTTACCGTTGTCAGATGTATCGGGGAAGAATACAAGAGTGAGAAATTCACATCGCTCTGTGGAATCATGATTTTTCTGTTACAACAATCGCTTCACTTCGGAAAAATCCAAGGATCTCGTAAACATAACTACGACTTGTTAAAAGTAATCTCCTCCGCTTCTCAGGGCACACACTTTTGCATAAGGAATTTGATTGGTTCATTTCCGTATGGACCAATAAATTTCTTTATGCGCACAACGCTTATGCACTTATGCAAAAGTGTGTGCTCCCAGGTTCACGCGGCGTGTCCACGTTTGACAATTTCTCTCGCGGTGTCCGGCGAATTTGGTTATCCGTCACTTCTCGAGACGCGCGCGTTTTCGAACGCACGTGACGAAACGCGACGCGGATTCTTCAAGCCGGTGTGATCTCGCGGCAGACACAAATAAATGCGCGCCGTGAATGTGACAGTCGGCGGCGCGGGCAGTAGACAGGGGTGGGAAAGGTAAACGACAAAAAGAAGGAAGCGCGCGGGGTGAAGACAATAAAGCCAAAGCATTAAGTACATCGTGCTTCAGCGCTTGAGATAAATTTAGATTTTAGCGAACGGAGGTCACTCGCATTGCACACACGTTGCAGAACAAACGTAGAAAGACTTTCTCGCCTGCGCGACGCGAACTTCGAGATCCGAGGGATCGGTAAGATCGACGTGTCTCGTCGTTCAACGGGATCGTAGTCCGCGTGACGATGCGCAACGATGCGTAAGCGGATGGAATAAATAGTTTGAAAGAATGACCGATTCGACGTAGGAAATACTGGTACGTCGCACCACTGTCGATCGTTTGATAACGTTATTTCACGCGCTTCTCATGATTAAATCTCGTTCGAAGGGTTTGTTGCGAAAAGGGGATGTCTGATGAAATTTTTCACCAAGTACAACCCATCGCTCGTTTAATGTCTATCAGTCTAGCGTAGATATTTCTCTCTCTCTCTCTCTCTCTCTCTCTCTCTGTTTCGTTCTCCTTCTCTCTTTCTACGTAATGGTCGCTAAATGCGGAACCGCGATCGTGCTTTGTCGACGGAAGGCTGGTCGCGTCGTAGAAGCGCGTCGGAATAAGCGGGAAAATAAGACAGGAGAGCCGTTCAAACGGGTGGAAATCATGGAAAACAACGATGATACCGCGGTGTCGTGGCCCTGCCTATAAATAAAGCGAAGAAATAATTGTGATACGGAACGATCTCGCGCCAACCGCACCATGGTCCCCCTCCTCGTCCACCCGGGACGCATCCCTGATGCACTTTTCACCGCTATCGGCCGATTCTTTCGTTCTCTCTCTCTCTCTCTCTTTCTCTCTCTCTCTCTCTTCCTCCCTCCCTCCTCTCTCTCTCTCTCTCTCTCTCTCTCTCTCTCTCTCTCCCCCCCTTTCTCTCTCTCTCTCTTCAGGCTACAGCCGTACGTGAGGGCGGCGACGACGTTTAAAAATATCGCACGCCAAATCGTCCATCGTCACGACACGGCCGCGTGTACTGCCGTGGGCACTTTAGATATTCAGACTGTTTCGGCGAAACAGCCCTATATGCTAATAATTTGTCCCGCTGCACGGTTAAGTATATCATTCGCACATTTTCCTGCGCATCGAATTTTCACAGCGCCAACAATGCCGATCTAAAATTCGATTTCAGCCGACAGAAAAAAGTCGATTTCAGCCGACAGAAACGTGATTGGGACATTTATATAAGCTACTCTTGTCTCAATATAGTATAAGTCAATCTTCTTTTAATTCGACAGAGAAGAATAAGAATTATTGATTTCATTTTAATATTGTCTTATTTTCATACTAAATGAGGTTGTGAGAAATATAAATGCGTCAAGAATATTTTTCGTCTCGGTAACAGAAATCCTTTCCGAGGGTGCGAAGATCGGGGGAGGCGGCAGGGCTCGCGATAAAATTTATCACGATCCAAGTGCGAGACGCAACGAATTGTTAAAGACTCTGGAGTCGGAGATATCGACGATCGTGCGTTCTTTGGAAATATCTATTATGCAAATCCTCTCGCGCGCATCAGCTCTTACCTTTCGGCCCGGTAAAACGATTCGTCGGTTTATATATTCGTGTCTCCCTCCCCTGGGGGAAGCAACGATCGCCGTTCGTGGATCGTCTACCCGCGTGAGAGGTGTTTCGACTGTCAAACTTTCTCCCGGCAAATTTTAAAACGCGAAGGGCGCGTGCGCGGCAGGACGGGACGGGCACGTCCGTAATCGTAAAGTTGACGTGATTAATAATAATTACTCCCAGAGGGGAGGGGGGGGGGTGGATCGGGTAGACGGCGTGACGGGTAGACGGTAGCATCACGACAGGGTAGATGTCTACGGATACACGGTAGATGCGAGTCCGCGCGCGCGTCAGACGATCGTTGCGGAGGACGGGACAGCTGACGGGTGACAGTGACAGTGACGGTGAATAAAAGCGAGACGAGGGTAGAACGCGGCGAGGGGTAGCGGGTGGGTATGGGGATGGTAATCGAATTATTCGAGTGCTCGAAAACGGAGAGCCGCTCGGCAAGGTTAATCGCGGCGTCCGTCGCGGTGTTCTCTCATAAAACGTTAACGAAAATAAACCACGTTCCGGGCGGCGTCACGCAAATCTCGCTGAATTTCCATGCAAAATTGAGGAAAGTCGTAGGCCCGCTTCTACCTCCGTGCGTGGCGTACAATGAGAGAGAGAGTTCCGACCGAGGGACTTGGACGCCGCGGCACAGGCGAATAAATTTCCCGCGTTTACGTTTCCCATTACTTTCTTTTGCAAATTAAGGGGATCCTAAAGCCGTCCGTTTTATCGACATTCTTTGGTACAAGTAATCTTTTAATTTGCTTTATAGAAATGCAAAACTCTCTTACGGAATTAAAGTGCGCAGCCAACTCTAGACTACGCTGGTCGACTTTATATAAAAAACGAAACGAAATAAAAAATTTTACTAATTTTTTGTACATTCGACGACAATATTTGCTTGGTACAAGAATTCTACAATAAATATATACAATAATATATACAAAACGAGACTAGCGTACTCTGGGGCCAACATATAAGAACAATATCGTGCAATTATCAATCACATCCCGACTAGAAATTGGCTTGATGTATTTTAAAGACCTGGCCAGGTATTTCTAAGGCATGCCTTCTTATGGTCAACCTGATTAGGTTCTTATTATGACCCTATCGGGGTACGATAGCACAGTCAAAAGTAAAGTTTAATCAAGTAATCTGATTATGCCTCGTCGGAAAAAGTAATTATATACGCAGAATTTCATAAGAATACATGAACAGGTCCCGATCAGGACAACGTTAATTTGAATAATAGCTAAAGCACTAGACCACTCGCTGCCGCGACGTGGCGACCGCGCTTTAGGCTTTCTCGTAATTAAAAATCATCCCGCATTAGTGTAATAGGCGAGCCGATACGATCCGATATCGAGTTGTCACGAGGTGCGACAGTAAAGTTACTGAATATGCAGGATTACTATAAAATTTAACATAATTTAAGAATCAGTTGAAAAATAAAAAATTTTTAAACAGACACCTATCAGATCCTTATCAGCAGAGGAAAGTTTCCTATTGTCTCACAATAGGGGACACTTCCTCTAATTGTTTTGATAATAAAATCGTTTTAAACATTATAATTTTCGATTTAAAAATATGTTATTTTCTATCCGATACTGTTTTCTTTCCATTCAAGAATATACAGGGTGGTCTAAAAGTTCCGGAACGGTTGAATATCCCGAGAAATTGTGGGTGGATCGGAAAACGGAAAAATACGTATTTCCTATTTTTGAAAGAG
>NW_011967219.1:1649876-1663794 GCF_000949405.1 Vollenhovia emeryi
CTTAAACAGTAAGCATAGATTTTTCTTGATTGAATTACATAAAATTGCTTCGATCAAGTAAGTTTTTGTTTCTATAGCGCAATATAAGCTCGTTTCAAGATTTTCACGTTGAGACTAAACATATTTTCAAAAGAAGAATATTCTTCTTTTCTACGTATACATCCCTGAAATGTACTAAGAATATACCTAATGCATCCCTGCAATATTGTATACCTTTGCATATTCTCCGAACATTCTCATATATTTCATCACATTTATTGTTATTTGTATCTAATAGCGAATTCGGTTGCTTGCACTGCGCACTGCGTGCACACTAAGGCTTGTTCACAGTTACTTTTTATATTTAAGGATCGTCTTAAATATCCCTTGAAATATTTCTTAGCCAGTAAAATGATCTGTATAGCATCCATATGGATAATTTTTTGGCTAAATACTCTTTCAACGTGTATTTAAGACAAAGTTGAATATAAGAATTGACTAGAAACAAGTCTTGGTGTACACTCAGTGCGCACTAGTGCACGCAACTCAATTCGCTATAATCAACAGTGTGAAATTGTGACCGGAACCCTTGGGAAACTTTACTCTAAATAAAATTAAAGTTTTTAAAAGTAATCTTTCAAATCTAAGAGGTTACTTAAAGAAGCGCAAAAGTCTACTTAAGAAATTTTTAAGTCGTAGGATATCAACGATTGGTAAATGTGTAGCAAATAGGTGACACTCAAAGTTACCATGTTACAGAGTTGCTAATTAATCATTAATGATATTAAGAGCAATTAAGAATGAAAGAGATTGCTTTCTTCCGATCGAATCAATTCCCTCGATATGGTCGTGTAAAATAATCCTTCGTGTCACCGGTGAGACCGTCGCGTTCGTCAGCTAGGCGTCGCGAGCTCGGAAAACGCCGTCCGGGATTCATAAGCTTCATGGAAAAGCTTCTTACGCGGCGACTGGCGCGGAGCGGCGCGGCGCGAGGAACCAGTCGAATACCAGGACGGGCGCAGCCTGCTTAGAAGATACGCACAAAGTCGTGGCGTCGGTATCGATACGCGGCGAGAGTCGCTGATTGATCGGAGGAATCGGGTGAAAAACGTTGCTCGCGTATAACGGTACGATTTGAGGTGGCTTTACCCTTCGTGGAAGCGGTCTTGCCGAGCGATGGCCTGAATAGAGTCTCCTGGCCCCTGCCATGTATATAAATCTGCCTCCTCTTTCTCCTCTCCTTTTTCTTTTCTCTCGCGTATTATCCGCAAGTCCCCGTCGCCGATCGATCGGTCGATCGATCAATCGATCGGCCGCAGAGCGGTCGGTCGCTCTTGGCGAGCGCAGGGGATCCGGGGTCGAGTTTAACGTCGGTCATCGGGGTAAATGTCGGACGCACGTGCGTGAGCGCCGATCGAGCGCCGCTGCATCCGATCGGCAAGAAATCCGAGCACGACTCTCCGCCGAGCTCTCTTCCTGATTTATTGCCGATCTTCCCCCTCCGATCGCGAGAACGGCCGCGAGCGAGCCCTGCGCGGGCGTTTGTGAAGCGTTTTTGCGAGCGTAGCGACCTGCCGTCCGTAGCGAGGAGGATTTTCTAAGTCGGTGGATCTTCTTATTTTGAAAACCGGCCACGTCGCCGTGCGTGTTTAAGGTTTTGCCGGTTGATCCGAGCGATCCCCCGATGCAGAGTCGCGATACCAGCTGGTATCTCGATCTCGTAGAAGCTGCTCGTAATGAGCGGAACGAGTAAAACGATATTGATAATTAATATACCGAGAAGCGGAGGTTTCGCAACTCCGCGTTCGCCAAGTGAGATAGATCGGCTTTCCGTCTCTTTCTTCTTGATTGCCTTCCGCATGGAGTATAAATAAACGCGCCTGAGAAAGCTACGAGAGGATTCAAGTTTTTTTACGGATCAATCGCGTTTGACGCGAAAGACCGCGGGGCGTGCGAATGCCTAAAATTCGGCCCTTCATTGGCTCTCGCAACGGGTCAGAAGCTGTGAAAATTCTCTATTTTCCAATTGTATTTTCACAATTTAATCGTGTGCGTTTTATCTGCGAACGTTTGCAATCGGAGAAAGCGACCCGGAGACCCGAAAGACTCTTCCTTGACTCCCTCATGTCAACGATTAAGTATGCGTCGATCCGATCGCGCGAGTTGGCTGCCTCGCGAATCGAGGCAATTCCACCGGAGACGTGTGTCCGCGATACCGTCGTCGGAGCAAAAAAGGACGGTGGATAATCGCCGGCCGATTTGCCGTGAGCTTACGCCGCGATAACGTAACATCGGAAATTTCATGTCGTTAATAAAATTACAATTTTCAAGGAAACGCGCTTTACAACGTATTAAATTGCTGCCGGTGAGCCAGAAAAAAAAAACAAGAGCATACGCGTTTCTCGTTCGATCGGCCCCGGGAAAGTATATCGCGGCCGGCAGAGGAAGTATCGCAAAAGCTGCTCCCCGATAAACTTATTTCAAGAGAGCCGCCCGTCGCGGCCCGTCGCGGCCCGTCGCGCTCGTACGTGTGCGCGCTCGCACGAGATTATTGCGCGTAATTCATGGGCTCCTTCATTCATAAAAAAGGCGAAATCGCGCCAAGGATAACGACGTTACGCAGCCCGTTATACGGCCGATCGTGGACAGTCGTGTCCACCTCGATCAGGCCTGTATCCGCAATTCGAAGGAGCGTTTTTCTAATGCGCTCTCGCGCCTTATCGCCAATGCTTACGCCGCGCTATCGGTCAATTAGAAATAATTATTCGCCCCGCAACGGATCGGACACGCATCTTGGCCGGGCGTGCACTTGGATCCGCACGCATATGGCCCGCGTTCTCGATAACGTGACGCTCGATCGATGCAATTGCCAAGTAATTGCGTTAATCGCACGATTAGTGAAAAGATAACGCGTTATTTTCTAATGGTCAACTTTGTATCCACTTTGCTCCAAATAGCTCGATACGTAAATTATTATCGCGCCTACACTCTATCCCGATAACCTCGCGCCGAATGGAGCTTAATGAAGCTGTTATAATATACCGCTTCAGCATCTCTGGCATCAATGATACTTTCGCGAACGCAGGCGCACTCTTTCGTGTCTCTATCTTGCTGCACACAAGCTCGAAAAGGCCGTGTACTCTTGTAACACAGCGCGAACCTTTCGATTTCAGGCCACACTTGCGTGTGTTTTACCGACGTAGAAATATTTCGCAACATATTCTGGGATTTTTAACCGACAAGATTTTAATATCTCGTTTTTATGCTCGCTGAAAAACGCGCGCGACGGGCAAACAGAATCGCAAAATTGTAGCCACGTCGAAAATTAAACCGAGCTCGCAAACAAAGTACATGTTTGCGTTGCAAAGAAGTATTTGCTAAATTTTATGTTTCAATTTTTTTTTTATTCGCGCTATCCAATATTTATACGCAGATAGCGGCAAGAGTGGCCACGAAGCCATTAAGCGGCACAGCGATACTTTATCGAGCTATGCAACATCGTGCCTGCAGTATCGACCAGCGAGAATCTTTTCATTCAAGGATAATAAATGACGCAATAAGCGAGCCGCAGCGGCTGGTCTCGCTTTTTCAAAAAAAAAAAAAAAATGAAAAATCCGCGTTTACGTGCGCGCTGTCGAGGAGGAAATGACACATTATCGCTGTTCTGTGTTCCGCGTGCCGCGAGACTATTGACGAGACTGTATCTCCTATTTGGAATTTTCCGACTCAATTATTGACGCGCCAATCATACCCCAATGCATTTATTACTACGCAGCATTAAGTAATCGTACTTGCAGCTGTTTTAGAACGACTGTATTAAAAATAAAGATCGAATTCCAATCACACACACGTTACACAATCGATATATTCTACCGAGGAGGACTACTCCAGCGTTTCGTTTCTCCATTGAGTTCGCGTGAAATAATTTGCCAAAATTGCATTCCGCGACTGACGCATCGCAAACTCCGTGTTTTTCCAGATCAGAGGCTAAGGCACTCGAAGGGCAGCCTGGACGTGCTGTACTTCAAGTTCTCCGATAAGGTCGTCCAGCATCGCGTCACCAGGGCAGAGCTGTCTCTGTGGATATGGGGCCTTAATCAGGAAGCGACGGAGCTCGGCGAGTCGATCGATCTGGACAGCCAGGACGCCGGTCCGGTGACGATCACGTTGCAGAGGATCCTTCGGGGCGCCACCGAGACGGGCGGGCCCCTTCTGGGCCCACCTCTGACCACGAAGCACCCTCGGCCGTTTGGACGGCGGGGTGGCTGGATCACGATCGAGCTCAGACGAATGGTGGCGGAGTGGTTCAAGCACCCGAGGGATAATCTGGGGGTCGCCCTGAAGATCATCGGGCCCGGCAGCAATCATCGCAGGAACTCGGCCCGCCTGGTCGAGACCAATCCCGGCGCGGAGTACGCTCCATATCTCGAGGTGCAGATGCAGGAACTCGATTTGCGACGGAGCTCCAGGATCAAGAGGAACGTGGGACTCAATTGCGACGAGGCCAGCCAGGAGACCAGGTGTTGCCGATACAAGCTCACGGTGGACTTTGAGAAGTTCGGCTGGGATTGGATAATCGCACCCAAGAAGTGAGTGCACGATTCTCCCATTTCCCCCCCCCCCTTTTCTCCCTTCGCTAACGATTCGATCTAGATTTCGGAAGATCGTGGAAAATCGATTGTAGATCAATTGCAGGTCACATCGTTTTACTTCACTCGATTCACATTGTTACGAGGATTATGAATCTTTGAACGCACGGGGAGGAAATGCCTCTTACGTGTTGCGAGATTGACAGTAGAATCCTCGCGTGAGTTACATCGACGCGGTATATTTTGCGCCTGTAAATAGAATTCTTCAAACGTGTGCACTTTTGCGAGAACATATCGCGACTTACGGAGTGATTAATGCATCGTCGGTCAAGCACGTACTCGTGAAGATTTCTCTGGTGAAGAAAAATATTTTGAGCCAAACTGGGTTTCAATAAAGGAACTGCGACTTTCTTGCTGGCACGTAGAACAGTTCTGCATCAACAGCACTAAACTGTTATTTGCGCACGTTTGGTGCTAAAAATACTTTTCGTTACGCGATACCGGTGTACCTTGCATTTCGAGTTAATTTGCCACGGCGATAGTTTAACGACAACTTGCCGTAGAATACGGATGTGAAATTAATTATGTTTATTCGTGGCCTTTAGGAGATTTAAAATATGCGGGCGCGCTTTGCCGAATGCACGAAAAAGTGCGCGATCAATTTGGAGTGCACTCTACTACGAGAAAAATAGCGCGAAAAAAACCTTAAAGTTATAATCCCAGTTTATATCGTCGATTTTTAAAATGAATATTAAAATTTGGAAAATGAAAACGTCGACGGGAATTTTATTTTGTGGCTCAGAATTAACCCTTTGAAGCACGGTGGTAACCCGCGTTAACGCCGCAACTTCTTTACCTTTTGGCCATTTAATTTCTAGTTAACGCATTTAGCTCGTTTTTTTGCATTTTTTGCGTATCTTAGCGGTAAATTACAGTTACGGTGAATTACAGTTGAATGATGTTATTCGTTTAAGTTTTGAATTCCGCCATTTTAAATTATGAAAATCTGATAAATTCGTAATCAGCGACCCCAAAACCCTCGTGTACAAAGTTTGACAGAAAAATGGTCCAATAGAAAAATGTATGCTTCAAAGGGTTAATTGATAGCGAAATCCGCATTAACGATCGGTTCTCTGGATGTTTGTGTCGCAGATACGATGCCAATTACTGCTCGGGCGACTGTCCGATGGCTTTCCTTCCGGCCTATCCAAACACGCATATCGTCAGCCTGGCGGAACCGCCGAACAACACCGGGCCGTGCTGCGCACCTAGGAAACTGTCCGAAATCACAATGTTGTATTTCGACAACGAGTACCAGATCGTGTTCTCGCGGTTGCCGGGTATGGTCGTCGAGAAATGCGGGTGCTCATAGTCCACCTTCGTTTCTGGCAGAACGAATGAGACGTGGGCGGCGCCGAGAGTTCCGCACGGATACCGCGATGCTCTCCCGATGATCCTCGTCATTGTTCTCGTCAATCGTCGTCGATTGTCGCCGTCGTGTTCACGGCGATTCCTCATCCGATAGACTGAAAGTGCCTTGTTCGGAGAGTGATTGCGTGATGCGGATCTCTTTGGAGCGCGGAGGAAGAACCGCAAAGTGCGCGGGTAGGCGATGTGTGGTGATTCGCGAGGGTCCCCTCAAAGACTGTGCTGGATGCCAAGGGAAGTCCAAAGAGGGACTCGCGCCGTGTCAGAGGCACCTCAACGGTGGTCCATGGTCCATGGCAAGGCGGATAGTTCCTAGAGTCACGGTATTATTTTTAAGATGCCGATACGTTTGCACTTGATCCACAATCCCGATCACGGCCGCGGAATTACGATTCCCTCAAACGCGAATTTCTTATTCCTGTCCCAAGTCAAGGAAGGTAGTAGAGTGGGATATTTATAACGCTTGTAGTTATTACGCAAGCGTTGTATTCGCAGAAGCTATGACATGGTTTTGCCAACAAGCGGCGTAAAACTTTGTTGAAATTTTCACTATTGCGTCGCGGCTCGCGCGCAGATTAGGAAGGATGCAATGTGGCCGTTTCGCGTGCCTAATTGTGTTCACGAGATGCGTCGTTTTTATCTCTCGCTATTTCTTTACGTTGTACGAACGAAATGCGTTGTTACTAAAACGAAGGCCGTCGATAATCGGTGGAAACGTGTTGGCCAACAGATCTCGGTGTACAGTAAAATCGTTGTTTTTTTTTCTAATGGTTTTTTTTCCTCTCTCCTTCCTCGTCTTTCTACAATATATTATATATAGAAATATTTCTGTCATTACGATCGTTTTTTTTAGCGAATTGTGAGAGTGCATGTGCGAGAGAGCGTGTCGAATTATGTAAATAAGTCGTAGCAGGCAAGAATGTGGTGTTGCTCCGCTGACACTCCCACGTCCTGGGAGGAACCAACGAGGATGTTACTCGTTTTAGTGGCGGAGAACCTCAGCCCTCCTAGTTTTTCTAACGCGAGCACGGCTCTAAGTAAGTTGTAATTATACGGCGCCAATATCCGGCTAATCGCGCTCGGGACTTTTTATATCGCGGCAATATTGGAAAGTTCACATCCACGTTCCCGTCATTCGTCACGCCCGCGGAACGAGTGTCGAGCGTTTATTTCTAGATAAATAAATATTATTCGCGCGAACGAATGCGCGACGCGGGCCTGATTTTCGTAGCTTTCTTCGTAACTTACGGTATTAATAGCTGCATTTTAGCTGCGTCGGGTGCACTCGTCAAGAAGGGACGACGACTTTTTTTGGAACGTGTCCCTTCCTATTCCACGCGTTGTACAATCTACCCAAAAAAAAGAGAGAGAGAGAGAGATTGACAAGCGTCTTTAGGCAAAATTATTCTAGGGGTATCTCGACAAGCGCTCTTATTAGTTTTTATAGACTCATTAGGTTCCGTCCCTGATCCTCGGGCATAATCGCTATTAATCACCACGGTGACAGAGAGGATCAGTGCCGTAATTATGTATAGACGTATCCCCGACGCTTCAACAATTCCACTTATGTGTAGCGATTGAAACCAATATAATTTCGATAAGTTCAGACCTCCGCGGTGAATCGAAAAGCGGGAAACGACCGTTTTTAATAAATAGGGTATCGTTCCTCTGACAACCCGGGTAACATCGGGAATTGAACTTGTTGAGATTCTACCGATTTCAATCCCTCGTTGTATAGCGATCTTCAAAATCCGGGAACATACTTGAAACTTCTCATGTTATCAGAGCTAACACTTAACTCCACATTTTCCCCTCGGCTTCGAGTCAAGTGCACTGTAGCTACATTTTGTAAAATAGTATACGATATACGATGGACTTGCGCGCACCGTCCCTAAACTTCATGTGATTGTAAAGGAAAAAAGTCACACGCGACACACCGCACACAAAATACAAACACACACATTAACACGCACGTGCTCGCCCGCGCACACACATGCACACACCCACACCCACACACATACACACACACACATACACACACGCACGCACACGCACACACACACGAGTTTATAAAGAAAACTTTGCGATTTTTATAAAGCGATCATTTAGAACGTAAGAGAGAAAGCTCCTTGAAAAATCGATTCTTTTATAATTCCTCTTCCTCCCCTCCTGTCAAGCTGTCCTTGTCTCTTCTCCGGCCATTCCTTTTACTCCTTCGTATCTATTACACTTCCCATTTTCAGTTTTGTTTGTCTCAGTGTATCAATAATTAAAAAGATAAGGGATTTGCTTATCCCCCGCTCCCCAGATAGCGAACGAGGACGGCAGAAAAATGCATACTTATATGTATAATGTGTACTTCCTAGGTAGGCACACAGCGCATAGATAGAAAAATATTTATTCCATAAATAAATGGTTTTTCGATGAGCACGGAATAACATTTCATTTTTCCTCCTCTACCACTATCAAACGATTCTTTTCGAATAACAAGTCAGATTCAATTTTCTATTAACGGTAAAACGTTTAATACATATATCTCTGATAAAAAGGTTTATCAAATCGGGCCATCATTACTTTGCCGTAATTTGTAAATTTCTTTTTGGCTATTTTAATTACTTCAATCGTCATTTGACTGTTTTTATTCCACAAATACGTACATTTGATAAGTAAGAAAGTGCGTACTTACTACTTTTGCTTGTCGTACGTAAACTTTATTTTTAAAGACCGCTTCAAGATACATTTGGCAATATCGTGTACTCTCTTGCAGCATACAATCTATATTTAATTAAATCATGTTCGACGACGTGTTTCTCTTTTTGTTTTAATCAATACAAGAGAGAGGTCCATGGTAACAGCGGACGATAAACTTTGGGGGCAACACACGATTATGGTTCTGCGATTTCTTTTCGCCCGCCCATTAAAAACCGATCATGTTTTCGCCGATTTCTGGTACTCGCAAGGTGAAGAAAATATTTTTGTAATACATGCGCTATTAATTATCATATCATATTACTTTTCCAGATTATCGGCGCAAAGTTCCTGTTCCCCCAAACAATCTTGCTGACCCAAACGATCTTACCGCGACAAATTATAGATGCTTCTTTATCTTTATCAATGAATATTGACTAAAAGATATGGTACAAACATAATAATATAATTCAAATTATTTAACACATCTGAATCTTTCTTTATTGTATATCTTGTGATATTAATTCAAAATACCTTAAATTTTACATAATCATGTAGAAATTATTTATAAATTTAATAAATAATTTATAAAATTTAGCTCCTTCTTTTATAAATAAATGGACAGCTCCAAAAATGGATCTCGAAGACCAAATTTACATAATACGCCTTAGCAAGGTTCTTACCAAACTTTATTCACGGTACATTTTCTTTTTGTATATAAAATTAAATGTCCTTCCTTGACGAATTATTTCAGAATAATTTGCACGCGACTTTGCAATACATGCATTCTTGTATAAAATATCGAGAGAAAATCATTAAGAGAAATCGAAAATATCGAAGAACTATACTTATCATTACATCGTTACATTGCTCATTGAAGCAATTGATTCTTGAATTATTTATGAAAACACTAACTATTTTTGATGACCAGCAAACTTTACGCGATCCAGGAATTCATTGTGCGTTTTGAAATTTAATGTATAAAAACGTATATACAGTTTCTTATAAAGCAAGGAATCACGTTTTTGTAAATAATACTTGAAAAATGGTAAGTACACATATCTGTACATTTTTATACCGTTTCAATTCGCGAGACAAAGATGAGAAATATGCAAGAACAAAAGTAGATTATTTGAAGTGAGTATAATAAATATTACCAGATAATAACAGTTGAAATATGGTAGATAAAAAGACAATAAATAAATGAGTTGCGTGAATACGCAGACGGTATCTCGAGAATTCATACAGGCGTAGCATGTCGCTGCAATTGATAATGCCGAAAATTTTGACTGCACATTTCACGCCGTCTGTGTCGTCAACCAGAACGGATCCGTAAATATAATTATCGTTTACTTATCAAAGATTAATGATCAATAAACACATATTACTGAAAGTAAGACTGCAGAATTTGTCATAACTGTGCATTCTTATCGTTTGTACCTGATTAAAGTGTATACACAGCCTGGCATTTATAGATCTGTTCAATATGGTCAGTGCTGATATCACAATCGATGCAAGTTGTTAATCATGTGCTCTCAATTATCTTATAATACATGTGCATACGATAATAAGATCAATGCAACAACACACAGGTCGTCTATAAGTGTCTGTCAAATTTCGATCGTGTCAATGTGCCATTTATTTTACACTTAGATTTTACCTGTTGTCAAGTTACTAATTCGTGCTTGTTTATTCGACGTACCGCTTGTCACAAAATATTGTATGAGTAACGTTACTCTACGCGCGTTAATAAAATAATGCGTGTGTTTTAAAAACATGTTTACCGCAATTATATTTATGGATATATTTATCGGCTTCTCATAATACAATCGTATCAGGACGAGTGAAATTTGTTTTATGTGTATATGGAATTCGTTTTTATGCAATTCGTTCTTGTATAGGTCATTATAACTGTGTCATGGCTTTTATGTCGGTTGCGATAACCGAAACAATTGTAATGTGGAACTGAAGGAAGGGTTATCTTATTTGTCGCCAGCCGGGTCGAAAGGGTGCCAAGGAAAAATTTATTTAAGCGAACGGCGCCACTGCATCAATAGCAGGGTGCATTTTATCGAATGCAAGCGGCAATCAAACGATAAATTCACCATAAAGCTCTTTACGAAACGTCACTTCCGTAATGAATACGCGTGAAGCTTATTTATTTCTCAAAGTTGTCTCACATTCGAGTATTTTTGAAACAAGATTCACATTCCAACATCTGCGCTGTTATCCAAAGATATTCGCATCAATTTGCAAAGTGAATTAAACGTAATTAAAAAATGTTTAGACAGTTTGAAATACATTCTTTTGGAAATAAGCGTCGATAAGCTATACAAAATTATTTTACGTTTAATTATCCGCGCAGGGTCCTCGAGACCCCGTTCACTTGTTAAATTTGTATAACTTTATGTAGCGATTACGTGTGAATAAAAGATCTCCGTGAAATTTATCTCCTCTTTTATGTAGTACAGCGCGGTGCATTAATTCGCTTCGGATCGTACACTGAAGAAAAAAGTCTTTGAAAATTTATTTATGGCATATAATGTTTATTTCACTGAAGTAACGTTATATGCCACAAATAAATTTTCAAAGACTTTTTCCTCAGTGTACTGTCAAAAGGCATCTACGTTTAAATAATCAAGTAATTTTTGTCCATCCCTAGTTATATTATCCGAACCAAATTAATGCACCGTACCTGTACAGTGCGTGCAATAAAACAAGGTTTAATTGTTTCGACACAAACTGAGTAATTAAAGATTAATGAAAAGATAATAAAGTTGCTGAATTAAAGGTGTCGTTAAAAAAGAATTGACTCGTACATTTTAGTATTACTTTTTCGACGGCGCGGTATGTCAGTGACATGGTCCGAGCGGTGCTGTTCGGAGACGTGCGACGATAATTCGCGCACATAATGCAACAGTCAGATGCACGTCCTGGCAAGTCGGCCAGTTGAATTGACGGCAGAGTCAACCGTTTCGCCAGACGTGCTAATTCTCGTTTTATTGTTTTTCTTCGACGGCGCCTCGAGCACTCGTCCTTGCCGACGGTCGGGTTAGTGCTCCCCTTTCGCCGAAACAGAAGTGCGAAAATCGACATTAACCCGAAAACATCGCGGGGAACTTATTGGAACAGAAATAGTCGACGTCGCATGCCAAGAATACTCAAGCCAGAATTAAGTAAAAGGCGCGAAAGTGACTTTTGCCGAAATTAAAAGTGGCCAAGTTGAAATTGGACGAGACCGTGATTTTCTTGATAGACTTTACAAATGCTATTATATGCGAATGATCCTGGACTACGTTTCTTTTAGGAGAAGAAGATAATCGTCAAAAATCTTACTACTATTAATTACTCGTAAAATTATTAATTCTCAGTGCAGGAAAATATATACAACAAAAACTTGCCCAATTATGTACTGAAGAATATGTGTATGAATAAAATAATTAATAATATAAAGGAAAGTCCGCTATGAGATAGGATCCTAATATGGGATAGCGGAGTTTCTGCAAAATTAATAGGCATCGTCGATTGATTCCACCATGACTTTCTTGCCCTCGGAGCGAAATCTGTTTAGTGGAAAATTCATTGTTAGATCGTGTAATCGTTGCGAGAAAAGATTTGTCGTTGAATTTGGGTATTGAAAACCAGCTATCTCATATTAGAAACCTATCTCACAACGGAGGACTTTCCTCTAGTAATATAATAATAACGTACTTAGAGTAGTATTAGTTACAATAAAGTAATAGCAGAAAAAAAATCTTGTAACGAATCATATTTATAACATCCTCATATTCGTCTTGATCCACAAATTGTGTCGCAGACGGCTTTCGCTACATTGGAATACTGATACAATAATGTCTTTTATCAAGAAAAGATTCTCTTGATCCCTTTTGATATTTCTTGGCAAAGATTTGTACTCGAGAAACGTATTACGTATCGGCCGCGATAGCCCTTTCTTTCTTTCTGTACAAACAGGTAAGCTGGTAACGGAGTTTGTTCGCCACAGTCAAGGTGTGAAGTACATTTTTGTAACGAAAGCAGGTCGTGTGTCCATTACGAGAAAAAAAAAATCATTGAGTAATCCGAGGTCAAGCTTCGCCTGCCGTCGATGGGCAACGAGCTCTCGAATGCACTGGCCCCCATGGGCCAATCTACCTAAACTCGCCGACCAGACTATGCCTTAATAACCTTGCACTCTGCGAGGCGTATTGGCCGGCTCATCGGATCGGCATTTAAATTGGTAGCTTGAAACTCTCGCCTAACTTTCCTCCTTCCACTTAAAAAAAAATGCGAGAAACCAGGCTCGCGACAGATCGGTCGGTGCGAAACGTTGCGTAAAAAATGGTAAAATAAAATGTTTCGCGTATCGACGATACGTTAACTTATATATTCAACACGCAGGTAAAATTGACTGAAAGGGATAATTAAAATTTCAAGTGATGAAATAGTTAAGCAAGCATTAGAAAACAATAATATAAAAAGTTATCGCCGGATGCTAATGTAAAAAGGCGTAAGTGATAATATTTTTTATCTCGCGATTCTCGTGGCGGCATATGTAGCATCTTCCGGGCACGAGAGACGATTTATCGCAAATATACTTAACCAATATCTAACAAACATTAATGATAAATATATATCGTAGAGTTGACTTATCGCGATTCTAAAATAAATTATTCCTATATTTTAGAAGTTACGAACTTATAGCTTTGGACGATAAATTCTTATCAATTCTTACAGCATGCAGCCGCGTCAAATAACTCGGGGTTTACTCGAAGCTCAGTGACTCGCTACGCAATACGGTGACGACTTTAAGGGGATCCTAAAGCCGCTGTCGAACTCGATCAGTGTCGATAAGATAGGAGACGGAATTAATAACGTCAATTATCGACATTTTTAGTTCCAAGTTCTACTCGGTCCGAGAAATTTATAGCCAATCAATTTGCAACTTTTAAGAAAAAGCAGCAATTTTATTAGCTACACATTGCTCAGGCCGAGATTTTGGATCGAATTCTAGTATCGTCAACACCGTGGCTTTACTGACAATCTGACAGATGTTTGGCAGCGACCTTTCCCGAAAAAAACCTACGACTATCTCTTTTTCTCTTCTTCTAGACTTGGATTTCTGTACTTGCGTTTATTAGAAGTAATCTTTTTTTCTAGGCTATTAATCTTAGTTCTAATTGCACGATATTGTTCTTATATGTTGTCCCTAGAGTATGCTGGTCTCATTTTGTATA